>NC_034601.1:7070044-7078023 GCF_900095145.1 Mus pahari | reverse complement strand
TATATCCAAGTACACTGTAGCTGTCTTCAGATGCACCAGAGGAGGGCATCAGATCTCATTATGGATGGTTGTGAGCCACCATGTGGTTGCTGGGATTTTGAACTCAGGACCTTCAGAAGAGCAGTCAATGCTCTTAACCACTGAGCCATCTCTCCAGCCCCTCATTTTCTTTTTCGAGACAGGATTATAAAGGACATTTAATAAGAAAGATGTCTCTGGGGCCAAGGATGTACTTAGTACATTGCTTGCCTACATTTGCAGGAAGCCCTGGGCTCCATCAGTAGAGCACTAGTTGAATGTAGTAGCACCTGCTTGTAATCTGAGACTTTCGTTGTGGACATCTCCAAGAACAAAGTCACAGAAGACTGACACCTCCCAGTAACAGGCACTGTGCTGCCAGGACCCTCCATCCCTTGTCCCTTCCCTAGTTTGCAGCCCTGGACAGGAGAGATTCCACAATGGTTGAGAAATTGACCCACAGGGAGACTGACATGAGTGAGAGCTGGAGACCATCTTCCATGCCCCCTACTCTTCCTTCTAGGATCACTTCCTAAGTCCACAGGCGCCACACCCTGCCCCAGGAGGCGAGGCAATCTCAGGCTTTCCATGGCCTGTCCCCACCTGAGCTTCTCTAGGCTTCTGAAATAGAAAGTGGCCTTGAACCTCCTATTGCAGGTGCCCCTGAGTTAATGGGCAAACATTGGCACTTAGGGGCAAATTCCAAGAAGCACAATGTGACATGGCCAAGCCAGGTACACCGCAGGGACAGCCCTAGGATGCATGCCCCTCTGTAATCCTGACTTGGAGGTGTCCTGGAGAGACTGAGTCCATGGAGACCCAAGCGTGCTGAGGTATGCTCTCAACTCCTGCCTGCTATTGAGCTCAGCAACGGGACCCATTCTGGGCCTCAGCTATAGAGCAATGGAGCTGAGCTAGCGAGTGCTTGGCTCCCGTATGCCAAACTGCTTCCTTCTGTTCTGTTGGTTGGGACTATAGGTGAGATAGCATTGCAGGGAAAGGTCCTGCGGTCACATGCTCCAACAGTCAAAGGTCTGAACTGCCTAGAAAGCTCAGATAAATGAGCCTTCCGAAAGCTGGTGGCTGAGTGTAAATTGGGAGTCAGGCAGCCTGGGTTTAAGTCCTATTACTAACATGGAGTAACTGTATGACCCTTGACCATTTGCCTAACCTCTTTGACCTTCAACTGCTAAATCTAAATCTGTAAAGGAGAGTCATTTCCCTTGTAGGGTTATTGAGACAGCAGTGTGGTGTGGTGGACCGTGTGACTGTTTATGAAATAAACATGGTTCTGAGTCATGCTTCACCCCTCCCCCACCCCAAGCTTGCTCCCCTTGCAGACTGAAGTTCAGCTGGACTAGGGGATGGGTGGTTCCTGGAAGCTACAGGAGGAACCAGCTGATGACCCTAAGGTCACACAGCCCTGTTTAGTTGCTTACGTTTTTTTTTTTTTTTTGCTCTGTTGGGGGTGCAAGCCAGGCCTTACAAGTGTAAGGCAAGTGATTCCTGCTGAGCTGTACCCCAGCCTGCCTTTGGTATTGATTTGGGATCTTCCTTCCCTAATTCAAACCAGAATATCAGAACTCCTACATAGGTTAGTTAGACATTGTGTTGGCTTTCAGTCAATCTTGACACAAGCCAGAGTCATCTGAAAAGACAGACTCTTGAGATGCCAGAGCTTTTAAGTTCAGATTCCCATTTCAGAGAACCTGACCTAAGTTTGAACTCACGTAAACTAACAGGCTGGTACCTAGCATCAGTTTCCAAGTTGCCCCCCCCCCCACAAAAGCCCAGCCTAGCTCCAGGCTCTAGGCTGATCCCCAACAAGACCAGAGTTTCCAGGTTGCACCCTCAACCAGACCAGTGTCTCTAGGTTATTCCCCCAGCAAACCTGTACCCCAGGTTACCCCTTGCCTAACGACCACCAACGCAGAGGGGAGCAGAAATTAAGTTTATGACTTCCAGGACCAGCCAATTGTGTTACAGGCCGCAGGAGCTTTCCAATGAGATGCTTGCACATGTACTCCCTGCTTGCTGCTTACTATAAAGCCTTGCCCTGATAGACATTCAGGGCTTCACCACCACCAAAACCATCCTGCGTGACGGTGGTGCATTGGGGGGCTCGAACTAGCTTGAATAGAACAAAGACCCTGCTGGGAGTTGCATCAGGTTGGCTCCTGTGTGTGTTTTGGGGGAATCACTAACATTTCCTTGGCACAACACCCTCAGTGGGGAAAATGGCTCCACCACATTGACCCTGCGGGTAAGCCTGTGGGGTGTTTTCTTCATTGATATTTGATGTGGGGGGGCCCAGCAGTGCTGTCCCTGGGCAGGTGGTCCTGGGTTGTACAGGAAAGCAGGCTGAGCAAGCTACAAAAGCAAGCCAGTAAGCAATGACCCTCCATGGCCTTTGCTTCAGTTCCTGCCTCCAGGTTCCTGCCTTGTGTTCCTGCCTTGACTTCTCTTCCTGAGGGGACTGGAAGGCAGAAGATGGAAGAAACCCTTCCTCCTTAAGTTGCTTTTGGTCGTGGGTTTATGACAGCTGTAGAAACTAGGACAAAGACATTTGCTGTTCCTCTCACCCTTGTCCCTGACATAGTAGTGTATAGGGCTCAAGATGCATCAGCAGTGAAGTGGGGCAGAGGAGAGGCAGGGAGGGGGAGGGGGAGGGGGATAGAATCTGAAGAATCATCTCACCCCACCTGGCTCAAGCCATATCCACAGCCACCTCCTTGTTTCGTGTCCCAGGTGTGATGCTTGACTTCTCTGGACCTTTCCCCTCTCATCTGTATAAAGGTGGGTTGCCAAAAGGAGATGAGCTCATACCTCTTTCCCTTCCCGCTCCCCTCCTCCCTAATTTCTCTTCCTCTTCTGTTAGAGGCTCATGCTGTATCCTGTGTGTGATTTGGGTATGTTTTTCTTTTCCTTCTGTTTTTAAAAATAGAAACAGAGGCAAGCCCATAACTCTGCGGCCAGGCCAGGATCCCTGGGTGCCACTGCTTCCTTCTAGCTCCAAGCCCTGTCTGCAACAAGAGCAGAGACGGCACAGGGTCTCTCCCTGTAGGTTCTCCCTTGTAACCATAGAGCTTCCCTAACCTCTTCAGTGTCACAGGCTTCCTGCTGGGCTTTCAAAGCCAGAGCTTATAGCTCCAGGTCCTGAAAACTCAAGGTGTGTCACTCAAAGCCACAGTTGCATGTGCTAGTTAGAGGAAGTGCCGAGTCTCCGTCCCGAGGCTTACTGTTCTATGCTCAGAGCCCTGCCACTGGAGGAAGGTTGCTCCAGGCTTTTCCCCAATTTGGGGTTTTGCTCTTGAGTATCAGGGGTCTCCTACTGACCAAGGCTTGTGGCTCTCTCCTTCTCCTTCTTCTTCTCTCGTTGATCTGAATGCTTCAGCTCTCCTCTGCTTAGAAGAAAGTTGCAGTTCCTGGAAAGGAGCTGGCATGCCCGCCCTTCGGAAGGCATTTAGGATGTAGAGCCTAGAATGGGCAGAGCAGGGTTTCAGGTCTAAAGAGACGCTTCATTAGGACAGTACCTCATCCTGAATGGATGAGATCTGCTGGAGGAGCGAGGGCACTTTCTACTCAAATCCAGAGAACAATGAGGGTTCTGATTTACATGGTTGCAGAGGAGTTGCCAAGGTTCACACCACACCGTGTGGTCTAGACTGGCCTACATGCCATACGTATGACAGTGAGGCAGGCAATAGGTGGGACCATAAATCTGTGGCCACAAGGTCACAACACCCTATGTTTGTTTCCTTGTTTGTTTGTTGTTTTTTAAAAGTGTCCAGACAGGGGAGGTGAAAGGAATTCTCCGGGTCTCACACAAGGCCACTTTGGAGAAGTCCAGCCCTTCATGCCCTGGAGTCTTTTTTTTTTTTTTTAAGATTTATTTATTCATTATATGTAGGTACACTGTAGCTGTCTTCAGATTTATTTATTCATTATATGTAGGTACACTGTAGCTGTCTTCAGATTTATTTATTCATTATATGTAACTACACTGTAGCTGTCTTCAGACACTCCAGAAAAGGTTGCCAGATCTCATTACGGATGATTGTAAGCCACCATGTGGTTGCTGGGATTTGAACTTTGGAAGAGCAGTTGGTGCTCTTAACCTCTGAGCTGTCTCTCTAGCCCCTGTTTTTGTTTTTTGAGACAGGGTTTTTCTGTGTTGTAGTCCTGGCTGTCCTTGACTCTTAGAGATCCATCTGCCTCTTCCTCCCACACAGCAGGACCTTTGTATGCGCATCCTTGCCCAGCTTGCATCCTGTGTTTTTTGTTTTTTTGTTTTTTGTTTTTTTTTTTTAATTTTTAATCAATTCTGTGTCCCAGAGAGAGGGGGGAGAGCTGCTGAGGCTTGGTCTGACCTCTAGGTTGGAAGGAGGGAGAGAGGGAGGGAGGCAGAGAGAGAGAGAGAAGGAAGGAGGGTGCAAGGGAGGAAGAAAAGGTTATCATCTAATATCTTGCTGATGCGGGATGGGTCTGAGGCTTTTCTGGTTTTTGTGCAATGGGCTCAACCCTCTTTGTCTATGATAAAGACTATGTGTGGTTGAGAAAGGAGAATAAACTCTTCATTCACCGCAGAGAGGAACAGGGTGGGTGGGGTTCAATATGTTAGATTGTGGACCCCTCTAGCTGCCCCTCTCCCTCTCCTAGAAATCAAGCCATGTGTCCCTGAAGTATTACAACGTCTTCTTGCTGTGGTCCCTCAGCCCCTCCCTTGAAGGTTTCCTGTCAGGCAGATTTTGTTGTGCTAAATCACATGATGTGGAATTTTCCACCAACCCCAGAAAACTTAGAGGTCCCCTTTATTTGAGGCACGGCTCTGAAGTTTCTGTCTCCTCCTAGGTCCCCTGTCAGGCTGCCCCACAACGGCTATTTTTTTTCCCCTTTCAAGTAAGCGATCACCAACGTCTTCTTACCGCAACGGCCCTGTTGTTGTTTTGGGTAATTTGAGCAGGCGCTCATGTAGCCCAGGCTAGCCTCACAGTTCTATGTGGTGGAGACTGAGCTTCTCCTCCTCCTGCCTCTGTCTCCCAAGTGCACCAGCATGACAGGTTTTATTTTATTTTATTTTAGTGTCTGTTTGTGTTCCCACACGCATGTAGGTACCTGTGGAGAACAAAAGAGGGCGTCAGATCCCCGGAGCTCTCTGACAGGGATGCTGGGACCTGAACTTGGATTCTCTGGAAGAGCAGCAAATTCTTTTTACAACGGAACCACTTCTCCAGCCCCCAGGCTATTACAAAACATTTTTTTATTCATTCTCATTCTCTTTCCTTCTCTAGACCCATCCCTCTCATGTGTGCGCATGTGCGCAGGCCACTCTCAGCAGTTGTTTCTCTTCTCCGACTGTGTAGGTCCCGGGCATTGAATTCAGGGTGTCAGTTAGGTTTGGAATAAGTGCCGTCTGGCTAATCCTGTATCCCTTTCTCTGGTAGGTTTTTGTTTTGTATTCTGGCTTTCCTGATGCTCATGTTTGGAGCCTGAAGGGTGTTATGGAAACATTACCTCTCAGGCTTCGGTGCTGTGGGTCACCCACGATCACTGTGTAGGTTCTTACCGGCAGCTGTGTTTCATTTTTGGAAACAGTCTTACTATGTCACCCTGGTTAGCCTGAAACTTGCTATGTTGACCAGGCTGACCTCAAAAGTCGCCCTGCCGCTTGAGTGCTGGAACGGAACTCACATTGTCAGGCTTGGCAGCAAGCACCTTTATCCCCTGAGCCCTCTCATCAGCCCTATTTTTGTTATGTTTAGACAAACAATTTATGTTTGCTTATAAAACATCAGAAAATACAAAAAAAAAGTCTTTGATTATATTACACGGATACAACTATTTATTGTGCCCTTTATTCTTGAGAAAGTTTGAGAACTTTTTCCAGATGTTTCTGTGTACTTCCCCCTCCCAGATGTGTATTATGTAATTTTTATTTAAAACAAAAAAAAAAAAGGGTGAAACAGAATTGTTCTGCATTCTGTCAGGGATCAGTGTCTGTCCACTGCCTGCCACTGCAGGCCCAGAGAAGATGGCTTTCTTTCTCATCCATGGGAATCTCAGGGTGCTGGAACACGCCGTCTTTTGGCCTCTCTTGCTGTAGCATGTTGGATCACGGGCCCGCTCTGTTAAGACTGGTCACTCTAAATGGCCAGATCCCACATTCTGAAGGAACCAGTCCGTGTCCCCCAATTCCACAGGCCAGAAAGAGAGTTAAGTCATGCTATGTTGTTGGTGATTGGTTCTAATACTTTGATTCCATTGAGAATCTGCGTGTCCAGATGCTGAAGGTCCTTGTCCCCAGTTGGTTTTGGATCGCTCAATAAAGATGTCAACGGCCAATGGATGGGCATGGAGTGGGACACTTAGAGTTGTGTGGGTAGGACACAGAGAGGAAGGGAATAGAATTAGAATCCCCATGGCTTAGGGTCAAAGGATGGGTCGCAGGAGTGACAGGAGATAAAGCCAACCAGCCATGTGTGACTTTGGGTAAGTGGCCACTGGTCTTGGGTAGCAGGGGAAGGCTAAGGAATGCCAGTCTTTGAGGTAGCCAAGGCATTTAATAATAAGCTAGTGTGTGTGTGTGTGTGTGTGTGTGTGTGTGTGTGTGTGTCTTTCATTCTCAGATCCAAAGACAGCTCCTAGGCGGGTACAGGAGTATGATCTGCCAGGAGCCAAAATGGTGTAGCAAAACTCACCGCAACACTATGTGGCTTTGTAACCCCTAGTTTATGGTCCTAACTAGGTTCCTCAGGCTTCCTGTCAGAAGGCCTATGCAAAGATATAAGGGTCCCAAATGTCTTTTATTTAGGAATGTCTTAGTCACTGTTTTATTTCTGTGAAGAGACACCATGACCAAGGCTGCTCTTGTGAAAGAAAGCATTTAACTGGGGCTTGCTTACACTTTCAGAGGTTTAGTCCATTATCAGCATGGTGGAAGCATGGCCTCTGAAACTTCAAAGCCCACCCCCAATGACTTCCCCAGCAAGGCCACACCTCCTAATCCCTTTCAAAGTCTCAGGTCTTAGTGACTAAGCATTCAAGTATATGAACCCATGGGGGCCATTCTTAGTCAAACCAGCACAGGATTGCCATTCATCCTCTTTGTTGAAAGTTCTCCCTCCATGACACTCTTCTCCAGGTTCTAAAGGAAAGCTTGTCCTTGTGCCCTTCCACAATCATCATTGCTGATATGATGTATTGTCCTTTTCTAAGGCTCTCCTGCATCAAGGCCTGATGATGGCAGTCATGATTTCAAGTTTCTGTCTTTTGGTTTTTTGTTTTTTTTTTTTTTGAGACAGGGTTTCTCTGTATAGCCCTGGCTGTCCTGGAACTCACTCCATAGACCAGGCTGGCCTCGAACTCAGAAAGGTTTCTGTCTTTTAATAAAGCACACTTCTGGGGGCTGGAAAGATGGCTCAGCAGTTAAGAGCACTGACTGCTCTTCCAGAGGTCCTGAGTTCAATTCCCAGCAACCACATGGTGGCTCATGGCCATCTGTAATGGGATCTGACACCTTCTTCTGGTGTGTCTGAAGACAGCTACAGTGTACTCACATAAAATAAATAAATAAATAATTTTTTTTTAAGTGCACTTCTGAGGTGGGGGCTTGTGCCTGCTCTTTCCTGCTTGCTCTCCTCTTGTCTAAACCCCTTAGTTAGATTTTTAAAGAATTAAGAGGCTGGGGGGACGTGGTCTAATGGTAAGTGCCTGCTGTTGGACCATGAGAACTGGCATGTGGATGTCCAACCACAGAGGGAGGGAGGGACAGGTGGCCACCCACCCGAGCTGAAGCAGCAGCTCCAGGGTTTCTGAGAGACCTGTCTCAAAAGATCAGGTGTCTTCTTTGATTGTTCTTCACTCCCAGTCAATTTCTGGCTTCTACGCTCACACGTGTGCACACACACACAGACAAACAAGCAAAACACACACACACACACACACACAAATACACACACACA
>NC_034601.1:7057760-7069734 GCF_900095145.1 Mus pahari | reverse complement strand
AAAAAAAAAAAAAAAAAAAGAAGAAGAAAGAGTCAGTTTACATAACATAAAACGTAACATTTTAGCTGTCTTTGAGCTGCCCATCAGTGGCACCTAAGTATTCAGTACCCTGCATCTATCACCACTCTCAACATCCCTGTCAGTGGCTTCCCCTGCTCCTCCTGATCTTTGTAGCCCCAACTGGCCACTAATCTGCTTTGTCCAGGAATTTACCTGCTCTGGGTGTACTTGATGCTGATGAGACCATAGGTAGATGGTCCTTGTGTCTGTCTTCTTTCACCTTGCGCAGTGTTTCTGAGATCTCCGTGCAGTGGTGGCAAGCAGCACGAAATTCTTCTGTTAGGTTTGAATGCCTCTGACTCTCTGGCACACACACACCACATTTTGCCCACTGATCTATTGATCACTCGGGTTTGTACTCCCTTCAACTTTGGTGAACGGCAGGGCCCACAACAGTCTTGTACAGACTTACCCGTTGGAACACTTGTTTTTCAGTTGCGTGTGTGCCACCTGGAATCAGGACAGCAGCTGCACCCTCTCACGTGCATCAGCACTGCACCAGGGAGAGCATTTCTTCCCTTCCCTTCCCTTCCAACGTTATTACTGGGTGTGTGCACACACTTAAGCACACATGCACAGATGCATGTAGACAGGCTAGAGGCCAATGTCACATGACTTTCTCAATTGTTCTCTGTGTTTTGTTTTGTTTTGTTTTTAATTAAAAAAATTTAAGGGAGAGCTTGAACACAGTCTGCACCCCAACTTCGCATCCCAAACCACACACTAAGCATTTGAGGTACCCATGTTTGGGGAAACCCTAGGAACAGCCTGTGACGAATAAAACGGATGAGCCTCACCCAGGGAAAAGCAATTACATGACCATAATATGGTATTTCCTCTGCCAGGTGTACTCCACTACATTTTTTGGTATAGAATCTCAATTGAACCCGAGGCTCTCCAGTTCTGTAGACTGACTGCCAGCAAACTAGAGGGATCTTCCTACCTCTCCCATCCCAGCACCGAGATTACAGAGGAGGATTGAGGAGGCAGTGCCTATCTGCTAAGGGTGGCCATTGAGGGTTAATCCTGTTCCTTGTCTCTGAGTATTCCCCCGGTCTACTGTAATGTGAGCAGCCTCGGCGTAGCTTCAGCTGCCACAATCTCACCCGTGGAGGTGGACTGAAACCCTCTCACACTGTGGCCCAAAATAAACCTTTTCTCCCTGAAGCTTTTTCTGTCTGCTACTGTGCTCACATTTAAAGCAAAGGGATGAAATGTAAGCCATGCCTGGTAACATACACTTTTAGCCTCAGCACTAAGGAGACAGAAGCAAGCAGATCTCTGTGAATTCAAGGTCAGGTGGGGTTACACAGTGAAACTCTACTGTGCCCGTGTGTGTGCTCACGTGTGCACACACACACACACACATACACCGACATGTACGTTGTAAGAATGTTCTTTTTGTGTATGTGTGGGATGGGTTGAGACAGGGTCTCATTGTGTATCTGAGGCTGGCTTCAAGCTTCCTATGTCTCTCAGATTAGCTTCAATTATTATTATTATTATTATTATTAATTTGTTGTTGAGAAACTGTTGTTCAGCCTTAAAAGGTGCTGGGCTTGTGGCACTATACTCATTTATGGGGCACTGGGTATGAACCCGGTTTTCATGCATGCTAATGCCAGCCCTCTACCAGTGGAGCTTCAGTCTGGCTAGTTTTTGGTTTTTTGAGACTGTTCTCACTATAAAGCCTTAGCTTGCCTGGACCTTTTTTTGATCAAGCCGATCTTGAATATACGCCTCTACCCTCCGTACTGTTCATTATATAATTTTATTCAAATTATAAACTTTCATCAGCTACATAACACACAAATGTTGTCTCCCATTCTGTAGGTTGTCTTTATGCCTTGTTTTTGGTGGAGGTGTAGTTGTGGCTGTTAGAAACAAAGAATAATCTCGCCCCTCCCTCTCCCAGGCCTCCGGGCTCCAGAGTCCGCCTCCCGCCCGACCTTTTGGCCCCGCCTCCGCGCGCCCCGCCTCTCGCCAGCCCACTCAGGTCGTCGTTTCATCCCCACTCCGCCTGCCTCTAGGCTGTCGCTCCGCCCCTCCCAGACCCCGCCCCATCTGGCCCTTTCCCCAAGCCACGCCCCGAAACATCTCCGCCCCCGGCTCGCCCTGCCTCCCTGGAGCCCTCCCGGCCCGCGCGCGCGGCCAGAGCAGACCTCCCGGCTCGACTGGCGGCGCGGGCGGCGGTAAGTGCGGCCCTGCTGGGTTCCCGGTGGGGAACACCAGATTCGGGGCGCTGGGCGCGGGGCGGCATCGGAGGCGGGGGTCGGGCTTTGCCACCTGCCTAGAGTCCCGGGGCGCCGCATTCTCTTCGGGCAGGGACCCGGGGTGGCGCGCTCTGGGCGGGATTGAGGGCGAGGGGTTCCAGCAGTGCTCCGGTTGTGTTTGGTTCTCAGTCTCGGACTACCCAGCTTCCATCGGAACCTCATCAAATGATGCTCCTCGGACTTATAGGAAAAGGCGCGACTTTTTTTTAGTAACCTTTAGTATCTAAGTTGCTATTTGGAGAACATACTCAGAAAGCAAAAGCGAATAGATAGAAAGTAGGATAACTTTCCAGATGCTCTTTAGCTGTTCCGGGCCCACGCGTCTTTTGCTTTTATCCCTGTGAGTTTCACCCGGGTTCTCAGACGAGTACGAGCGTATCGGAGAGCAGGGGAACTTCAGGATCGCGGAGTCTGGAGCCCAGGCGAAGGAGGACGTGACCCCCGCCTGTCTGCCAGCCCGGTTCTTGCTTCCCAGTGGTTTCCAGGTCAGTGTGGGTCCGGACGATGCTCTAGATCGTCATTCGGTGTTGTGCCCACAGCTTTCCTTTCAGGTTTAAGAGGAAGAGATGTGAGGGAAGCATGGGTGTGTTTTAGAAAGGGTCGTTTGGACATTCCCTACCTAATACTTTGTCGGGTTTGTGCTTCCGGAGAGCGAAGCTGATGTCATTCTCTGTTGAACTGAGCGGTAGTCATTGGGAAATAGTTTGTGGAAGTCACGAGGCTCTCTAAGCTCATCCGCTTCTTGCTGTTTTGAGCCGGTCTTATGTAGCCCAGGCTAGCATCCCAACTCCATATGTAGCTAAGGCTGTGGTCTTGAACTCCTGGACTTTCTGCCTCTACAGTGTTGAGATTACAGGGTTGTGCCACGGAGCGGCTCCTCCAGCCTTTTCTGAATTAAACTGTCCTCCCCTGAGGATGGTGAGCTGAAGCTGGTTCAGGGACTCCTGGTCTGTATATTGGAGTCCTTTGAAGGAAAAATCATTTCTACCAGTAGGTGCTTGCCTGCTCTTCCGGCCCTCGCTCCAGCCTTCTGAGATTGGCTCTTTTAAAGAAGAACTAATGCAGAGAGAAAGGCTGTAGAGAAAGGAGCTGAGTGGTATCTGTAATTCCTCCAGCGACTGGCTCTATCAGTTGGATCAGGATCCAGAGGGTGTGTCGCTTGCCTTGCCTGACCTAGAATAACACCCATACTGCATCTGACTCTCTTCTCAGCCAATCCTTGCTCTGCCTTCTAAAGGTGTTCAGGCCAGCTCAGAAATATTTGTTGTAGATCTACTGTGGGAGAGGCCCATTGTCCTTTCTCCTATTCCACTAAAAGCATTAATAATGAATGGTTTTATTCCTGCCTGAAAAAATAGCCTTATGATAGTTTACTGATTCAAGTGACCCAGTGATTGCTCTCAGATCTACCCAGTGCCTTGAGTCTCGAAAATACTAGACTGAAGTAGCTCCCTGCCTTTGGCGGATACATTCCTTTGTCCTTCAATACTTTTATGGTCTTGGCCATAGGAAGGGAAAGGGCTACTACCCCTTGTCCTTTGAAAATGCTGAAAAAATGGCTCCTGGCCCTGAGTGGCTTATGCTATGGGTGAAAAGCAGGTGTGCTGTTGAAAAGTTGAGAGCTTAGCTCAGAATCCCAGCTTAGGCAATTGGGAGATGTTCCTAGACAGGGAAAGTTGTATGGGGGAGCCGAGGTCTGAGCACACTGCACGTAAGCAGAAAGGTCTCAGCAGAGCTGCAGCAGAGGTGTAGACAAGTGCAGGATGGAGCACAGTAAGAGCCAAACGGGCTGGCCATAGGCAGTTCCTGCTTTCCTGCCTTCCTTTAACCCAGTCATCCCTACTGATGTCGCCATGGCCTCATGCTGAAGTGAGAATGGGCAGGGCCCCCTCCCCCACTTTAGTTTTTCCTGCAAGTTTCCCTGAAGCTCTGGTGAGGGTGGAAAGCAGGAGGAAGCCCCGGGAGTCTTGGCACCAGTCATTTGTATTTTGTTTGTTTTGGCTTTCGGCCGCCATGAAAATGCCCCGGGAACCAGGTGGCTTATATCCACAGGTAAACAGACCCTGCTCTGTGTGTTGGTCTCAGCAGCCCATTTGGCCACCCATGGCTGACTCTGAACTTGAGTGCTGTTTACCTGCTGTGGAATTGGAGTTGGAGGTCAAGTGCTGCTTCTGGGGTTCTCAAAACTTCATTTTATTGTTGAGCATTCATTGACAGTCTAGAGAGTGATGACAGCATTGAGATTGTCACTTGACTACAGGTCTTTGAGAATTGTGTGTCATTTTATTAGGTTTGTAGACAAGAAGGTATGGCCCCTGTTTCAACATCCTAAGAGTCACATCCAACTAACAAAAGACACGTTAGAACGAAGACCTTGAGACATGGTTTGTTTGTACACAGATGGTGGGGCTGAAGCCAGTCTTTCTGCTCAATCTTTTTGGCCCTCTGTAAATTTCATTCTCCCGGAGATGGGGCGGGACTCCAAGGTTTTAACAGCTATGATCAGGAGAGGGAAAGATGGCCTTTCCTCTCCCTCTTCCTTACTTTAAAGCATGTGTATGGGGGAGGGGAGAGATTCCTTGCTGCTCTTTTAGAGGACCTGAGTTTGCTACCCACCGTCCTTGTCAGGCAGGTCAGAACTGCCTGAAACTCTCGCTCCAGAGGATCTGATGCCGTCTTCTGGCCTGTCTGGGCACTGCACTCATGTGCACATACCCACATCTGGACTCATAACTCATACATCTAATTAAAAATAAAAATGAAACTTAAAAAGTTTTAGGTGCAGGTGTACATATGTGGAGTCTAGAGGGCAACTTCAGAGCTTTGGGTCATGTTAGGGGTACTGCCCATCTCTTTTGAAGCAGGATCTCTCATGGGAGCTCACCATTGAGCTCACCCAGACTCACTGGCTGGCTCGTGAGTACCAGAGACTGTGGCATCTGTCTCCCCAGTGCTGGGATTACAAGCATATGCCACTATGTCTAGCTTTTTCTCTAGATCTCGGAGATTATATTCTTGGTCCTTAGGCCAGCACCGTTGCAGCCAGGTGGCTCCTGCAGGGTTCAAATAATGGCTCCCAGTTATGACAGCCTTGGAGAGCAGTCCAAGTCCTTCACCTGCCCATAGGGAGGGGAGGCGGGAAGACATCAGAGGGAGACAGTGCTTCTGAGACCCAGGCAGTGTCCGTTCCTGGTCATAATCACTAATATGATGAGTGTCATCCTTAGCAGTTTCATTGCCTGCGTTCCAGTAGGTTAATCATTCATTGGGCAACAACTGCCCACCTATTCCAATCCTTGTAGGGCATTAACTCCTGGGGTCAAGCCTAGCAGATATGCCCAGGCTCTGACATCATCACTGACATCACTCACACTGGAGAATCCTGCAACCAAGTTACAAAAAAGAATTGTGTTGGGTCTCATTTTCCCTGAGGTGCATCTGGCCTCCAGGACATAGGTTGGATGAACCTGGAAGGCCCCAGAAAACCAGTGGTAAAGAACTTAAGCCATTTGGCCCATGGAGCCTCTTGAGCGACCCCAAGTCTCAGAGTTTAGTGTGAGCTGGACATGGCCCCACAAGCCTCTCATTCCAGCCCTCAGGAAGTTGAGACCAGACTCAAGAAACCAAACTAGCAAACCTACAACAGCAGCAGATTTCAGTCCCAATTCCAGTGAAATTTATAGACCATGTCCTGATATTTAAATATGCGTGTGTGTATGTGTGTGTGTTTGTGTGTGTGTATGTATGAGATCTCAGAGCTCCCCCTGCCTCAGCCTCTGTAGTGCTGGGATTAAAGACATGCACCACCACTGCTTAAAATATTTACTTAACTACCAGTAGAACGGGCAGGATTGCTCAGAAGGAAGACACTCGATGCCAAGTCTTATGAATTGAGTTTAACCCTCAAAATCCTTGTAAAGGCAGGCCAGACCTGGCTTCCGTAACTTGCTCTATGACCTCTATGCTTGTACTATGGCATATGTGTATGCATGAGCACATACACACAAACTAAAATATAATCTTAAAATTAAAAATAAACAGTAGAACCCAGCAGGATTTCCGGAAACATGGGAAGTGAAATCAGGCATAATTGGAGCAAGCATGCGCAGCAGCGATGGCTTCCTTGGTTGGGTGGTTCTCTCCTCTCCCAGTGAGCCTGCCCTTTTCCTGATCGCCTGGTTCAGGCTTATGGATGCTGTTCATGGGGGAGACTGGAATGTGGTTTCACCAGGATCCCCAGGGAAGTGGTGTACATTATTGTAGGGCGCAGCTCTACTCGCTGTGGAAGCGGTTTTCCATTCCACAAATCAGTGTAATTTGTAGTTGTGCTGTATTTGAACCTTGTGGTAACTTTATCTTTGCCTTGTGGGACACACGAGCCTACAGAAACCACTGAGATTCAGAAGATGGAGTTTGGAAACATTTCTGTGAAATATTTTACCAAGTTACCAACAGTCCCCCCCCTCCAGCACGCCCCCCGAGGTATAGATCAAGTCTGTCAGGGTGGACAGACACCACCCAGCAA
This sequence comes from Mus pahari, assembly GCF_900095145.1. Taxonomy (NCBI): domain Eukaryota; kingdom Metazoa; phylum Chordata; class Mammalia; order Rodentia; family Muridae; genus Mus; species Mus pahari. The sequence continues at coordinate 7,062,876 of NC_034601.1, read as the reverse complement.
ATGCCGTTTCTTAAGCCCGAGGGTCTGACGGGCTCATTTGTCTAGTCTGTCCTTCCTTCTCTGAAGTGTTTCAGAAACGCCATTCTTTCTCCTTGTTTGGCCGTCAGTCATCTCCAAGTTATATTTCATTACGGTGCTACACAGTTTTTGTATTTTACAGATGAACTTAAGAATGTCTAATCTCATGGACATACAGTTCTAGGTTCAGCACAGCCCTACTCCTTTATGCACAGATTACCCTAAGGGATATTTAGGGATATTTTGCTCCCCTCTTCCAAGACCTCAAAGATCAGATTGTTTGGCCTTCTCAGCTGGTTTTCTTTCTTGTTTACAAACTAGGCCATTTTCTCAGGCTTGCTTCCATCTGCATGCCAGCTCCTCTCTGCATGCCAGCTCCTCTCTGCCATACTGCAGTCATTTCTGTGATCTGTGCTACCCAGCCTTGTGTTTCCTTTCCAGGGCCAGGGCAGCCGGGCTGTGGGCACATGAGTGGAAATGAAAGATTCTTTTTCTGCAAGAACTGATTTTAGAGGATTACTTTGGTGGTAAAAAGCTGCTTTATCTCTGTGAAGGCCTTGCCCTTTTGGGTGTTGATCTGATACCTAAATCTAGAAAGCCCTTCACTCTACTCAGGAGAGCCTGTCTGGAGCCTGTATTTTTCACAGCATGTCCCACCCACATGTGGCTGAGAAGCAAGTGGGGAGAGGGGCTGGGAACTGCGTTTAGTTTGGAGGTGCCTTTGAAAACCATTCTTTTGCTGAAATTCTGGGATCTCTTCCCTCTTGAGTTTATTTTAAACTTTTTTCCTTCCCTTTTTGAGACGGGTGGTCTCATGTAGCCCAGGTTGGCCTCTTACTCCCCAAGTCTGGCTAAGTTTGAACTCCTAGTCATCCTGGCCCCACCTCTTACGTGCTGGAATTACAGGAATAGATCACTAAGCCTTGCTGCTTTTATTTTATTACAGGAGTGTGCGCACCCGTGTGTGTGTGTGTGTGTGTGTGTGTGTGTGTGTGTGTGTGTGTGGTGTGGGGGGGGTATGCATGTGTATATTCCTGTTCGCTTGTGTGTGGGTGCATATGTATGTGGGTGAGTGTGTCCACCCAAAGTTGTTCTTAGATTTCTTCCTCAATTTTAACTATGTTAACTATTGAGTCCTGTGCTGAACCCAGAGTTGCCCATTGGCTAGGCTAGCTAGCCAGCTGCCCCACCCCCAACCCCTATGTCTGACTCTGGAATGCTGGGATTACAGGCCTTCTTCACACTTGCATGACAAGTCTCTATCCACTGAGACATCTCTTCAGTTCTTATTCATCTTTTCTTTTCTTTTAAAAAAAAAATTATTATTTTAAACAGGGTCTCTCTTTTATGTAGCTTTGGCTGTCCTAGAACTTACTATGTAGACCAGGCTGGCCTCAAACTCATTGAGATCCATCTGCCTTTGCTTCCCAAGAGTTGTGATTACAGGTATTAAGTCATCCTATCTGGCCTAAAGAAAATGTCTTTCAAATTAAATTAAATTTTATATTTCACATATCAGTATTTTTGCCTGCATGTTTGTCTATACACAGCTTGAATGCCTGATGTCCACATAATTCAGAAGATGATGTCAGATCCCCTGGAAGTAGAGTTACAGACTGTTTTAAGTGCCATATTGGTGCTGGAAATGCAGTTCAGGTGGCCCTTGCCCCAGAGGAGCACAGTGTGGTCTCCCTGCAGAAACAGAACCTGCCTAGATCGGGAAGCAAGTAGGGCCCAGGAGGCAGTCTTGTGTCACCAAGACTGTGTGCGGACCGCTCTGGGAAGTAGGATGAGCCTGGAGAGGATGCTGGATGCATGATCCTAAGTCTTAGTAAAGGCCTCATTCCCAAAGCTACTTAGCTGGTTGCCTACCACCATTGGAGTCTGTGAGCTGGGCTAGGAAGTAGATGTGACTCCCCAGCCTCTCGAATATTAGGGAGTTGTTAGATACAGGCTTCAGGGACCTTGTGGCTGGACCCCTCCCTTCTGGTAAACAGACTTGAAAAGCCAGGACTCTGATTACTCATGGAGGAATGGGCCTGAGTCCTATCTTTGGCCCTGAAGAGCCATCAAAGATAACTACCTGATGCTGGTTCCAGGATTCTAAACCACTTGGAACACTGGCTAGCTGGATTGAATCAATATCTCAATCTCAATCTCAATCCCCCCCCCCCCCCCCCCCCCCGTCTAATGTATTCCAAGCTGACTTTATCATCCTTCCTCCATCTCCTGAGTTCTGAGATTAAAGATCTTTGCCCCTGGGTTAGCTAGGAGGTTCTGATAACAGAGCACTTAACACTGCAGTCCACACGGGCCTGTCAGTCACTCGGACAGCAGAGTGCTCAGGAAAACCTGCTGCTGGTTCTGGAGCAGGCAAGGCAGCCCATCTAGTAAAGGTTCTTGCCGTACAAACCTTGAGACCTGAGTTTCATACCTGAAACCCACATAAAGTGGAAGTGGAGAACTGACTGCAGAGAGTTGGCCTCTGACCTCCACACCAATTCCTTGTCCCGTCCATGAATATTAAAAAAAATTTTTTAAAAGGTGTTTATTCTAAAGATTTCAGAATAAGTTGGGTGTGGTAGTGCATACCTGTAATCCCAGTAGTGGGGAATCAGAGACAGAAGTATTAATGAAAGTTTATGACCAGCCTGGCTTATGTAGCAAGAGTGTTTTAAAATAAAAATATTAAGAAAGGAAAAAGAATACAAAGCTTGCAGAAGTGGGGTGTGGCCTCCATGGTCACTGCCAATCTGTTCTTGTCCAAGGATGCTCTGTCTATGAGAGGTTCTGCTTGCCTTCTGGACTACACTCTGTCTTGTCTGAGTTCTTTTTCATTTTTAAAATATTTATCTTGTGTGTATGTATGTATGTATGCATTATGTATGTAATGTATGTATATATTGTATGTGTGTGTGTATGTATGTATGTATGCATTATGTATGTATTATGTATGTAATATATGTATATATTGTTTGTATGTGTGTGTGTATGTATGATGTATGTATGTGTGTGAGCACATGTGTGTGTGGCTCAGGCTGGTTGCAGACTTGCTAGGATTGTGTGTGCCATAATGCTGGATACTCAGCAGAATAATTGCAAGGGAGATCTTGAGACCCTAGGAGACTAAAGATCCCGATGGCAAGAGCAGATGGCCACTCTGGCTTCTGTCACTCTCAGGAAGTACGGGGCAGGAACAGCCTTTCTTCCGCAGGAGGAAATATTTACACATAATTTACACTGACGGAAGAAAAATCACAAGAGAGAAACAGGCAACGTCTAGAAACTTAGACCTATTCTCTAGACCGAGTGCTGGGAGGACAGTGGATCTGTGCAACAGGTGACAAAGCAGCCTGTGACAAAGTCCATCCACATGTGGCATTGACTTTTGGCCATCTTTCCTATGTTGTAAGTGGAGCCATTCTGGTGAGGAAGTTCCTGGAAGAAGGACGGGACAACCGAGTCCTTCAGAATGCTCCTGCTGTCTGTTCCCTGGGGAAAGGCAGTCCTGCAACTCTTAAGCCAAAGAATATAGTCTATAGGCCAATGATCTGTGCTTTGGGGTTAAGTCTTCCTTCCTTTCTTTCTTTCTTTCTTTCTTTCTTTCTTTCTTTCTTTCTTTCTTTCTTTCTTTCTTTCTTTCTTAATTTCTTTCTTTTTTTTTATTTTTTATTTTTGTTTGTTTGTTTGTTTTTGGTTTTCTGAGACAGGGTTTCTCTGTATAGCCCTGGCTGTCCTGGAACTCATTTTGTAGACCAGGCTGGCCTCGAACTCAGAAATCTGCCTGCCTCTGCCTCCCAAGTGCTGCGATTAAAGGCGTGCGCCACCACTGCAGGACTTTTTTGTTTGTTTGTTTGTTTTTTGAGGTCTTTTTATTTATGTGTGTGCGTGCGCGCACATGCACATGCGTGCTCTTAGAGGCCCACAGAGGACATGGAATCTCCTGGAACTGGAATTGTAGAGGGTTGTGAGCTGCTAGATGTGTGCTGGGAACAGCAGTCTGTCTCTCACGAGGGCAGTAGTGTCTTAACAGCTGAGCCGACTCTCCAGCTCTGAAGTTTTCTTTTCTTTCCTCTGAGATGTAGCCTCATGTAGCCCAGGTTGGCCTCAGATCTTCTGGGCAGCTAGTTGAGAGTGACTGCACCTAATGAGTATTGGAGTCACAGACTTGCACCACCAGGTTTCTGGACATCCAACCTATGGTTTCATGTGTGCCAGGCAGTCACCCTTCCAACCAAGCTGCTGGGGTCCAGGTCCTTGGAAATGCCATAGCAGCAAGTTGGAGGTAGTGGTGGGACTCTGCTGTGGCCCCTGGAGTTGCAAGGAATGAATAGAACCAAAACCGTAGACAGACCCTCTCTTTCCTTTCTCCCTGTCTCTCCATTCCCCAGATTCTCCCAGATTTATAGGAAACAGATTTATGGGGTCAGCTTTAGAAGAAAAGTTACAATACTGTTTTTGGAACTGGAGAGATGACTCAGGTTAAGAGCACTGGCTACACTCAGAATATTTGGTAACATCTGGAGGCATTTTTTTTATTTTCACAGATGAGGAGAGGGGAGGTATCATGCCTGTGTAGAGTCAGGGATGATGTTAAATGTCCTACAGTGTGGACAGATCCTCAAAGGATCAGTTCCCAGCATCACCAGTGCTAAAGTTGAGATCTGTGCCGTTAAGCTTCCTTAGTGTATGGTTAAAGGGCATAAGGAGATAGGGAGCTTTTGTTGGTGTTGTGGTGGTCAGACAGTTTTATATATTTCAGATTAATTTTGGTCATTTTCCACTCTCCCATTGTCCTCCTTCATCCTCCGCCCTCTCCTGCTAATACCTGTCTCTTAAACACTGTAGGCCACACATAAAAATAAGACATGGAGGGAAAAGGGAAGGAGCTCTTGCTGGAGCACAGGATGGGACACAGGAAAACTCCTTTTAAAAGTTTTTATGGTCAGCATACAAAATACTGAGTTTGACATTTTCATGCAGGCATATTCATTGCCTTGTTCATATTCACTTCCTGCCAACTTCCTCTCCCCATCCCTCTCCCTTCAGCCCCTCCTCCATCTCTCCTCCCCTCCCTTCCCTCCCCAGCCTCTTCCCA
>NC_034601.1:7014488-7057575 GCF_900095145.1 Mus pahari | reverse complement strand
CCAGCCCCCCCACTTTCCTACCCCTCCCCCACTCTGCTGGTCCTCTTCTTTCCACTAAAGGAGCTAGTTGTCTGAGTCTTGCTTATTTCCTTTAATCATCTCTTGCTCCATCTATTTTTCCTGAAAATGTCATAATTCCACTCTTCTTTACAGCTTTCTTTTCTAAAAAAGAGCCCTGGCTCTTGCAGAGGACCCAAGTTTGATTCCTAGCACCCACACAGCGGCTTAGAACCATTTGTAACTGCAGTTCTCAGGAACCCAGTGCCCTCTTCTGGGCTCTGCAGACACCAGTCTGGTGCATGTACCGGCATGCAGGCAAAACACCCACACATAAAATAAAAAGAAATAAATCTTTAAAAAAGATAAGAGTTTCCTGGAAACGTTTAAAGAGATTGCAGGTGAGACTAGAACGGCGTAGAAAGTCGCGAAGCCTTAGACTTTGGCATTCGTGAGTGGTGTCCAGGCTTTGTGTGGTGTGGCATTTGTCTTGTAGTGAGTTAATGGGTGGCTCCTGGCATTCTAGGGTTGGAGGGTTATTTTGAGGATCTAAGCTCATTCTTGCTAAAGGTTAAGTGCTTTGGGGATCTCTGCTGGGTCCTCCAGAGGCCCAGACTGGTGCTCCCTGCTGGTGGCCCTTGAAACTGGACTGTCCCCACTCCCACCTCCACCCCAGGATACAGATGTGCTGCCTCTGGGCAGATGTCCACCCGATTCTGTGCCTTTCCCATCCCCCAAACTTGCATTCATTCACTCTAAGAAGCTGGTCTCGGTGCCCACCTCCTTGCGTCTTCTTGGGCTTGCTAGCTAACCTTTAGTCTCCCTGCAGACTCTTTAGGCCAGCCAGGAAGGGCTCCCAGCTTACCGTGCCTAGCCCATCTTTGACCTCCTGAAGTCCCTGCTATGAGAATGGGTCATTGCACAAGCACAGCAGGGGAACTGTGAAGTTGAGAGTGATAGACTCAGAGTCCTCTGGCCAAATGATAAACTTCTCCCTGCAGGACTCCTTAGATGGTAGAATTCTTGGTTGCTCTAGCCCCTTACAAAAAAATGTCAACCCTACAGGTTTGGGCTGAATATAGATTCCCCCACGCACTGACTGCCTTTCTCAGAGACCAATCTGATAAATACTTATCTGACCTACACAAAGCTGGTGTGGTGCCACTTGCCCAAAGTCCCAGCACTTGGAGGGAGGCAAAAGACCCGGTTCAGGACTGTCTGAAAAATCCAAAAGAAGTTTGGAGAGGTGGCTCAATGGTTAAGAGCTTACCGGTTTGCAGAGGATCAAGGTTCAGTTCTCAGAAACCATGTTAGATGAGTCACACTTGTCTGGAACTCCAGCCTGCAGGAGCCAGTGGCTTTCTTCCGGTTTCTGGAGACAACTCTGTTCATGTGGAGAGAGAGAGAGAGAGAGAGAGAGAGAGAGAGAGAGAGAGAGAGAGAGAGAGAGAGAGAGAGAGAGAGAAAGAGAGAGAGAAACAAATCTTTTTTAAAAAAAAAATCCAAAAAGAAGAAGGCAGGTGTGGTGACGCACGCCTTTAATCCCAGTGCTCCGGAGGCAGAGGCAGGCGGATTTCTGAGTTCGAGGCCAGCCTGGTCTACAAAGTGAGTTCCAGGACAGCCAGGGCTATACAGAGAAACCCTGTCTCGAAAAAACAAAAAAACAAAAAAACAAAGACAGTAACACGGTAAATAATTATTCTACTTATTGTCTTGGGAATAATAAAAAGTGGCGTGCATGCGCAGTGCAGCTGGCTTGGGTTTTTTCCAAACGATTTTAGCCCATGGTTGGTTGGCTGTGCGGATATGAACACCCCAGATAGATTCTTCCTTTAGCCTTTAATTAGAGGCCTTGATCCCTGTGCAAACAGGAGGGACCTGGCACATGGTTCACAGGACAAAGGGCTGTGGTCATGTTACTTTAACATATGGATGGGAGAGCTGCCCTGGGACTGGCTGGGGCCAGCAGGTGGGTTGACTAAGGACATTTTTTTAAAAAAAAAAAAAAAAACCTAAAAGAGGGTTTATTTGTTGGGCGTGATTATAGCTGTGGCCAAGGAGAACATAAAAGTGGCAAAGGTCACTTCCCTCTCTCCTCTGACCCCGTCTGCTTCCTGCAGAACTGACGTCTTCCCTTATGTGTCCTCCCAAGGTATGTATGATGGAGGGACTGTGACTAATGCTGATGGTATCATCTTCTTGCTGTCCTGGCTCGTTCACACCGTGGCCTTCCTCAGAGCCGACGTGTCCTTTCCACTCGCAGGGTCCTGATGCTGTTGATGGCTGCATACTGTATCCTGTGTGGCAGGATGGCTGGGCGGGCAGTCCACTGCCCTCCCCAGCAGCTCTGCGGAGAGAGTCCAGTATTCTGGGGGGTGGCGTTGCACGCTGACTTTCAGCTGCTTCCTCCATGACACGAGCCTCAGTTTACCCTCCGGGGAAGTCTACACTCCAGCCAGTTCCCCTGTGATTTAACAGTGTGGGTGGGTAAGAAGCAGTACTATGACATTAGGTGTGGGCTTTTCTCTTCCACATAGGCTTTTGATTTTATTTTCTGTGGGTATTCACGTTTGTGTGTGTACACGTGTCCATGCAGAGGTCAGAGTGTTAGTAAAGCTGCCTTGCCAGTGGGCTCAGGGCTGGATTTTCATGCGGATTTTCTCATTGAACCTGCAGCTCATGATCTGATTAACTGAACTGTCCAGTGAGCTCCAGGAATCCGCCTATCTCTGTCCCCCACCCCACCCCCACCTCCAGCTCTGTAATTACAAATGAATAATGCCACACTATGCTTGCTCCCCCTGCCCCCCCCCCAGAGATTAAAACTTAAGTTCCCATAGTTATAAGGTGACCACTTTACCTGTGAATCTCTCTCCAACCTTAAGTTAACATTCAGTATAGCTACAGATTTACAGAAAAGATGAAAAAATTAGCCCAGAAAGTTCCTGTGTACCCTTATTGCATCTCACTATGGCAATAGAATTCCTTCTTCTTCTCTCCCCACCCCCCCCCCCCCAGACAGGGTTTCTCTGTGTAGCCCTGGCTGTCCTGGAACTCACTCTGTAGAGAAGGCTGGCCTCGAACTCAGAAATCTGCCTGCCTCTGTCTCCCAAGTGCTGGGATTAAAGGTGTGCGCCACCACTGCCCGACCTGGTAATAGAATTCCTGAGGCTGGTTGTGCTAGAATAAATAGACATGTCCTTTTGGATTTAGAGGCTCAACTGCAAGATGCTGGCATCTGGTGAGGGTTCTCTTCACTGTCCACTCAGGGTCCGTGTGCAGAGTTTGGTGTTGAGGGGTGGTTTTAAAATAAATACATCCAGGACGTAGTATTCTGCTCTGGCCTCACATGGCCTTACCATGTTTGAAGTCCATCCTGTTCCCATCATGTCAAAGTCTTGTTCAGCCCAGTTCTAGTCTCAGAGTCTCTGGAGTCAGACACGAGTGAGATTTAGGGACACAAACTCAGCAAATTCTCTTTGAGTTATCAACCTGTGAAAAATGTATGGCTAGAGGACATTCCCTGTCCAGAGAGAGGACTCTTCAAGAAAAGAGGTCCCAGCTGACTGCTCAGTCCAACAGGATGGGCAGCGTGACATCTGCATGTGTGCGTTTCAGATGGTGTCTCACTGAGCCTGTACCCCATAATCCAGGTTAACTAAACTGTCCACTGAGCTCCAAGGATCCGCCTTCCCCGTCCCCCAGCTCTGGAATTACAGACCAGTGTTCCTGCGCTGACATTTCTCACTGGGCGGTGCAGACTGGACTCAGGTCTTACTCTTCGTGTGGAACACTTTCCTGACTGGACTTTCTCCCAAGCCCTAAGTTGTGGGTGTGGGTGTGGATGTGCATGTTCTGGTGCCCATATGGAGGGGCTGGCCCATCTAGAGCTAGTTACAGGTAGTACTGAGCACCTGTGGGGACTGGGAATTGAACTTGGGTCTTCTGCCAGAGCAGTTAAGAGAACTCCTGAGCAGTCTTTCTCGCCCCCTCCCCCTCTTCCCTTTTTTTTTTTTTTTTTGGAAACAGGATCTTGCTGTGTTGTGTATCAACCTGGCTTTGAACTTGTGATTTTTTTTTTTTTTATTGCTTCTGCCCCTTGAAAATGAAGATTACAGAGATCAAAGGCACATACCCCCAGAACATTTATATATATTATATAATGTTTATATAGTATTTCTCTTTTTTTTTAGACGGGGTCTTGTGTAGTCCAGAAAGGCCTTGAACTCCTGGCCCTCCTGCCTGCTTCTTAAATGCTAAGATTACAGGCAGGCATTACTATACCTGGCAGAATATTCTCTCCTTCCGTGTACCACCGCCTGAGGTCTGGGTAGCCATGCCTCCCACTCCCCCAGCCATGCCTCCCACTCCCCCAGCCGAGTTTTCTTATATATATCTCTCATGGTCACTGTTTGGTGACTTCGCCCTATGGCTCCTTCACCAGCTATCACCCTGGTGAGGACTCAAGTGTCCCCTCTGCCGTGCTCTGCTGGGTAGTGCCATGGTGCTCTAGATACAGGTTCCTCTGAGGCACAGGTGAAAGAGGCTGTGTGCTACCCCTGTATCTGCTCCAGCGCCTGCTACATTGGAGAGGTTCCTCATTAGTCTTGAGGCTTTTAGGCTCCTCTGTAAGCCAGGCTTTGAGGGCTCAGCTTTCCTGGGAGATCTCTAACACGCTTGCCATTGTCCACAGACCCCTTCCAAGCCGGTGTGTCCAGCAGGCGGTCACCTGGCCACACCCATGCTTTCCTCCGGGGATGCCCTACATTTCCTTATGTGGTCAGGCTGAGTGGTTGCCAGCTGTCTCTCTGCTTCCGTTTTACTTATGAATTCCATTAAGTCATTTCTCTTTGTTTTGCCAGATGTGGTTAAAAGCAACCACATAGAACTTTACCGTCTTTAAGAATTTCTTCTGCCAAATGTGGTTCTTAACATTCTGCCTCCCACAGAGCCTTGGGGTCTGCCTGTGCTTTTACTATTTCAGTTATTTCTGAGCTCTCAACCAGAAAGAAGGCCCTACCTAGCCTGGCACTCTGGCTGCGACCATGGTGAGCTCAGGGTCCCTTTTCACTTTTGGAGGTGCCCCTAAAGTCCCTAAAGTCCTCTCCTGTCTTGGCCACTGCTGGCCTCTCTGTCCCTCCAGCTGTTACTCAGTTCCAAAGACGTGTACATTCCAGCTGTCCATCAGGGCAGCACCTGCCTCCCCGCTCCCGTGCCTCCCGGCTCCTGTGCCTCCCGGCTCCCGTGCCTCCCGGCTCCCGTCCTGTGTTTACTACAGTAAGAGGATACGTGACGTTTCTGTAATTAAAACAGTCCAGCTCAGGGCTGTGCATGCTGGCCAAGCATTCTGCCAGCTGAGTCCTGCTCTAGTCCTGCTTTGTTTATTGTTATCGAGACAGGGTCTCTGTTATGTGGCTATGGCTATCCTGGAACATACCATGTAGACTGGGCTGGCCTCAAATGCAGAGATCCACCAGCCTCTGCCTCTGAGTACTGGTGTTAAAGATGTACTACCATGCTTGACTTGTAGAAGCAGGCAGTGATGGCACACCTTTAATCCCAGCACTAGAGGCAGAGGCAGGCAGAGCTCCGAGTTTGAGGCCAACTTGGTCTACAGAGCAAGTTCTCGGACAGCCATGGCATCACAGAAGGAACCCTGTCTCAAAACAAACAAACAAATCTATAAAAACAATCTCACTGTGAATCTCTGGTGGTTGACCTTGACCTCCCTATATAGCTAAGAACCTTGATCCTGCCATCCCCCTACCTCCCTTTCCCCTTATTTAGGTGCTGGCAGTCAGACCTATGGCTTCATGTGTGTTAAGCAAGAACTCCACCCATTGAGCCCCATCTTCCTCCTGGAACTGGGTAAACTTATGATAATCAACAGAAACTAATTAGTTTCCAGTTATAAAAGCTGGAAGTCCATTAGCAAACGGTATGGGGGAGGGCCTTCTGCCAAGTCCCGTGGCAGAGGCCTGAGGCAGAGGAGGAAGGGCACTAACCTGACTTTTATATCGACCCTTATCACTAGATACATTGATCTGTTCTTTAGTCCCCACTTCCCAGAACCACCGTGTTGGGGGGTCAGGTTTTCAACATGGTCTGTTTGAGGACAAGTTGGACTGACCGTGCTCAGTGCAGCCTGCTGTGACTCCTCACGAGGGCTAGGCATGGGCATGCTACTCAGCCAAACTGCATGTCTCATTTGGATGCCACCAGTTCTTCTGTCCCATCCAGGGTCCCACGTTACGATTAGTTGTGCTATCTCGCTTGCTGTTTGTTGCAGGTTTTCTCTGGATCATTTGCGTTAGTTTGGACTCTACCACTCTGAGATGTGCTGGCTGTGCTCCACGTGGCAGGTTTTCATCTGGTGCAGATATGCTGGGAGTGTGGAGAGCTGTGGCGTTCTCGCCCATAGTGGTGGCGGGTTCATGGAGCTTCCCTGTTTTGAGAGGGTGAGGCCTGCCTGGAATGGGAAGACGAACAGGGCGTGGCCGGGGGAAGGCCTATGCTCTGTAGGGTTTGAGTTGAGGAGTGAGGGAACCCTGAGTTGTTGGTGACCCACTGTGGAAAGAAACCACAAGTCAGGGTGGCATTATCTTACCAGGAAGGTGTAGTCTCCAAACCTGAGCTCAGAACCTGAGGATAGCAGAAACTAGGAAGGGGCTGTGGCCAGGGAAGGAAGAGGCCTTGTGCAGAAGGTGCACCAGTGAGAGAGGGTGCACCTGTGAGAGAGGGCGCACCTGTGAGAGAGGGTGCACCTGTGAGAGAGGGTGCACCTGTGAGAGAGGGTGCATCTGTGAGAGAGGGTCCACCTGTGAGAGAGGGCGCACCTGTGAGAGAGGGCGCACCTGTGAGAGAGGGCGCACCTGTGAGAGAGGGCGCACCCGTGAGAGAGAGAAGTGGTAGGGCCAAGGAGTAGACTTCACTGTGATAGAGAGGAGGTGAGGCCCCTGTGAGGCCTGGGCAGAAGGCTGCCGGAAGACAGGGGCTGTTGCACCAGAAGCCCTCTGGGAGCTTACAGGCCTCAATTACACAGAGGGAAGCCAACTCACAGCTTAAAATGGAGGCAGAGGGGCTGAACGTATAGCTCAGTTGGTAGAGTGCTTGCCTAGCTGGCACAAAGACCCGTTCAGTCCCCAGTACAACATAACCCAGCGCTGGTGTCACAGGCCTGGAATTCTAGTACTAGAGAGGTGAAAAGCCAGGAGGGTCAGAAATTTATGGCTATCCTCAGCCCTGTCTAAAAACAACACTAAAATACCATACAATAAGGGATGGCAGGGAACGAGACACATCCTCAGGTGGACCCTTGGGCCACTGTTAAGGTACCATCTTGGCTTTGTTCTGGTAGGGGTCATTTGGACCTGGGAGAGGGGCTCTACCTTGGCCTGTGGCTTCTTCCTCCACATCTTCCAGGGTTAGTGTAGCCTCTGGCTAGCCTTCCTTTCAGAAAGGCTCTTCCGATGCCGCAAAGCTCTGCACACTGCCTGCAGGAGTTGCTGATGGTAGCATCTTGGGGTAAACCAAGTTAAAGCTGCAGAATTTATTCATGCCCCAAGAAGAGGCAGGGTTGGTTCCTAATGGCAGGTCTTTGTGTGCCACATAGGGAGGTGTCAGGAGGGGCCTACTCGGGAGTCCAGCTGTTGAATGGATCTCCCTGTGGGACTCAGAACCTGGTGGTTGTTCTGGTGCTGCTGGGACATGTGGAAAACCTTTAGCCTACAGGATATCTGGAGGCCCAGGAGTCCCTGTCTGCCCTCTAGTTCCTTTCAACCTGTCTTTGTCCCTTTGACCCACATGACAGAGAGGAAGGATCGTGTCTTCCCCTCCTCTCCTACAGCCTTGTCCTTACCCCATCTCCCTAATCACCCCCTTATTCTTGTCCTTATCCTTCCCTAGACCCAGGGATGGGTGGATACAAAACCTCGAAAGAAGCCCCTTCCACCGACCTGGGAACTTGTGCCACCATGAGCATTCATCAGCGATTACAAAATGAGCAGGCTGTGAGCCTGCTAGACTGGCGTTTTATATTCCTCTCTCTGGTTTCAACATGATCTGCCACTGCCTCCACATTTCCCTGTTCAGTGTCTGTCCACCCACATCGTGACTTACTTGACCTCCTGCCTGGACGCTCTAGGGCGCCCTGCTGAGCCATATTTCACCCTCAGGAATCTGGAGGAAGCCGAGGGCTGGCTGCAGTCTCTGTCCGGAAAGTGGCCAGCCACTCTGCCCAGCTCTTACTAGAGCCCCACATCTGAATGGAAGTGTGAAGGTGCCTTTTACGTCAGCGACTTCCCCTGACTGACAGACTGACTGCTTCCTCTCCTTAGATTCTAAGTCAGAACTTTTGTTTCCAGATGACCCATTGCGTCTGTGTGAGGAGGACAGACGTCAGCCTTGGTTGTAGTTCCTTGGGAGTTCCACCTTACTGACCTAGAGGTCGCTCAGTAGACGAGGATGACTGCCAAGTGAGCCCCAGGGACTTGCCTGTCTCTACCTCACAGCCATGCAGAACTATGCCTAGCTATTTTTAAAACATGGGTTTTGGGGATCAGACTCAGGTCTCAGGTTTTTGTGCTTTCAAGACAAACATATCACCAACTGACCTATCTCCCTAATGCACCCCCTTTTTGAGAGGGTCTATATAGCCCAGCCTGGCCTTGACCCTCCGGCCCAGCCTCCTTGGGAATTACAGGCCTACATCAACTACACCTAACTCTATCCTCCCAGATCTCGAGATGGGTCTTGTGTGGCATTTAGACATCGGTACTGTTCTCCGCAAGAGTTTTCTCAGTACCACTGGGACCATCTTATTCTACATTGCTTGGGACTTTCCTGGATTTTGTACCCAAAGTGTTCCTTATTCAGGGAAGCCTTCTGCCTTAGGTAGGGTGGAATAGTGGCTCACCCGTGAGTCACTGTGACGTTTTGGCCATGCTTACAGCTGCTAAGGTGCTATTAGCACATTTCCGTTCTTGCTCTTACAGAACCCACAGGTAGTCAGGAAGACAGGTAATGGGAAGGTGCCCTTGGACAGCTACAGCGAAGAGCTAGGGACGCTGGCAGCTGAGGTAGGGCTCCTACCTGTCCTGTGTGCTCTGTGCACTTGCCTTAGGTGGACGCTGGCAGCCGTCAGAGGGAGACCTACGGAGACAAAGCCTGCTTGGGGACATGTAAGCGAGACTGCCAGTGCAGATCTTTGCAGTGGTGACAGAGATGAGACAAGAGCATGGGACCAGGGAGGGTCTCCCTCCAGGTCTTTGAAAGCCCGGACATTGGTCATTCTAGTTAGGGTGTGCTGTGGGTGGTCACTGGTTGGTTTCAGGTCTTCGGTCCTTGGAAGGAAGGGCTGAGGGCCACTTTGCAAGCTTGAATATGAAATTGTATGTAGAAAGTTCTGGCAATGTCTTCGTGCCCCTCCCCGCAGGGTTGGAGATTTTAGTAAAGATACTTGGATGTATGCTTAAGCACAAGGGCTAGGAGAAAAGGGTGGTGCTCAGAAGAAAGTAAAACCATTTAACCATTTAAAGCCAACAGCAGGCAGCTCTTCATAGCTTCACAGTGCTGTGTTACTGTCACCTCTGTCTAGTTTCAGACCATCTCATCGCCTCCCTCCTGTGCCATCACCCAGTCCCTGACCACAGTCAGTTTGCTTCCCATGTCTGCGGACTTTCCTGTTCTGGGCATTTGGCATCAATAGGCCTGGAGGGAAGTCTTTTGTGTCTGGACTCGCCAGAGCAGAATAATTTTTAGGATCATTATGAGCTGTGGCTGGGAGCCTGGTGACTGGGTGGCCTCTTGGCCTTTGGCAGCCTTCTCTTTAGCTATCCACTGGGGCTCAGGCTGAACTCTGTGAGGACAGCCAGGCTGCTTCAGTCCACATGGAACAAAGGCCTGCTGTGGGCCCAGGCCCAGAAGAAGGCTTAGAGTTTGTGGGCAGGGCTGGGAATAACTGACTCTCCTGGACTCAGAGAATTCTTGAGGTGTTGGAACAATTCCTTAGAAATAAATCTGACTGGGACTGGCGAGATGGCTCAGCGGGTAAGAGCACTGACTGCTCTTCCAAAGGTCCAGAGTTCAAATCCCAGCAAACACATGGTGGCTCTCAACCATCCGAAATGAGATCCGATGCCCTCTTCTGGTGTGTCTGAAGACAGCTACAGTGTACTTACATATAATAAATAAATAAATATTAAAAAAAAAAAAGAAAATAAAAGAAAAGAAATAAATCTGACTGAACACGGGGTGTCTCTCCTGACCTTCGCTGGTCTTAATTCGGAACACTAAAGATCACTGGGCCCGATAGGACGGCCTCTTCCCAGGATTTTGGGGGTGTTTTCCTCTTTAGCAACATTACCTACCTGTGTTTTCTCCTCAGGAGATGAGGGGCCCCAGATCCTTTATCTTTTCATCTCTAAAGCAGGTGGAGAGGCGACAGCCCTGTGAAGTTTGCATCTCCCCACCGCCAGCCAATATGGAACCCTGTTTTGGAAGAGGCAGATAATTTTTTTATCAAAAGTGCTTGGTAATAAAATAGTTGAAATCTATACTCACCAAGGAATTTTTATATCATGTATGAGTGTGTGGAAGTCTTATTTTACCATACAAAAAACCTTTCTTTACTAAAAATAAGTGTTGTGTGTTACAGTGTCAGAGAAAACAGTGGTCCCTTGCCAGTCAGAGTTGGGGCTATTGCCTGCACTTAGTTTCTTGTGAGTTTGGTTTGGGAGCAACCTGTGCAAATCAGGCTGCTGCTGCTGCTGCTGCTGCTGCTCCAGGCTGGAGGAGCTTTGGTAAGGTGTGGAGAGCTCTGGAGTCCATGGAGTTCAGGCCCCAGCCTCTCACCTGAGCCCATTTGTTCAGGTGTGAATTGGGATGGTCCTGATCATAACATTCTTGTCTCTGTGAGTCAGTCACATAAAGGGGCGAATTAGTCTACTAAGTAACGTAAGAGGCTAGAGGTGGGAACCCGGGCCTTAGCAGTCACAGCCCAAGTGCTGTCCCCCCACCCCCACCTCAATTTATTTTTTAGGTTTCTTGTTGTTGTTGTTTGAGACATGGTGTCCTGGATGTCCTGTAGACCAGGATGGCTTCGAACTCAGAGATCCACCTGCCTCGGCCTCCCTAGTGCTAGGATTAAGGGCATGCGCCACTACTGCCCAGACCAAGACCCCATCTTAGTGTATTTGTGAATCCAGGCATGGGGTGGGTCCGTGAGAGATGAGTACTGTAAATAGATTTGGTGAAGGCAGAATACTAACGCTCAAAGTAAATGCCTAGCAAGGATCAGTTAGCAACGTGCTTGCTGCATGAAAATGCGGGCTTAAGTTTAGATCCCCAGAGTCTATATAAAAGCCAGGCATGCCTGCAATGTACGGCACTGGGAGACTGGCTAAGGAAGACACCTGACAACATCTAACTCTTGGGCATAAGCACCCGCAGGTGCGAACAGATGTGCACACACACAAAATAAACAGCAGTGTCTGGTGCCACCTGGCACCCCTTCTTGCTTCTTGGGCTGAGAACACAGTATTTTTAGTGATGGACACCCAAAACATGGGTCTGGAGGACCTGGCTGTGATAGATAGAGTGACCCAGTGACAGGGTGGAAGCAGACACCAGCCAGCTCAGTTGTGCTTGTCGCCAGTGGACGGGAATGCACTGCAGTATCTGTTACCACAGGTGGACTGTACTGTCCTGGGAGGGCCTGGCCTTGGCGGGAAGGGACTGGACCAGATTCCATCAGTGAATGGTTAACTTTGTATTGGGAGGGTTCCATCTGTGACAACAAGAACCCTCTCTGGCTAAGGGACATGCTGGCCTTGAGCACGCTAGGGGAGTGACAAAGGGTGACCGTGTGAAAACAAAGTCTTAACTATTGCAATGGTGTGTGGCCCTCAGACTCACCTCTGCCCAGCAAAATCTCAGTTCTTAATTGTAGTTTCTCTTGTTAGGCAGAAATTAAATTAAATTAATGAATTGAGTTAAACATAATTTAATTATTCTGCCTGGGATGGATGGAGCTGTGTTAATGAAAACAAGCCCGAGAGACCCTTCTCTGTAGCAGGCTCGGGTGGAGCCTGTGTCTCCTAGACATGGTCCTGCAGGCCACAAATGGCTATCAATCAGTGTGTCCCATCCTGTCCTGTGTATCACTGAAGCTCCCATCTTCCCCAGAGCAGATCATCGAGGCCCTGCTACAGGGGGCCTGGGATTCTGAGTGCTAGATTGGTGTAGGCCAGGGTTATTCTCACAGCTGGTCCAGACTCTAGTTCTGTCCTTGCTTGTCTGCAGCTAAGAGTCGGTTGCCTAACCCACAGAACCCTCTACGGCAAGCTAACACCGAGCCTGGGTTCAAACATGCAAAACTTATTCAAGACAGCCACTGCCTATCATGACTCCTGAGGCCTTCCTAATGTTACAGCCTCATGTCATGGTGACCCCCCCAATCAGAAAATTATTTTTGTTGCTATGTCATAATTATAATTTTACTGTTGTTTTGAATCATACTGAAAATATCTGTGTTTTCCGATGGACTTAGGTGACCCCTGTGGAAAGGTCATTCTGCTTCCCCAAAGTGTCAAGACCTACAAGCTAAGAGCCACTGCTCTGGCTCTCCTGAAAACAGCAGGACCCGGAATGTTTAGGCAGCTGGTCTTGCCGTCCCCCCAAGCCTCTGTGCTCCATTTCCCACCTTTAAAAAATAGGTTTGGGGGGCCGGAGAGATGGCTCAGTGGTTAAGAACACCATCTGCTCTTCCAGAGGTCCTGAGTTCAATTCTCAGCAACCACATGGTGGCTCACAACCATCTGTAATGGGATCCGATGCCATCTTCTGATGTGTCTGAAGACAGCGACAATGTACTCACATACATAAAATAAATACTTTTTTTTAAGGCTTTAAGTTAGGTGGTGACACCCTTTAAGCTCATCATTTGACAGGGGGCTATGTGAGTTTCAGGCCAGCCAGTACAACATAGTGAGGCCCTGTCTTTAAACCAACCAGCCAGCCAACCAACCAACCAACCAACAAACAAACAAAAGATTTGAGATTGTCAGGTCCTGGTTAGTTTTTGCAAGGATGCCAAGGTTTGAAACTAGCTAAGGATAGAGAAGTTTTTCTGAGATGGTGGGGACAGCCATCTCTAGCTCCTTGTGTTCCCTTAGTGAATGCTGGGGTAAGATGAGTCTGGATGAACAATTGAAAGATCTTAATGGCAAAGTTAAACCGTGGGGAGGAAGGAGAGGGACAGCGGAAGCTCCTTTATGTCCTCCACAAAGCTCCCAGTAACTATGGCAACTGGATTTTGTCAGGATCACCTGACTTGACTTGTATGACCACTCAGCTGCCCAAGACCACCAAAGAGATGTTACAAGGTTGGACTTTCTTTAAACAAACAAACAAAAAGTTAATTGATTAATTGTGTGAGGGACAAGGCGCACTTGCATCATTGCTTGCTTTGGTACAGAGGTCAAAGGGCAACTTGCCGGAGTCAGTTCTCTTTCCCCACCATGTGGGTGGAAGCTGGCTGAGCCATTTTGCTGGCCCTCGCCTTCTCTATCTCTGTCTCTGTCTCTCCTTTAAGAATGTTGGTTTGTGTCTGTTGGAGCCCACAGCCTGGGAGAGACTTCATCTGTGTGTTCCAGGAGATTTGGTCAGAGCGCATGAAGATGACTCAGTTAGTGAGGTGTGTGCTGGGATGGGAGCTAGGGCCTTATTCAGGGCCAGGAAGGTGTAGGGTCAAACCAGTCAGTCAGTTCTTTTGAAACTGGTATTAAAGCCAGGCCTAGTGGCACAAAGCTGTAATTCCAGCACCGGGCGAGCTGAGGAGGTGGCAGGTCAGGTGTTCTAGGTCAGCCTGCTCTTCCCTGAAGTCTTCTCTTAAGATAATCAAAACCCTGGGGCTGGAGAGATGGCTCAATGACTAAGAGCACTGGCCGCTCTTCCTGAGGTCAGGAGTTCAATTCCCAGCAACCACATGGTGGCTCACAGGGGGGGATGTGATGCCCTCTCCAGGCAGGCAGATATATGTGCAACAGAGCACTCATACATTAAATAAATACAGTTAAAAAAAAAAAAAAAGAAGAAGATAATCAAATGCAGGTGCTAGGGTGACTGCTGTATGAAGCCATCTCAGCTGATGGCCCTAGGCCATTTCACAACACCTTTTCTTGTCCCTCCCCTGCCAGGGGCAATTTCAGGATTCCTGAACACACCACAGTTTTCTGATCCTGTAATTTTCACATGGGCCCTCAGTTTCTGTAGTAAATCTACGAAGCGTGGCTGGCTCTTCATGGAACAGGGAAGGACGGTGCGTCCTTCACATGGCCTCTCATGGCGGCAGGATGATTTCAGTTCCTGCCAAGCAGTAGCGGCCTCTTCCTCTAGTCAGGAGTTTCTGTAAGCTGGGTCAGTGCTAGAAGCAGAGGGGATGGGGTAGGCTATCTCCCGGAGACATCAGCTGGTTTGTGGGGTGGGCTTTGCCTGCCTGCCGCAAATGTCTCTCTGCATTTCCTTTCCTGTCAGAGGAAACCCACAGTGCACCTCAGACTGTTTGTGGGTCCTGTCTCATTCTTTTGTTGGTGTGTGTGTGTGTGTGTGTGTTTCTAGCTCTGAAGTGGTTTCACAGCATGTTCCTGTGATCTTCTGAACCCCACCCCCCACCCCCTCCGTTTTGACCTCTGGAGAATTTGGTGCGCCTTCTCCCAACACCTCTGCATGGGGTGTCTGGCTTGCCTTGAGGAGACTTCATTTTTTCAGCTGGGAAGGGAGCCATGTGGGTAGCTCACTTTAAGCTCTTCCCATAGCTACGGTTTGAAGAAGACACCGGTGGAGCCGGAGTTAATTTACTTCTCTGTGTAGCTGGTACCTTTGAACACAGAGCCCGTGTTTAACTGATGGGCTGTCTTGCATCAGTTTTGTGTAGTAAGCTTTTAAAATCTAGGCTTTATTTTATGTAACAACCTATCTGATGTTGGATGTTAACTTTAAAGTATTTATTTATTCACTGGGGGTCGCATGCCATAGTGTGCTCGTGGAGGGAGGGGGCTGCTGGAGAGCAGCAGTGGGTCTTGAGGACTGAGTTCAGGGGGTTAGGTCTGACAGGAGTACCTTTACCCACTGAGCCACCTTACTGGCTGGCTGTCATGGCATTTCTTGACGTTGTTTTACCAAGTCCCCACCCCCACCCCTGTTTCCTTACTCACTTTGAAATGCTAGTCTAACCCTGCCCCCACCTCCCGGGGAGGGGGGACTCCTCTCCCCAAAGTCCCCCGGAGTTTCCTTGAGGGACTTGGCCTTCTCTCTGTAGAGGCCCACTCTTTGCTTCCCACACATTCCGGAACAGGACTGATCTATGGATGGAGGTACTAGGACTGCCCAGGCCTGGGACCACGGCCCACTGCCCTCAGTCCTGGCTGCCTGTGTCCTGAGACAGGCTTACATAGCTCTTCTAAAGCCACAGAGCCTGTCCTGCCTGCTTGGGAAATAGCCACACGAAAGCCAGCCCTGTGCAGCATGACTGCTGAGCATCGGGCACAGCCTGGATCCCTGAATGTAAGTTCCAGGCAGGTAGCAGCTCTGCCAAGGGCAGAAAAACTCTGCGCCTTCACAGAAGCCACTGTGTCCCTAGCTGCCCTGGGACTCCACTCTGCAAATGGGAAATTATGTGGTTGGGGACCATTTAGAGACAGGCTCTTCTATGTATCTCAGACTGTCCGACAACGACCCTAAACTTCCTATCCTCCTGCCTGCCTCTCTACCCCGCAAGTGTTGACATTACAAATATTTGCCACCATATACAGTTTTCGAAATGCTGGGATCGATCCAGGGCCTCACGCACACTGGGCAAGTGCTCAACCAACTGAGTCACATCTTCAGTTAATATACTTCTCGTTAAGATTAAAAACATGTCTGTGTGAGTTTTACCTTCATTTATGTCTGTGCATCACGTGTGTACTATCTGCAGATGCCAGAAGAAACCTGCAACACGTAATTCTGAGCCCCGTGTGGCGTGGGCCTTCTGTTTTACAGGGAGGGCAGCCTAGGGCTGAGCTGGTGGTTCTGCGGTTAGAAGAATACTCATTTCTCCTTGGGGACAATCTGAGATTGGGTCCTATCATCCATGGCAGGTGGCTTGAAACTGTCACTACAGCTCCAGGGCATCTATGTATGACCTCTTCTGGTACTTAATATTCATTCTCCTTCTCCCTCCCCCTCCCCCACTTCCTCTCCCTCTCTCCTCCTCTCCCTTCCCCTTCTCCCCTCACACACACTCTTACTTAAAAATAAAGATTTTTTTAAAGAGGCAGATTCATTGAGCATCTTGTTATATAGGTCAGGCTGTCCTTGAACTTGTCTCTTCCACTCCAGGGCTGAGATTACAGTGTGGGGCACTGTGCCCTGAACACAGTTAGTTTGTAAAAGCAAAACAAAAACATAAATGGTCAAGTATCAGTTGTACAAATTGAAATTTTGTATTTTTAGTATTCAATTTTTATATTTAATTTGTAAATACAAATTGAAAAAACCCCATGTAACCAATCCTCCTCCTTCTAAAGCTCTCTCTCTCCTGGTATCTAAGGCCAGGTTTTGCTCACACCCTGCCCGTAGTTGCCATGTGAATGCTTCTGCAGATTAGTGAAAACCACATTGATTAAACAAGAGAAGCTGGGTTCTGGGTGTGTGAGCTGCAGGGGCGCCTCCTCTGATGCAGCTCGTGCCTCCACGTGGGTCTCTAGGTTCCGGTCATTTGGGGCACTCTAGCTTACTTTTTATCTGTACTTGAAAGTCCCTTTTGAAGGTGATAGTTTCCTTGACTGTTCTGTTTGGCAGATTGGAGGTTGAAAACTTGGGCCGTGGGGGATGGGCGCAGAGATTGTGGCTGCTTCTTTCTCCCCTCCCCCCTTTGCTGGTGTCTGTGACAGTCTTAGGGAGTCTGGACTGGTCTCCAACACTTGTTATGTAGCTGAGGATGATCTTCGTCTGCCTCCGCCTCCCCAGTAACCCATCCAGGCATACGCCATTCCCCCACTCTCTGGGTCAAGAGAATTTCTCATGGGTGTCTTCTGTTTTTGTTTTAGGTAAAATGTCGGCTCCAGGACCTTACCAAGCAGCTGCAGGCCCTTCTGTAGTGCCCACCGCACCCCCAACCTATGAAGAAACAGTGGGTGTCAACAGTTACTACCCAACGCCCCCAGGACCTGTGCCGGGACCAGCCACGGGGCTCATTACAGGCCCAGATGGGAAGGGCATGAATCCACCTTCGTACTACACCCAGCCTGTGCCTGTCCCCAACGCCAATGCAAGTATGTCTGTTAGCCAGGTCCTTGCAGCTCCTTAGTCACCGAGCCTGTGGTCTCCAGGAGGGAGAGGGTGGCAGTGCGGTGTCGAAGCCAAATGACAAGCACTGTGATGTCCACCCCACCCTAGTTTCTCATAGGATGTTTCAGACATCCCATTGTTGAGGACTGCAATTTCCCTATTATAAGACATATTTAGTGGCCAGCCAGATGGCTCAGTGGGTAAAAGCGCTTGCTGTAAGCCTGACTACCTGAGTTTGCTTCCCAGGACTCAAAGGGTGGAAAGAGTCGGCTCCCCAAAGTTGTCCTCTGACCTCCACATGCGTGTACATGTGCGTGCACACACGCATGCACAGATGTTAATAAAAATGTAGTCAAAATAAAGGAACAACAAAAACCCTAGGAAAAATATGTTTAGGATCCTCCCGTGCCTGCTGGGTCCTCCGCCCTTGCCATCACCCCTGCCCCTGAGTACTTGGAGTGGGAGGTTGTGAGTTCAGAGACAAAGGTGGAGAGAAAAATCCTGTCCTGCAGCCAACTACCATGAGAACAGGAGTAAGAAACAGAAACAGTGTTGAGTAAGAAGATGATGCAACTGGGCAGTGGTGGCGCACGCCTTTAATCCCAGCACTTGGGAGGCAGAGGCAGGTGAGTTTCTGAGTTCAAGGCCAGCCTGGTCTACAGAGTGAGTTCCAGGACAGCCAAGGCTATACAGAGAAAAAAAAAAAAAAAAAAGATGATGCAAAGCTGCTGTTCTAGAGAGGTAACGTCTCTCCTGGACCCTTGGGGGCCTCTCCATAGTCCTTGTCCTTGAGAGTCCTCCGTGGCCAAGTGTGTGGGTACACTACTTGGTACTGTAAGCTAATGAGAGCTGTCTGAGGGGCCAGCAAAGCTTGCCTACCCTGTCCTTCCGTCTTTGTGTTTGTGTGTGTGCCCGTGGAGACCAGAAGTCAACCACAGTGTTCTGTTTAGTGTAAAATGTGTGTGTATGCTATATATTTATATAAATATATATTTTTATAAAATGCATTAGCGTGTGTGTGTGTGTGTGTGTGTGTGTGTGTGTGTGTGTGTGTAAGTGCTAGCATGTATGTATGTGTACCGTGTTGCATACGTGATACAGACTTTACCTTTGGATTTACAGGGGTCATGAGCCACCATGTGGGTGCTGGGAAGAGCAGCCAGTGCTCTTAATTGCTGAGTCATCTCTCCAGCCCCCTCTTACCTTTCTTATGTCTCAGTTCTCTATCTGTGATGTCTGGCAGCAGCTCTCTGAGTCAGTGGTCATTCTGATAAAATTAACTTCCTTGTGTGAAGCACAGACCCATCATCTGCTAAGAAGAAGCCAGTGTGGTTGTTGTGTTCAGTTTTGACTTCTTGGGGTAGAGAGTGAGCTAGCAACCTTTTTGAGACAGGGTATTGCTGTGTAGCCTTAGTTGGTATGTAGACAAGGCTAGTTTTGGACTCCTGATTTTCTTACCTCTAATTCCCTGGTGCTTGGATTGTAGCCGTGCCTCACCATGCCCAATTTATGAAGTCCTGAGGGTTGCCACATACTAGGCAACCACTCAGCCAAGTGAACCATGGCACCAGCCCTCTAATCTGTTAGACCATCCTGTGATCAAGAAATAACTTGATCTTGAACCAAAACAAAACAAAAATTACTTACTGCAAATTTATGCATAGCTGAAGTGTGTGTCTTCCTGCCTTTTGCAAGCAGAGTCTCAGTGTTAGGGAGTTAATGCTGGGTGGCCCCAGTCCTCCGAACCCAGGCCATATAAGTGCGTTGGAAGGACCTAGCAGTGTAGGAGTTGCTTTCACAGAGACATAGCTGAAACAGCCCTTCAGGGCCACAGTCCCTGGAGCTCACCTCCTGGTCTCCGTGAGTGGCTTGCAGCTCGGCTTGCGGCTTTCTTCTTAGCAGTGCTTTATGGATTTGAGCTATGGGTCAACTCAGTTTCCCCGCTGTGAGCTTGCGTTTCCCAATTGGTAAGCTTCAAATCATTATCAGGTGTCAGAGTGTACCTGGTGTGTGTGTGTGTGTGTGTGTGTGTGTGTGTGTGCCCTCATACAGATGTATGTGAATGTGCACGCATGTTTGTGTGTTTGTGTGTGTCTGTGTGTATATATGTATGTATGTATGTATGTGTGTCTGTGTCTATGTGTATGTGTGTGTGTGCCTGCATATGGGTGTATGAGTGTGAACTCATGTTTGTGTGTGTCTGTGTGCCTCTGTGTCTGTGTGTATGTATGTATGTATGTGTGTGTGTTTGTGTGTCTGTGTCTGTCTGTGTGCGTGTGTATGTGTGTATGTGTGTGCCTGCATACGGGTGTATGTGAGTGTGCATACATGTTTGTGTGTTTGTGTGTTTGTGTGTGGGGGTGGTCTTGGTGGCAAATATCCATTTGATGTCCTTAGAGATTAGGTAATTTGCCTTGCAGGATCCTAGTAGCAGTTGTCCCTTTGACTTCAGTAACAGCCACGCGGAGAAGGGATTCATGAAGCCACAGTTCACTCTGTATCACTTTAGCTCGTGGCACAGTAGTCAGCTACCGCTTCCAGAACATTCCCAGCTCACCTCCTCTCCACTTAGCTCCTGGCAGCCACTCCTGACTATGGCAAATCAGGCCTAAACCCATCATGTCCCTGCATCTCTAAACCCTTCTGCAAACCACCTCAGTGAGCCAACGGCAGAGCTAAAGAAGCAGCTTGGGGCTGCTGCCGCCGCCGCTGCTGCTGCCCCACTGAGTCAGAGCCCGAGGCCCAGAGCCTGGGCATTGGTGTCTTCAGTAAGGGCTTTCCCGGGGCAGGTGGTCTAGGAGAACCAGGTCCTGCCAGGGGGACAGGAAAGTTTCTCTTTTCTCTATGAACTTTTAAAAAAAATCCCTCAGAAAATTATGAAAATCTCACTGTTTGCTCTCTCTGTTTGTCATTTTTCTTCCTTTTCTATTTAAAAACATCTGTGATACTTGGGGCACAGGAGGGGGATTGCCTCAGATCCAAGGTCAGCATTATCTAAGTTCCAGGCTAGCCAGGGCTGCATACATAGTAAGGCCCTGTTCTAGCTCACCCTTTTCTAAACATTGCGTATACATAGATAAACTCGACATAAAATCGACTATTGTAGGTTTCTGAGGCAGGAGGACCACAGATTTAAAAGCAGCATGGGCTATATGGTGAGATTCTCATAATCACAAAAAGATAAAGGAAAAAAAAGTTTAATTATTCCACTTAAAAATAATACTTGAATTTATTCTTTGAACATTTCATATGTGTGTCTGTCTGTCTGTCTATTCATATATTCTTGATCAGATCCACATTGTTCCCCTCCACCTCCCTCCCTCTCCCTATCTGTCTCCTTCCCACCTCCATGTCCTTCCTGTTACCTCTTTAATCACCTTGAAGTACATACAGCTCGGTCGGTGGTTTTAGGTAGACCACTGTTTCGTTTTTGAACTCTCTGTCTTCCCAGAGTGCAACAGCATCTACAC
This sequence comes from Mus pahari, assembly GCF_900095145.1. Taxonomy (NCBI): domain Eukaryota; kingdom Metazoa; phylum Chordata; class Mammalia; order Rodentia; family Muridae; genus Mus; species Mus pahari. Next base: position 7,036,780 of record NC_034601.1, on the reverse strand, counting down.
ACAGGCACTGACTGACATGGGCTCCTGTAGGCATCTGTGGAGTCTCCCAGTGCTTGTCCTTCTGTGACTGGCTTATGTCACTCCGCGTGGCTCTGCTGTGCCAGAATCTCCATCCCTTTAAGGCTGAGATAGGATTGTCTGGATAAGTACCTCTTCTTTATCCCTTATCCTAGGAAGCCACTGGGCTACTTAGGTTTTGGGGCTAACAAGAGTGATACCACTATGAGCTTGGGCTCCGGGGTAACCGCTGTGGCCCCAACTCTCATGTGTGGACATCCGCCACTCCTTGCTCACTGAGTCACCTGTTCTGTCTTCTGCCTTTTAGTTGCCGTGCAGACCGTCTATGTGCAGCAGCCTGTCTCCTTCTATGACCGCCCCGTCCAGATGTGCTGTCCTTCCTGCAGCAAGATGATCGTGACCCAGCTGTCCTACAATGCTGGAACCCTCACCTGGCTCTCCTGTGGCAGTCTGTGCCTGCTGGGGTGAGTGAACTGCTCCTTAGCCCCTACCATAGCTAAGTGCCCACTCTGGGGTGATTGGTATTCAGAGTGGGAACTTAGCTATGGTAGGGGCTGTCCTGTGCATTGTAGGAATGTGTGTATGAGTGTGGGAATGTGTATGCATGACTGTAGCAGGTTAGCCTCCTGTTTGCCTTGTGTATTAAGACAAGGTCTCTTACTGCTCTTAGACACGCCAAAGAGGTTAGGGTGGCCGAATAGTAAGCCCCATAGACCCTGACAAGCTCCCCAACCTCAGGATTAGAAGCTGATACCATCATGCCTGCTTCCCCGATACCTTCAAGATAATTTAAGATACTACTTTCCTTTCTTTTTCTCCGTCCTCCCTCCCTCTCTTTCTTTCATTTTCTCGTGTGTGTGTGTGTGTGTGTGTGTGTGTGTGTGTGTGTGTGTGTACACGTACATGGACATATGCCATGGCACACAAATCAAGGTTAGAGGACAACTTTCAGTGGACAGTTCTTCCTGCCATGTAGTTCAGGGAATTGAACTCAGGTCTTCCTGCTTGCAAGACAGAGTCTTGTCTGACTAAGCTATCCCCAGATACCTGGAGGAGTTTTCTTTTTTTCCTTCTTCTGTTTTTATGGTGTTGAGGTCAGGACGCAGGATCTCAGCATGCTAGGCTTGCTCCTGTCTGTGTACCTCAGCCTGGTACTGAGGATGTTGAAGGCTGAGCACAGTGGTGTGTCCTGTAATCCCAGCACCAACAGGAAGAGGCGAAGGCAGGAGGATGAAGTTTAAGGGCTGCCTGGGTTACAGAGTGAGACCCTGTCTCAGTAAAACTCAATGCGGGCTCAGCAGGTAAATGTGCTTGCCACCAAGCCTCGCCATCCCCAGAACCCACACAGTGGAAGGAAAGACCAGACTCCCGGAAACTGTCCTTAGACCTCCACGTGTGTGCCATGACACATAGGTATTCACACATAGGGGATGAGTGAGCGAGCGAGCGAGCGAGCAAGCGAGTGTAAAGCTAAAGATGGAAGTATCTGGAGCGGTACATCTGGGCTCTGCTTTCTAGATATTTACAGCACCCCCTCCCCACAGGACAACCGCCAAAAATGTCCTTTGTGGCTGCAGAGTTCCCCCAAGTGGAAACTCTGCTTTTAACACACATAGAAATCCCTGGGCTGTGTTCATGTGGGGACCCACAGAGCAGCTGTTAACATCTGCAGAGGGCGGGACCCTCAGGCTTCTTGTCCTAGAATTTCATGACTGCACTGTCTCTGAGAGAAGCTTCAAACAGTTCATATGCTAACACACATAAAGGCCTCCTGAGGCTGCTTCTCCTTACAGCCTCCGGTATTTTCCCATTGCCTGTGCAGGGGTTCACATAAATATTTATGTCTGCACTGAAAGAGATGCTAGTCTCTGTTCCGGGAGAGAAACCTGAGCAAAATCAATTGCAGATTTTCCTAGAGCAGGTAATAGTGGGAGCCTCACCTGTGAGCCCCCTCACCTGTGAGCCACTTGGCTATAGCTTGGTGCTTTTTCCTGGACAAGCAGACACCTACTTTGGGGTGACTGGCTGACATCTCCTCACAGTCTGCTTGTGACTTTAGGTGGAGAAGGAACAATATTGTTCTTACTTAGTTTTGTTCTTCCTTATTTCAAAGATGTAGAGCCTTAGAAAGTCTGTTCTCTAGGAACAACTCCACTGTGGACTCTTGCCTCCATTCTCTGGGCAGAAAAGACTTAAATAATGGTTCCCTGCTAACTCGGTCTGCCGCCCCGGCACTTAGGGGTGAGATAGGATCACAAGCTCAGGGCCTGAACAACGAGTGAGATAGTGTCCACAGTGTGAATTAAAGCATAGTGGTACACGCCTGCAGTCCTACCGTGCCTGAGACTAAGGCCAGTCTCTGCCACATAGTGGGTTTGGGCTGCCTGAGACCCTGTTTCCAAAAACAAAAGTAAAATGATGGCTGGGGATATGACGGAGTACAGAGAGGTGGGAGGTTTGCCCAGCATGGAGGCCTAGTTTCCATCCCCAGTACCACAGTGCTGCTGGCCTGATGGTGCACAACTGTCACCCTAGTCTTGGAAGACAGAAAGAAACAAGAAGATGCAAGTTCAAGGCCAGCTTGGGCTACACAGTAAGATGGACACACACACACACACACACACCAAAGCAGCCTGTTGTGGTGGAACAGGCAGGCAGATCTTTATGAGTTCAAGGCCAGCCTGATCTACACAGGGCATTCCAGGCCAGCCTGGGCTAAGTAGTGAGATTTTGTCTCAGTAAAAAAGGCGAGAAGGGAAATTTCACTGCTTTGCAATATTAGTATTAAAATTACCTTTTCTCTTTGAAACTGGAGTGGGGGGAGGGCACAAGGTCAGCCTCTCGGGAGCCAACTTCTGAAGTCGAGGCTGGCTTTCTGCCTCTTTTATTTCCAACATTTTAGGCTTTTTTTTTTTTGGAGACAGGAGTCTCACTTTAATCACATTCCCTCAAAGACAGATGGCTTCCCTTCTCTTGTGTGTGAGAACCCACTTCTGTCTTCTTTGCATGTGGTTAGAATGAGCTCCGAGTGTTTGGGGTTGCAGAGACCTCACGGGGGTGGGGTGGGGTGGGGTGGGGGGTGAGCTAAGCAGGCATCTGCCAGCAGTGTCTGGGTTTTATGATATTTGTAGGAAGCCCTACCTGTGTGCAGAAGTTGCCTGGACTGACTGTAAGAGGAGGCATCTGGGGAAGTTGGTTTCCTAGTCACTAGAACTCTGCTGAAGACAGCTTTGTCACTAGAACTCTGAAGACAGCTTTGTCCTCAAGCTAGCCCCAGCCCACTCCCGTTTAAGTTTGACTAGATGCTGCCACCAGCTCATTTGTTGGAATTTTTCATGTTCATGCAGCTAGGTTGACTGAACAGGCAAAACACAGGCCATGAGGCCATCTGACATGTGAACTCTGTGTCCCTACCCCCTTTTCCCTCAAGACAAGGTTTCTTGTGTGTAGCCCTGGCTGTCCAGGGCTGCTCTGTTGCCCAGGGAGGCCTGTGTGACTTCTTTGCGAACCTGTTTGCCAGTCCTTATCTAAGATGATGGTAGCTCCTACTTCCTCGTCCTCCTCCTCTTCCTCCTCTTCCTCTTCAGCCTCTCCTCCTATAGAGGGTCTAATGTAGCTCAGGCTCTCCTTGAAGTCACAGTGTACCCAAGGGTGTCCTTGAACCGATCCCCCTGCCTCTACCTTTCCAGTGGTTGGATTACAGCCCTGTACCACGATGTCCCATTTATGTGGTGCTGGGGTGGACCCAGGGCTTTGTATCACAGTCCCAGAATGCTCCTCCTACCTTTTGGGTTGGTTTTGTAGGTTTTTGGTTTTTGGTTTTTGTTTGTTTGTTTGTTTGTTTCATGCCAGGGATAGAGTTCTGCTCTCCCACATGCTGGGCAAGTGTTCTCCCACTGAGCTACATCCTGAGTGCTGGTGTTCTATTGCTTTTCAAGTCTTAACTGTTTAGCCCAGGCTGACTTTGAATCCAAATCTTTCTAGTCTGACAGGATTGCAGGTGTGCACCACCATGCCTGGCTATGCCTCCTTTCCCTGTCTTCTTATCTCAGTAGCATTCTTAGGATACTGGGTTTGGGTTTGGGGACCCATCTAGAGTTTCCAGGGTGGTCCTGTATCAAGAGAATTATTTTTTTTTGCAAAGACTTTCCCCCTTCCTTTTTTAGTCAGGGTCTCTTGAGTCTAAGGCTGGCCTCCAACTGCCCCAGGTAGTCAAGAATGACCTTGATTCTCCTGTTTGTATTCCTGCTGGAATTACAGGCTTGTACATCTGATATAGAGGATTGAACTCGAGGCTTTCAGCATGCAGGGACTTAATCTTCCAGACTGTCTTCAGCTCCACCCCAGCCCATCAAAGGCCCTTCAGGGGTCCCAGCACAAGTGTGCCCAGCCTCCTTCCGCAGCTGGTGACAGCTGGTGACATGTTCCTTGTCTCTCCTCCCAGATGTGTTGCTGGCTGCTGCTTCATTCCATTCTGCGTAGATGCCCTACAGGATGTGGACCACTACTGCCCCAACTGCAAAGCGCTCCTGGGCACCTACAAGCGCTTGTAGGACTCAGCCAGCCAGCCACAGCGGAGGTAGTAGACAATTGCTACCGGAAGTCACCTGATCCTTGCCCAGCACAGCAAGAAGAGGTCCTTCCTTGATCTCATCTCTTCGTGGGCGCCATCTTCGTGTCTTTTAGGGGGTGGGAAAGGTAGGAAGAGCAACAAGCCTCCAAACCCAGAAACTGCTGCTGGAGTTGTGGCCTGCACATGCGAAGATGTGGACCTTGGGTGTTGTCTCAAGGGTTTCCTGCCTGCTCATGTTACCCTACTAACTGTGATTGTTACCCCATTTGCATCTCCTCCACTGATTTGCCATTGGTGCCAGTCTCAAACCCCGAAGTCACAGTTTGCCTTATTTTTCACTGTTTGGCTTGATCTATTCCCATTCCTAATGACAGAGACCTTGCCTTAAAGACTGTGGTCCTGTAATTGCAGACTTCTCCGGCACTCTGAATCACTTTAATTTCATAGAGTTGTTGGTTTTGTTTTTGTTTTTGTTTTTGTTTTCCCCAAGTGCACAGAAGGGCTGCTCACACCCAGCAGACACATACAGATAAGGTCACAAGTGCTAAATAAAAGGCTCACATTCCTTCCTGTCTCAGCTCCTGTCCTGTGAAGGGTCTCCTTCCTCATACAGATTCTGTGAACTCCTTTTGTTCTTAAACACATATGGAATTTACTTGACAGGGAGACATTTCTAGAATAACTTTTGTAATCACGATACACCCTTCATTTCTCCATTTGCTGGTGTGTTTTAGTTGGTTTTGTTTTAGTTTTTCCCATACAGTCCAGCTTGTTGGCCAGACCAGCCTTGAACTCCAAGGAGAGCCTCAGTCTTCGCCTCTCAGACACCCAGGGCTCTAGACATGTTCCTCTGCACCCACTGGGCTTTTTGTTCTGTTTTTCTTTGACAGAAAAACAAACAGGTCATTTCATTGGCTGCCTATGTAGGTTTGGTGTAGTTTTGAAAGCCTTGTCTCTGTGGGACCTCTTTGAGGGAGTCAGGGGACCCCTAATTGAGCTCGTGCTTCAGTGCTGAGAGATTGGCAGTAAAATTCCCTGAAGAATGATTTCAGTTTTTAGAGATGAGCTTATGTAGTACGGTCATCATGGTCTCCAACATCACCAGACCAGGTAAAAGGATGTCAAAGAGAAATTCAGGGCTCTTGCTAGGGTGACCACTCTGTCATGTATAACATTGACACCATCTGGCCAGCTTTCCAGGAGGCCCTGGCTCCATCCTAAGTCTACCCAGGATCTGCTGCAAGTAACAGTGTATGGAGTCAACCTGACCCAGAACAGAAGTCTGCATACTGGTTAAGATATAGCCTAGCCATTGAATGAGCTGTTCCTACAACGATCCAGAAGTGCTAGCCATTGTTTTTGCAGTGAATTATGGGTACCATACATGACTTTGATATCTGCTTTTAAACAAATAAAATCTTTGATCACTCAGTGAACAATCCAGTTCACCTGTTATGAAGAAAGGCCTTGTGTTGTGTTTCCAGGCGTTGTCCAAAGAATCTTAAGTTGCTCTGTTACACTAGAAAATCCTTCCTGACCCACACCTCAGGCTTCAGCCACAGCAAGATGACCGTTGCTAATGAGTTGCATTCGAAGGTTTGGCTGTCGGGAGCCCTTAGTCGTCATCAATGGCCGCAAGCCACAGCTTTAATAAAATGCCAAGAAGGAAGCTGTCCCCATTCATTCTCTGAACAAAACCCTCCTTGTTCATTGGCCTGGGTGGCTATGAGATACTAGGAGAGGGGGTGCCAAGCCCGAAGCCTGGCTGCCACCCATTTCTCTCCTACCTGTGGTGACAGCTTCAAGTTGAAAGGTGTGGGGGAATTGAGTCATTTAGTTGTGGTTTGTATTGCACTGAAACCCTTATTTGTGTTGTGAAATCGCTGCTCATGGGGGTCTCAACTGTGGTTTCTCTTTTATTTGGTGAAGCTCAAGGCTGTGCAGTTAGAAGTTTGGCTGTCATTGTGATGTGTAACTGATCTCAAGCTGGTATTCATTACACACGCAGAGTCTTCTAAACAAAGGCCCTGTGTCGAGGACTTCAAGATATATATTACATGGAGTTAAATGCCAGATGGCCACGTGCTTTTGTGAATTTAGACTCCTGCCACTGTTCTTGGGGGACAGACCAGTATGCTAGGCTAGCTGGCCTCTCAGGTCCCCAGATCTGTCTAGGCAGACTCTGCTAACAGTCACCTTACATCCAGTCCAAGGCGTCCTCCTACCACACCCCCAAACAAGATGGAGGCTGTGTGGGGACTCTGTACAGACTCTCAAGAAGGGACTTTGAACATGGCTGGCCTTGGTGCCCATTGCCCCAGTACATGGAGGGGTGGATGTTTATCCTGGTGAGCCTGTGGGTAGAGATGCCGGGAGGGCGATGCAGGAAGCTGCGGGCAAGGGTGCACGGGAAGTGACTAGCCTTCAGTAGCTATCTGCTCTTGGGCCACTGCTTTTGACTTGCAAAATGGGGTGGGTATGAAAGCTTTCTCAGGGTTTCAGCTTTTTCCTCACTCCCTCCTCAGGCTCTAGGGATAGGACCAGACCAAACACCTGCCCTGCTAGGGAGTCCAGCTGCACCTGTTGGCAAGAGGTCATCCTTGCTGAGCTTGTTGTCTGTGAACCCCCCCTCCCGCTCCCCCATGATCGAGAGGGTCAGGGGACTCTCATGTCACCCCAGGCACTCCCTGTTTGCATGTGGCCTCAAGAGGTCTGAAGAGCTGGGAAGACTAGGGGAGAGGTGGCCCCAGTGTGACTGTGGGGAAAACCTCACCCCTGCTTGGTAATGACTTTCCTTTTGTCCCCCCCCCCCCCCACACACACACAGGGTTTCTCTGTGTAGCCCTGGCTGTCCTGGAACTCTGTAGACCAGGCTGACCTTGAACTCAGAGATCCGCCTACCTCTGCCTCCCAAGTGCTGGGATTAAAGGCGTGCTCCACGCAACTTCATGGAGGAGGAACACCACACCCTGCAACTACCCCCTCACCTATGTTCTGTAAGGGGTCCCAGTGAACTCATTCATGCCCTGAGTGAACTTGGGCAGAACTTGACCTGGACTTCTCATTTCCACCTTGGGACAGCAGAGGTAGAATTTGCTTATGTCCTGACTAGAAGGAATTTTAGTAACATTGTGACATCTTGAGCCCTTGATTTGGTCCTTGATTGGTCTTTTTGTTCTGTTTTGGTTTGGAACTAGGTCAGGGTACACAGTTGAGGCAGACATCGAGTTCCAGAGGTGCCTTCACCCTCCCTCCCCTCCCCCAACCCAGCAGTGGGACGAGAGGCACAACCACTCAGAAAGACTCCAGAATGCACAAGAGGGCACACGGCATGACTTCTCGGGGCGGGGGAACTTGAGGCTGCTTTCCTAAGCTGTAATTTGCATTTTGTGTTAGTGTTAGGAAGAATGTGCATCCCATGCCAACTGGGAGGTGGTGGCTTGGGGATCGGCCCTCCCTCCCTCCATAGGCATTGGTCTAAGACAGCCAAGAGTGTGTATCTGGCTGAGGGTCTTTTTGTGTGTCTTCCTGTGTGTGTGCATGTAGGGGTTTGGGTGTGGCAGGAGTGGAGGGTTTGTTATATAAGCTCTTCTAAAATGGACAGTGTAGCCCTGTGCTGTGGGAGCTTGGTGTGTGTGTGTGTGTGTGTGTGTGTGTGTGTGTGTGTGTGTACGCGTGCGCGCATGCGCGCACGAGTGTGGCAGAGCGGTGTCTCTGATAATAGTGGCATGGCCAGCTGCCAGCCTAGGATCAGCTGTTTGTGGCCACCAGAGCATAATGACAGGGTGCGTCCTGTGTCTCTGTGTGGTTGATTGGGTGTAGTGTTCGCTGCTGCTGTTCTAGGTTGGTGCGCTCTTGTTTTGTGTGCCTCTTGCCCTGTGCCCGGCAGCAGTGAGCCAGTGCAGGCCTCCACTTAAGACAGTTGTGAGTGTGTTTGTGTGTGTCTTTCTGTTTCTGTGTAGAGGAAGGGATGAATCTGCAGGCCAAGCCCCCCTGAGGAAAGCTGCTAAGATACAGTACCTTGCTGACATGGGCACTGAAAGATGCTCAAGCACCCTCCTGCCTGGCTTTCCCTACTTCTGGCCATTCAGTCTTGCTTGGAGTCCCAGCCGGGGCAAGGCATAGTAGGGGAGACTCCCTGGGCCAGGTGAATGCTCTCTCCACAGCAGGCAGCATTTGTAAGTGGAACCTGGGGGACCCCAAACCCCTCCAGCGGCATGGCCAGTGTGGGCTGCTAGCACAGAAATGCTTTAATTGTATTGTTTTAGTAATTAGAAGGGGAAATGCCCAAATATGGTAACAAGCCTTCCTCCTTTAACAGCCGACGAGCTGAGCTATCTCTCCGGCCCAGTACAAGGACATACTGACCTGGGCTTGGGCTTTACAGCAGACAGACGACCTCCTGAAGAATTAGGTCAGGTCTAGTCAGTTGCACCCCCTTTTGATGTTCTTTTCCTTTGTTTTCTATTTAGTTATTGTTTGTTTATTTATATTTTTTCTTTCCTTTCTTTTTGAGAGAGTTCTATAGCCCGTGTTGGCCATGAACTTTTATGTGGCTATGTAGCCAAGAATGATCTTGAATTTCTGATCTTCCTGCCCCACCTCCCTACCGCTGGGATACAAGCAAGCACTCGCTGCCAGGTTTATGTGTGCTAGAGATGGAGCCAGGGCCCAAACATGCTAGTCAGGTACTGTCACTGAACGGATGTCCAGCCCTTGATGGTTGCCTTCTGTCTGTCCTGGGATAGTGTTCACAAGGTATGGATCATTCCAGGGCACAGCCTTGGACATAAGAGGCTTTTGTGCCAGTTCTGTATCCTGGGCCCACATGGTAGAAGGAGGGTTCAACTCCTACAAGTTGTCCTCTAAGCTTCACACACGCACCATGGCACAAACTCACAAACACAAAAACTAAATGTAATAAAAAGGTGTCCAAAAAATAATGCCGTCACGTCCCCCTACTTCTTGACGTTGGCAATCTTGCTTGTAAATGCACACTGACGTACCTTTACTCCTGCTAAGAACCCGGAAAGAAAGGCAGCCTTTGGTGGCACTTACAAATAAAGCAGGGGGGCTTGAGGAGGCTGTGCATGCTGGGTAACAATGTTGGAACTGTTCACAGCAGAGGGACCTCGGGTCTAAGATTCACCCAGGACTTATTAGAATACATCATGGCACTGGCCACACCCTTCTGTGCTGTTGGAGGTGGGGGTCGTGAGCTGTAGGATGTCCAGTGGCCTCCTTGGTCTTCACCCAATAATCTCACACCAGCTGTGCTTAACACACACACACACACACACACACACACACACAAACACACACGTATATGTTCTTCCAACATGACTCAGTGCCTACTAGGCACAAAAATCACTCTAGAGCTCCAGCAAAGTGCAGGGCCCGCAGCCAATCCTCCCACATTTAGGATTTGTATCCCTGGCTGGCCTGAGCTTACGGTTAAACACATGTTAAGTCCTAAAAAAGGAAAAAAAAGTGCCCACACCCATGGTGTGGGTGAGCCTCAAAACTACAGAGCAAAGAGAAAGCAGATGTGAGAGGCCGTGTGCCTGAGACCACCTGAAGTGCACAGAACAGATCTGGGGATGGAGCTCAGTTGGGGGGGGGGGGGAGCTTACCCAGCATAGGCAAAGCCCTGGGTTTCAGTCTTCGCCACCACACCTGTAAACTGAGCACTTGGAAGGAAAGAAGATCATAAGTTCAAGGCTACCCTTAGCTATATAGAAAATAGAGAGTTGTCATGGGCCACATGGAACCCTGCCAAAAGGAAAGGGAGGGAGGGAGGGAGGAACTGTCAACAGTCCCTACTAGAGCTTACCTCTTACTAGAGGTAAGAATTCTTTTTTTGTGGGAGTGGAGTTCATCTTTACAGAGACTGAGTTTAGTCACACTCCACATAACTCACCTGAAGTGTGTGATACATTTTAGTTTTGCTTTTTGAGACAGGGTCTTATGTAGCCCAGGCTGCCCCCAAATTCCTGATGCATCCACTTCTGCCTTCTAAGTACTGGAATGACAGGCACGAGCCACAAGCCCCTCAACACAATGCATGATTTTGAGTATGTTCGCAGGGTTGTTAATACTTCATCCTCCCCAGAAAGGAACTTGGAGCCCTTGAGCAGTGCGTGACCCCACCCACCCACAGCCGCTCTGCTTCTGGTCTCTGTAGATGTACTTATTCAGGGTAGTTCTCGTAAACAGTCAAATGCAACCCGGGCTTCCCTGTGTGTCCTGATTTCTTAACACCTTTGAGGTTAATGTGTGTAACTTGAACATTGCTTTCTTCCCTTTTGTTGCTGCGTAGTGTTCCACCGTCTGAGTGAGCCTTATTGTGTGTTAGTGGCAGTCTCTTTATCTTTCACAGGCTTGTGCTTCTAGGGCCTGCTACTCTCTGTATGCGCTGCCCAGAAGGAAATGAATATGCACTTTCCGTTTGGTGGTAAATGATGGCTTCACAGTGTTTTGTTTGTTTTGAGAGGGTCTCATGTAGCCCCAGCTGTCCTCAGATTCACTACATTTCAGAGCTCCACACACGCTAGGCAAGCCGCATGGACTACACCTGATCCGACATAGCTTAGTGCCCTTCTTATATTCTTTTGAAATTCTGGGTGGTGGTGGGTGGGCGGGCGCATGTGCAGATGGAACGTTATCATTAACAAGCTGGTCAAGTGGGGCTTGGTGAGGCACACCCATCATCCCTGAACGGCAGAGGTAGAGGCAGAAAGATCAGGATTTTCAGGCTAGTCTGACCTGCAGTGAGACCCCCCATTTCAAAACCAAAAGAGAGCCCTCCAAAAAACTAACTTGCCGGGGCTGGTGAGATGGCTCAGTGGGTAAGAGCACCCGACTGCTCTACCGAAGGTCCGGAGTTCAAATCCCAGCAACCACATGGTGGCTCACAACCACCCGTAACAAGATCTGACTCCTTCTTCTGGAGTGTCTGAAGACAGCTACAGTGTACTTACATATAATAAATAAATAAATCTTAAAAAAAAAAAAAAAAAACAAACAGAAAACCCGAACTTGCCAAACTACCCAGCTTGGCTGTGCCGGCACATGCGCTGTGCACACACATCCGCTGTACACACTCCCATTCAGGGACCTGGTGGGAGCCCCGACCAGAGCGTTCTCGGCCAGAGCCCATTCCGGGGGAAGGGCAGTGGGGCTTTGGATAGAAACCATGTGCTGCTTTCCGAGCTTGAGCACACAGTGCCAGTGGCTTCTTGTAGTCAGAGCGCATAGCCTGGGACAGTGAAGACAGTCAAGGATCAGCCTCCCAGTTCGTGCTCTTTTGAAAGACTTAGCATTAGGAACGAGGCAGGAGTCTTAAGCAGCGCATCCTCTTCACATGCCCCTGCGGAGAACTTTTTATGGGAGGAAAGAGGAGGGATTTTTCTAGACCTTTCTCCTGGCTTGCATTCAGCACTTGGTGCCTGTCCATGCCTAGACCCCTCCCCATGTAACGTGGAGAGCCCGCAACACCAGGAGAACTGGACACCTGGAAGAGTCCCATAGAGACGGAAAGAGGAGGCGGAGCTTCTCCAGCCCACCTTGCAGGGAGGAGACACAGCCTGTGGGTTGGCCTTCCTGCCTGCTGCCCTCTCTCAGCCTGCCTGAGGCCTTGGTTCCAGCAGGATCAGGAACCTGTCCTCTGATTGGGAAAGTCTATCAGCTGGCAATGAGTCAGGGTTCACTGGTATGTTTGTGGGTGTCAGCCAGTCATTAAGGGTTTTCCCGGCACCCCACATCAGAACAGCAGTTAGGACAGTATGTGCTGGCTACACACCGCAGCTGTTTGACAAGCGTCTCCTCTAATTAACAGAGGTAAATTCTGCAACACTCAGAGTTAAGTGACTGATACAGGCCCAGGTGAGCCCTCCCTTCCTGGGATTGTGGACTATGATGTCAATCCTTAGACCTTGCACCTTTTTATGGTTGTATAGTATTCCACTTTATGATTACCCAACCTGACTATCTAGGGTTTTTTGAGGGCTGTTTGTTTGTGTTGTTTCTAAGTAAAAAAAAAAAAAAAAAAAAAAAAAGCAGCTGTGGACATCCATACAGAGTGATGTTGTATGTCCCTACCCCCTACCCCCGTTTATTAATTGGGTGTGTGAATGTGTAGGCACACGTGTACCAGGGTGTACAGGTCAGACAGAGTATGAGAGCCACTTCCTTCCTTCCATCATGTGGGTCCTGAGGATTGAACTCAGATCGTCAGGTTTCGTGGCAGGCACCTTTACAAGCTGGGTCATCTGGCCCCTTGTGTGCTTTCTCCTCTCGTGGGTAAATGCTTACACGTGACATGCTGGGACCTAAGATAGATGTATGCCTGTATAGGAACACGCAGTTGCTTGCTTTGATTTGTATTGCTTCTGTGTAAGTCTCTGTGGACAGGGTGCTCGATGGTCTACTGTGTCAGCTGACTACACCATCTGTCTCCCGAGTCTGGGCCATGCTAGGTTCATCACATGACAGCTCCTGCATCTGACTCCTCTCTGGCCTTTGTTCTCCATCTGAACACAGGGAGGAAACGCTTATCATTTTCAGCCCTTTGGGTTTTGCCTGTGAATGAATAAACTTAAAGAGATCATGAAACTTGTTTGTGACAGGCAGTGACTGTTCACGCCTTCAATCCCAGTACTTGGGAGGCAGAGGCAAAGGCATCTCTGTGGGTTTGGGGCCAGCCTGGTCTACAGAGTCAACCTTAGGACAGGCAGGGCTGTGTTGTAGAGAGACCCTGTCTCAAAAAAAAAAAAGAAAGAAAGAAAGAAAAAAAGAAAGAAAGAAAGAAGAAAAGGAAAAGAAAGGAAGGAAGGAAGAAAGAAAGGAAGAGAGAGAAAAGAAAAGAAAAAGAAAAAGAAAGAAAGGAAGGGAAAAAAGAAGGTTTTCAAAGGTCACACAGTTCATTGAACAGTCAACAAAAAGGAGTCCTCCCCTCCCTCCTCCCTGCCTTCTCCTGATGAACAGGGGACAGAGTCTTCCTGTCTCTTTCATCCCAAAGATAACAGACAGGCAGCATTTCAGAAGGCCGGCCCACCAGGCTCCCGAAGCTCGAGGGCCCTCTGCTGGTCACCTTTCCTCTCTCATGGGATGAATGTCCCAGGCTCTGCACAGGAAGGCAGTGGGCAGGGTGTTTGCCTAGGGGGAGGGAGTTGCTGAGCTTAATTCCCAGCACTGTCTGAGCAGTTCACCATGATGTACACCTACAATCCTAGCACTTGGGACATGAAGGGCAGGAGGATCAGACTTTCTGGGTCAGCCTGGGCTACATAAGACCCTTTTATGTGTGCGTGGGCGCGCACACACCTCCACCCCCACCCAAGCCATCTCTTGTTTTTGTTTTTCTGAGACACAGAAAATATCTCCCAGGATATTTTGATCCCCCTGCCTCAGTCTCTTGAGTGTGAGATAGTAGGCTTGCACTGTCACGTTCAGAAGCAACCTTCTTGTGAGCCACTGGTGCGTCCAAGGCTCTCAACCACTGGAGCTCCGTGGTGTGGGCTGTGGAGTGTGGGCAGGCTGAAGGCATGAGGCAGAAGGACGGGAAGCCTCTGGCTTTCTTTCATTTTTTTTCCCGTGAACCTAAAATTGTGAACAAGGATATGGTCTTGGGAAAAAATGAAAATCAAAACATAACAACAAAGCCGGGGGTGGGGACAGGTGGTGGAGAGATGGCTCAGCAGTCAGGAGTGTTTACTCCCCTTACAGAGGGGCAGGGTGTGGTTCCCAGCACATACTCTGGGTGGCTCACAATTGCCAGAAACTACAGCTCCAGGAGATTTGGCACTAATTTCTGTGCTCTGCAGGTACCCACACATGTACTGTACATATTTGTATTTGGGTGTTTCACATAAGTGTACTCAGGAACACACACATACAAAATAGCAATCTTTAAAAAGAAACACAAAAATAAAATCAGTGTGAAATAGTATCAGACGAGGGCTGTAGGTGTGCAGTGAGCACTTGGCTCACACGGGCAAGGCCCTGACTTCTGTCCCCAGAACAGAGAAAATAAATTCTGAGGAAGATGTAGGCTTCTGACCCAATAGTCTGGGCCTATGTGCGGAAGGCCTGGCTCATGCTCTGGTCATTGTGCAGTGAGAGGAAGTGACGTCACATTAGCTCCGGGAGTGTAGGCGTGGGAACAGGAAGTGGGGACAGGGTCTGCATCAGGTGCTTGTCTGAAAGGCCTGCGTGAATGCTGTCCCTTATCCTGGCTGCATGGCCAGCTGACCAAGGTTTGGCCCTGTAATACTATGAACGTGAAGAGATGAGGCCGGGGTGTAGAGCTCCTGCCTGGCAGATCACCTTGTCCTGGAATGACAGCAGACCCATGAGATACCAATGGCTAAGAGGACGGGAAGCGGGGCCTCCCTGGTGATTCTGTTTCTGCCGTAGGGCATAGGCACCGGTTTGTAGAATGCCCACTCTGTCAACATTTCCACGTTGCTTGGAGACCACACAGCAGAGATGGTAGGATTTGGCTCAGTCTCCTGACTCTGAATGGGGAGAATCCAGACTATAGACTGAAATAGACTCTCCCAGGGGAGAAGATGGAGATAGGCCCAGAAAATCCACCAGGGTTAAAAGAGCAAGGCCTCATCGGCTAGAGTAGATTAAAACCCTCAGAAGCTGTGTGAGGTTGGGGGAGTGACTTACCCTCTCTGAGGCCTGCTCCACCTGGGGGGGGGGCATGACTGAGGAGCTGATGGAATTGTTCATGTGAGGGTTTCATCAGTGCTAGCTACAGCTTCCTGGCAACAACAATACAGACCCTATTGTTACTGTTAGGGTCTGTTCTTGGAGGCCACAAGAAACTCTCCTGATAAACTGCCCGGCACTCTTTCAGTGTGACTGTCACCTGTGAGTGCATTTTGTGTCCCCACTAGGCATGTCACCCTTCAGACCAACTTTCTGGGACTCGGCTTTCTACCTCTCCCTGAAGTCACCAGGGCAAGCACCGTAGGCCCCAGGAGCTGTGACTTCAGCCTTGTGGGTCGGGGCTGTGGACAGTAACAATGTTTGGGATGGGAACACTGCCTGTTTGAAAAGGAAGCCAGATACAAAAGACCACATGCCCCACTGCTTGCCTGAAATAGCCAAAGGACACACCCATAAACATAAAAAATAGTGGCCAGACTCTAGATTAAAGACCTTAAGGTTTCCTTCCAGAGCAGTTTAGAACTGCCTTGTGGGATAGATGCACAAGCCTGTGACCATGCTAACGTTGTGCACTGCATTTCTCTGTGTGTATGTCTGTGCAAGAACACATGTGTACATATGGACTTATGTCCTTACATCCGTCTCTTTTTAAATCTTTATTTGTGTATGTGTGTGCGTGCATGCACATGCACATGTGCATGCGTGTGTGAATGTGTGTGTGTGTGTGTGTGTGTGTGTGTGTATGTGTGTGTGTGTACATGACCACAGTGGCCAGAAGAGGGCTTCGATCTCCTGAAGCTAGAGTTACAGGCAATTGTGATCTGCCCAACATGGGTGCAGGAATCTGGACTCTTCCCAGACCCCTTAGTTTTTGAAACTGAGTTTCTTATTAAATCTGGAATTCACTACTTTGGGCTAGCCCATAGACCAGCCAGCCCGATCTGGGCTCCTCCTCCCCAGTGCTATGGTTGTGGGTGTGAGCCATGTGCCTGGCTTTCATGTGGCTGGGAGTTTTAACCTAGGTCCTAAGTACTTTACCCATCCACAAGCACCTTACCCACTGAGCCACACTGCTCCAGCCTTGAGCTGCCCACCTTGAATGGTGGAGGTGCACTATAGATTTCCTACTTCAACCAAGTGCTTCATGAAGACTTTGTTTGCCATGGGAGGTTTGGGACCTGGAGATCAGAAGAAAAAAAAAAAAGGCCCATGGAGGGAAACTGAGGTCAGCTTGGGGAGTACAAGGTAGATGTGAACAGTTCAGCCTTTCCTGTCCTCTGGGAAAGCCCTGGTCCCAGCACTGTGACACCACTGTCCCCAAGTCCTCATAGATCTGCCCTCATGGTCACCCTGTTCCCTCCAGCAGAGATACAGCTAATCCAAGCATCTGACCACTGGCCTAGCAGGCGGTGGCTCAGTAGCTTAGATGTCCTCAAGGCTACTGAATTACATGCATGAAGACAGGCATTTTTATGTCTTATATGTTAGATTACAAAACAAACAAGCAAAATCCGCAGGGCCAGTAAGATAAACTCAGTCAATAATGGAGCTTAGTGCAAAGCCTGAGCTCTGTCCCAAACTCCATATGCAAAGTTGTCCTCTAACCTCCACACGCATGCTGTGCAATACACACACACACACACACACACACACACACACACACACACACGTTAAAACAGCACCAAAACAGCACAGCGGTGCAAACTGCCCTGAGACCTCACTAGTTCCAAGGAGACAAAAACCTTTTTTCCTTGGAACAGAGCTTTTCCCTCAGTGATCTCAAGCCCCCTTAGGCTTCCCAGAGAGCTGGTGGTGTCACCACAGGCTTGTTTATGATTGGCTGATTGGCTGGTTTATGGCCCACCACCCCACTCCCTCTCCCTTGGTCAAGAGAAAGCAGAGCTTTCTCCTCTAGGGAGTGAGCTGTGGTTTGTGGGCTCCCCTGTGGAGGATGCCACCATTGGTATGGGGCAGGGGGGGGGCAGGGAGCTGGTGCTGGTCCTGCTCTGGGCATAGGCAGGAGTGACCTCCGGCAGTAAGTAAATGTGTCAGGAAGTAAGTGGCATGGTGATGAGAGCAGCCACCCTGACCCACCCTGATCTGCAGGAGTCAGGCTCCCTCCAGATGTCCCTTTGTCCCTCTGACCATCCCCCTTTGCTTCACTTTGCTGGGAAGAGCAGAGCTAAACTTACAGGGGTACCCCACACACATTTCCTCCTATCTTTTGCCTTCCCAAAGCAGGTAAGGTGGGGCCTACAGAGGTTGCTGGGGACTTGATCTGAACCCTGGGGGAGGACTAGGAGACTGGCATGCAGGGGTCATGCAGAAACTCTCTCAAGCTCTGGAAGATGCTGAGATGGGCTTGCATGTGTTTCTTGACTGTGGAATGTTAACTTTCCCAATTTAACATTTTTAAAATGTGAAAACAGGAAGAATTAATTTTCATAAGATTTTTAAACCCAAGATTATCAAGATAAATATTAGAAAGCATCAAATGTCTTTGTGTCCATCCTTTGAAATCTATACATTTTCTATTTGGTGATTTTTTTTTTTTCAACTTTTGGTTTTTTGAGACAAGGTGTCATAGAGCCCAGTGTGTAGTCAGGTTCTACAGCCTTGCATGCCTGACCTTCCACCTCCCGTGTGCTGAGATTACAGGTGTATGCCTCCATACCTTCCTAGCCTTTTCAACTGAGACACTAAAGTTCATTGAAAAGATGTGGTGTCTTTAGATGGGGTATAGGCAGGCACTGTGGCTTCCAGCATGTTCCACAATGCATTCGTATCCGAGGTAAGGGTCAGATTTTTGTTTCATACAAAAAAAAGTACTTAAGTTTCTCATATACCAGAGAGGGTTCAAGCGTGCAATAGGCAGGGGTGACAGATCAGTGGGGCGAGGGATGTTGACCATCCATCGGTGGCTTCCTCCTCTGGGAATCCATGAACCCTTGTTAGCTGGCTTCATGAATGAAGAGCAGTGGAGGCACATGACCATGGAAACACAAGGCCTTTCCCTTCCTGGCTGCAGAACACACAAGGACCACTTCAGTTCTCTTCTCAGAAGGGCATGAGTGTGAACCAGGCATGCTGGAGCACACCCACTGAGGCTGGACGACTGCAAGGTTTAGGCCAGCCTGGGCTACATAGCAAGACCCTGTTCCAAATAAGTAAATGGGGCCAGTGAGCTGGCTCAGAGGGGAAGGCTCTTGCCATCAGGCCAGAGGGTCTGAGTTTGATCCAGGACATACATGGTACATGGGAGAAGTTCTTCTGGCTAGTTGTCCTCTGGCCTCTACATATGTTGTAGTGTAGGTTCCTGTGTGCACAAGTGTGCATGCTCACACATGTGTGCACACATGTACACATATGTGCACACAAACACATGCATAAGCATACCCATGTACAAACACACACATGTATGGGCATGCACACATGAACAATGCAATCCCATGTACACACATGTACAAACATGCACATGCACACACATGTACAGACACGCACATACATGTACACACATACACACATGCACGCATATACACACACATCCATATACATGTACATATGCACATAAATACATATGCACACACATATGCACACATGTACACACACATAAATAAAAATTAAAATAAATAAGATGCAGAACCCAGGTGAAGCCTTTTGTCTATGTGTGCCCTCACCTTTTCTGTTACTTTTCATGGATTTGTTACCAAATGAACTTTGTTCTTTGAAACTTTTTTGTGAAATAACAATGTGGTTGTGGTTGTTTTTTTGTTTGTTTGATTGTTTTTTTAAATGCTTAAGGCTTTGCTGGCTTTGCATGGAAAAAAACAGACAAGCTGTCAATCATGTATAAGCAGAAGTGGGGGGTCTTTGCACAAAGAGGAGCTGAATGACTGTGCATACTATGCTACATTTTGTGCCACTGTAATGATGTTTTTAAAAGGGAGGGGCAGAGTATAGATCACTTGTAGAGTGCTTGCCTAACAGGCATGAGGGGGTTTTGTCCCCAGCAAACCCACTCCCCTGGCATACAAAACCACAAAACCAACCAAGAAAACACAATAGCTGGGGGTAGTGATGAATATCTGAAATCCCAACACTTAGAAGGCTGAAGGAGTCAAGACCATCCTGGGCTACATGCTAGGCAGTATTTCAAATCAGCAGAAAATTTCTTTTTCATTCTTTCTTCTTTTTTTTTCTTCTTTTGTTTATTTGAGACAGGGCTTCTTTGGAGCAAGTATTCTTATTTATCAAGCCATCTTGCTGGTCCCCACATATTTTTATTTGAAATTAGAAGGTGCAAAACTGTGGAATGAGCCCAGTTGTGTTGGAGCCTGGCTTTCTGCTAACAAGCCAGGAGTCACGGCACAGGTCCCTGGAATCTCAAGGCCTCTGTCCGTAGTGATGGCAGCTGTTGGTGTTGTCAGGAAGATGGAATTGGTGGAACATATAATTTGATTGGAATTTGTTCATTCATTCATTCATTCATTCATTCATTCATTCATTCATTCATTCATTCAAGCTTTCCATTCTCTTCTGGGTTCTGAGTTCTTTTCAGAAGCTGAGGGCTACAAAATTAACCAAGTCAGAATAATTAAAACACAGATTTTACAATGGTTATAGAGAAAGTGCTGAGGTAGAGAGGGACCTTCTGTAGGCAGAGGGGGGACTAGGGAGAGGGGAGAGGCATGTCTTCTGAAACCTAAAGCAGCCTGGAGTTCAGAGAGCAGGAGGAACAGTGTTCAGACAGAATACCTTCTGTGAAGACATCGAGAACCAGTGTGGTGGATGGTGAGAGCCACTGCGCATGTCCAGGGGGCAGGCAGAGGCGGTTGAGATTCTTATTTATTGTTTATTTAATGTATGTGAGTACACTGTAGCTGTCTTCAGACACACCAGAAGAGCGCATCAGATCCCATGACAGATGGTTATGAGCCACCATGTGGTTGCTGGGAATTGAACTCAGGGCCTCTGGAAGAGCAGTCAGTGCTCGTAACTGCTGAGCCATCTCTCCAGCCTCGTGGTTGAGATTTTTATAATGAGAAAGGAGAGAGCCAGATTCCCTTGAGTGTGTGTGCAGGTACAAGTAGAGGCCAGCGGCCAGCCCAGGGTATCATTCTCCAGGCCATCTGTCGATCCAAGGTGTCATTCTCTAAGAGTCATCCTTCTGTTCTTTGTTTTTTTTTTTGTTTTTGTTTTTGTTTTTTGCCTTAAATTCACAAAGTAGGCTACATTGGCCGGCCACAAGCCCAGGGAAGCTCTGCCCCCCTCAGTCTAGGACTACATGCGTGCACCCCAGTACCTTGTGCTGGGCATCCTGACTTGGGATTTCATGCTTTGCTCACCATGCATCTCCCTAGGCTGATTCAGGATTTTTTTGGTGTTCCAAGACAGGGTTTCTCTGGGTAGCCCTGGCTGTCCTAGAACTCTGCTCTGTAAACAAAGCAGATCTCAAACTCAGAAATCTGCCTGCCTCTGCCTCCCAAGTGTATGCCACCACTGCCCAGCTTTTTCTTGATGGATGATTAATGTGGGAGGCCCACAGGGTATGGGGTCAACTTGACTGAGGTTGAAGTATAAGGGTCCAAGGTGTGAACAAAGCCAAGGAAAACTGGAGTCTTTAGTCAAAGAGTAGGACCTGTGACTGGGGATTGACTCATTGTGTAACGTGTCACACAAGGATCCCTAGCAACCGTGCCAAAAATCCAGTGAGGCCACGTACACCTGTAACCCTGGTATGGGGAGCAGAGACAGGAGGATCTCTGGTGCTCACTGACCAATCAGTCTGGTCAAATTCACAAGCTTCAGATTCAGTGAGAGACCCAATCTCAAAAATAAGGTGGAGAGTGATAGGAAAACACTCTGAGTTGACCTCTGACCTACAGCTCCCCCCCCCCACACACAGACAGACACAGACACAGATACACAGGCATACAGATACTCACAGACATACAGACACACAGATACACACAGGCATACAGACACACAGATACACACAGGCATACAGACACACATAGACACATATAGACACACACAGAGACATACATACACAAATAC
This sequence comes from Mus pahari, assembly GCF_900095145.1. Classification (NCBI taxonomy): domain Eukaryota; kingdom Metazoa; phylum Chordata; class Mammalia; order Rodentia; family Muridae; genus Mus; species Mus pahari. Next base: position 7,015,452 of record NC_034601.1, on the reverse strand, counting down.
ACACATACACACAGACACAAATACACATACACACACACACACATAGACCCACATACACACACACACTCACGCATGCACAGACTGGTGGAAGTACATGTTTAGAGGAGCATAGCCCCGCCCTGCCATTCTTTCTGCTTGATTCTGGCCTTGCACTGTCTAGTCTACAGGCCAAGGACAAAGGTGAGTGATTAGATGTAGTGGGTTAGTCCTGGCAGAAATGTGGGCTCCTTTACTGGGTGGTTGAATGGTTTTTTTTGTTTTGTTTTTTTCCAAATATCCAAAGCACCTGTATATCCTTGTAAGAGAAGCCGCCCACCCATTCCCGTGTGTCCCATTACGATGGCTGTCCTGTTTCTTAGACAACCCTTCCTATGCAGTATATGTGGCCCTTTAGTTTCCTCTGGAGTCCTGCAGGGAGCTTGTATAGCATTCTTGAGCTGGCTGGAGTGTTTGCTGATAACAGCTTCTCAAAACTGACTGTGTTCTTATGTAGACCACAGGATGGTGCCTTTGGGATGACTCTGAGGCAACTCCAAATTCTTTTCTCTGTTGTTTGTTTTTGAGATAAAGACTCTCTATACTGTCCTGGAACTCACTTTCTAGCCTAGACTGGTCTTGAACTCAGAGACACCTCTGCCCTGTATCCTGAGTGCTGTGATTAAAGGTGTGCACCACCACCCATGCCCAATTCCAAACTCTTAATAATGAATGGAGGGCTAGAAAGATGGCTAGGTGGTTAAGAGCACTTCCTGCTCTTCCAGAGGACTAGTTCAGATCCCAGCACCCATGCCAGTTAACTCACAACATCCTGGAACCCTGGATCGACAGAATCTAATGCCTTCTTCTGGCTCTTCACAACATGGCATATAGACTCGAAATAAATACATAAATAAAAATAAGTCTTGCCGCCTCTAATCCCAGCACTCAGGAGGCAGAGGCAGGTGGATTTCTGAGTTCAAGGCCA
>NC_034601.1:7006751-7014208 GCF_900095145.1 Mus pahari | reverse complement strand
AAAAAAAAAAAACTTAAAAAAAAAAAAAAAAGAACAGTAGTAATGAATGGTGCTGGGGTTGGACCATGGGGTCCCCAGGGTCTCACACATGCCAGAGTAGCACTCTGCCACCTAGCCTTCGACTCCTCTGACCTTTAAATTGTGCAAAGTGTCCTTGTCCTTCCTGGCTGGTCCCATTGTGAGAACTCTCACTTGTCCTATGTCCTCCGCATTAGACACCACCGACAAACAAACAGCTTGGGGAACTCCGAGTTACTGCGTCTGCTTATGAAGCATGGCTGAGGTGCTCCTTACAGAAGCACGGGTGACCCAACCAGAAAGTCTGAGCCCAGCATGGATGCACATGTCCCTACAGGTGTATGGATAGAGCCCCTCCATCAGCTCCTCCCACAGTATACACTGCCACCGACTACCCCCTTTTTGGGTCTCCTATCTGCGTGGAACAGGTCTCTGGTGGCAGATGGGCTAAGGAGTTGACGAAATGACAAACAGACCGGCACAAGAGAGCATATAGAATCTGAGTGTATTTTTCTAAATCAAGCATCAAACTTTTTATACAGAACAAACAGGAAAAGCCAGGCAGGACACGGAGTTACAGTGACACAAAACAAAGGATTGTATACATCAAAAGATAGTGGGGACCAGGCAGGTGTAAAGCTAGTCAATTGTTAATCCCCACCACCAGGGGTTCCCAGTAAATGCTTGACTATGCTATTCCTTTGGGCCCAGTGAAAAAACCTGTTTCAGGGTGATTCCCTAACTCTTAAAACCCACCTTTTTGCCAGGCCAATGTGTATTCACTGTCCTCAGTAATCACTCTGCAGACAAGCCCTAGCTCTGTTCTTTGTAATGCCTAATTAGTTTCACTTCTAGCTTAATTAGTTTTTCTTCTAGTTTCTACTAGAAGTAAATTTGAATGTTAATGAATAGGTAATCTTCTCACCGAATCCTACTGAATTCCAAGCCCACCGGCTTCAAGGATTTTCTAGGACGTTGGAACACTGGTGGAGGCTCACCTATGATAAAATTCAATCTTTTTTTTTTTTAAAGAGTTATTTATTTATTATATGTAAGTACACTGTAGCTGTCTTCAGACACTCCAGAAGTGGGCATCAGATCTCGTTACGGATGGTTGTGAGCCACCATGTGGTTGCTGGAATTTGAACTCTGGATCTTCAGAAGAGCTGTCAGGTGCTCTTACCTGCTGAGCCATCTCACCAGCTCATAAAATTCAATCTTTAAAGGCACTTATAATACTGAAAGAAAGCATACACCATACTAATGTGGGGATAGGGTTTGAGTATGCGGGTTATGAGAATGCCAAGGTTCCAGGAGGCTGAGTTTCCTTGAAACTCTTTGCCTTGTGAGTGCTTCCAGGCCTCTCGGCCTGTCAAGCAGACTTCACTGGAGTGGGCATGGCAATATACACTACACCTCTACACCTCCTGAGATTCAAGGCCACTTACAGTTAAACAGAATGACATACAAAGGTCTGGGGGTACAGGAGGGAGCAGCTACCATCTGAGGTGAGGGTCCAGTGGCCCTTCCCTCACTCCTTTGAGAGAATGACAGTGTCAACAACTCCAGTCTCAGGATGTCCTTGAAGTTGTCACAGCTAGTCTGATGGCATCTGTTGTGCTGGAAGGATGGAGTCCTACAATCCCATGTAAAGACTACCAGCTGATTCATGTTTCTGCAGGACTGCCTTCCTTCTATCCATCCATCCATCCATCCATCCATCCATCCATCCATCCATCCATCCATCCAGCAGTCAGTCTCTCTGGCCTTTCCTCTTTCTGTCCTCTCTTCCATCCATAATTCCTTCTCCCTCCCTCCTTCCCTCCTTGCATCCTTCCTCCTTCCCCCTTCCCTTCCCTACCTCCCATTCCCTCCCTTCCTCACCCTCTTCCTGTGGCCTATGTCTGTATAGACTCCTTTATTCATGCATTCATCTATTTGCTCATTACCGCCTGTCATGTAGTCACTCTGTGAAGCTGTCACTGCCGTGTCCAGCGGCGTGGACTAGGATAGGCCAGTTTGGCTTGAGTAAGATTGAAATGGAGACAATGTTACTGGGCATGCACAGCTGGACCTGGGATACTGGTGACATAGGACATCATGCAGGGAGCAGCTCGGTGACAGGGGACCAGGTGATATTAGCCCTCAGCAGCAACCGCTCACACTGTTGGTCACTTAACTTCGGGTCTTCTTGTTTGTCGTTGGCAGAATCTTTATTAATTCATTTTCTGTGTGGGTGCACACATAGAGGGCAGAGAGCAGCTTGTAGGAAGTCAGTTCTCTCCTACCATATGGGGCCCAGGGATTGAACTTGGGCCCTCAGCTTTGGCAGCAAGCACCTTTGCCCCAGTAGTACATTTCTTCTCAACCACTCAATCCCTATTTATTTTAGTTTTTAGACTTCTGTTACAGGAATCCCATCAGACTTTAAGATCTTTCTGGGTAAAATGAGAAAACTCATATAGCAGGGAGAAGCAGGCATCTGGTTGTTGTTGCTATTTATGACTGAAGTTTCTCTGTATACACCACCCAGAATCTAGAGCCTTCTTTTTGAGGAAGGGGCCGTAGCCTCCAACACCCGAGAGAATTGAGAGGCCATCCGCTCAAAACATTTTGTGCTTCAACTTCAAGACTTTCAGATGACGTCTGTTCTGGGGTCCCAGGTGGAAGTTCTGAAGGAGTTCAAAAGTCTGAGGCAAGACCCTGGCCTCGTGTTTCCTGTATGAGCCCATAACCCCTTCCTATGACTAATGGGCTTTGAGTTCACTAAGCCAGACCAGAAAACCCAAGGGGAGGGAAGCCATGTTGAAGAGATGTCATTTTGGAGTAAAGACCAAATGAAGGTCTATCTTAACAGGTTTTGTTTGGAGCTATGTGGTCAAGGTTGGCCTTGAACTCCTGATAATCCTGCCTCTGCCTCCTAAGTGCTGGGATCACTTTGTGTACCAGCACACTTTGCTCAGCTTTATGTTTTGACTCTGTCAAGTTATCAGGCTAGATCATCAGTGAGAAAATTGGGAGTTTTCATGTTGCAGGAGCCTTGAGTAACCCCAAATAGCATCTTTGGGTGGCCTTTTTCTGATGGAGGGGACTTACTTTCCACTACTGCCTGCCTTTCGCTTGGAGCAGGTAGAGAGTTCATCATCTTCTAGTTACCCAGAGGACAGCCCTGGTGTAGGTTTTGTATGACTCTCATCTCTGTGTCCCCTGAGACCGGCTGGCTCCCCTTCCCCCACTATCTGAGAAGGTAAAAGGCGATGTCCTGCCTGCCCCAAGCTTAGTTGCCCTTTTGTGACCCAACCAGGCCTGGAACTCTCCTTTAGGCTGGTTTCCCAGGGCTCCCTGACAGTGGGCTCAAAGCTCCAAGGACGGCCCACTGAAGACAGCCCCCCCCCACAGATTCCTCTTCCTTTTTATTGCAAATTCATTTGTTAAAAAAAATAAAGCCTTTGTCCAGGAATTCAGGGGCAAGGGGTGGGAGATGCTGTCCAGGGGCAGATGGGTCTCCTGAAAGGCTTTTAGGCGTTTAGGCTGTCTCCTCTAAGGGACCTATTGTCCCAACTCCTCATCAGAAATGCTAAGTCAGGGGCCCTGGGGGTTGTCACTTCCCCGGAGCCAGACTGACACTTGTATACTGAGAGGAAGTACCATTGGCTCCAAGCACTGCCCTACCCCCCCCCACACACACACCAACTGGAGAGGGAGGGGACAAGGGCCTCCCTGGGAGATGGAAATGGGGACAGTTTCTTCTGCTCAGGAGCCTGCCTGACTGACTTGTAGCTTGGTGTACAGTAATTCTCTTTACTTTATCCTGGATTGTCTTGGTTTCCTGTATCCACACAAGAATTCAGGCTTCAGCAGCCTTCCCCTCCTCTTCCTCCGACCTTCCAGGGACCAAACACAGGCCCTGGTAAGTCAGGAGCAAGGCCCAGAGGCTCTGCTCCCAAAACCTCCCTGGCTGCTGCCCCCGACTCCCGAATTCCTAGTCTCAATGATTGTAAACTCAAGTTTGAGGGCAAAAGCCAGAGCTCCAGCAGTTCACACAAGCTAGGCTTGGCCACCAGTCCCGACACACCAATTTAAGAACCGAGTAGCTGGAAAGAGCAGAGAGAGCCAATGGAATCAATGCAGCATGCCGGGAAGAACAGATGCAGGGCTCCAGAGATTCCCACATCCAACTTCCAGTGCCGACCTGAGCTTTAGAGGAAGAACTGGGGTCGGGGTCTGCATGGCCAAGCTATCCTGGTGGCAAGGTGCAGCCTGCTTATCATTGGCTCAGTTCTGGCTCTGTGACAGTGGTCTGAGAAAGGCCTTTCCACTGTCAGCACTTGAGGGGGCCACTTGGTTCCCACAAGATGGTCATCTCTGCTCTTTCATGGGTAATTGCTCTCTATCAAGGCGTGGTGTGCCTTACAAAGTCTCACTCTTCTTAGAACCCAACGTGAGCACGAGGTTAGACTTGACTTTCTACTGTGCCTGCAGCCCTAACAGGGAAGAGGTGGGTTATACGGGTTAGCAGGCTCTGCCTATCTGTTCTCTGTAGTGTGGTCAACACTATGGCTACAAGCAATGGAGGGAAGAAAGCTTGCACTTCAGGAGTCCATTGCTGAGTGAGGTCAGAGCAGAAATCATTAGAGGAACATGGCTTACTGGCTCATTCTCTAGCCTCCTGTAAGATCCTGTGTAAGATGGTCCAGGCCCATCTGCCTAGGGATGGTGCCACACACAGTAGGCTGGGCCTTCCCTCATAAATCCTTCATCAAGACACTCTTCTAGGGCAGTCTGATCTGGCAATTATCTAGTTTAGGATCCCACTTCTCAAGTGACTCTAAGTTGTGTCAAGTTGACTCTAAAGCCTAACCAGCATACATGTAGACCTGTGGAGGAATGCAGGCGGCTCGCAGTGGAGGAGTCCCATGGAAGAAAGGCAGAGAGGCCAGGCTGCGATTCTGTCTACCTGTGGAGTTAACACTTAAAGTAAAAACGGTTTTTCCAAGGCCTGTTCCATACCAGTGCCTTGGGTTCAGCCCTCAGTAATGGAACCTCCTGCTCCCTGGCCACAAATAAAATATGGGGCTAGGCTGGGGACATAGCTCAATTGGTGGAGTATTTGCCTAGCATGCATGAAGTTCTGGGTTCAGTCCCCAACACTGATAAGAGGAATTTGGTGGCACTTGAGGATAGAATCATGAAGATTAGGGGACCAAAGCCATCCTTGGATACACAACAAGTTCAGGGAAGCTTGGTTGGCAGGTGATGTTCTGTCTAAACTAACAAAAGAAAATGGAGAGATGTGGTTTGGAACAAAGTCTGCCTTTTCCCTAGGTTGGAATTTCCTCTGGTAGGTGACACTCTGGGGAAGGGGCTAATGTAAGAGGGCTCCTTTGGATGCCACATGGGTTCGGTGAAAGTTTGTCTGATATGAGTGGATGTCTGGTGTTGGTCTGGGTGCCACTGGGGCATCCTTTGGAGCAACAGATTCTGGATTCAGTGGGACGTTTCGGGGCTCAGGCAAGTTCTGGGAGCCTCTTGTGCATGAGCCCAGCTACCCATGGGTTTTTGTTGTAGTGCTGACAAACCCAGCAGATACCCTGAGCAGAGAGAAGGGGCGGGGGCTGGGGGGGCAAAGCTTTTCCGGAGTGCAGTACGGGGTGTTCCCTCTGGGAGGTGATTGGCAGAACAGAGTTACTGTGTGTGGCCCTTGTGATCCTCTTCTCTCCCTCCACAGTGCTGCTCTGGGCTACAGTCCTCTTGACTTCATCCTCAGTGCTGGGCAAGGGGTCCACTTGTGTCCCCACCACTCTGAGCCACGCTGGGCCTTGGATGGGAAGCAATCAGTTCTGAGCCTTGTGCAGAGCTGTCCTGAGGGCCATGAGTCCAAGACCCTTGAGGAGGAGAGGCCAGAGCCAGAAGAGAAGGGAAGGGAAGGGAAGGGAAGGGAAGGGAAGGGAAGGGAAGGGAAGGGGAGTGGAGGTGGGGCAGGAGAAGGACTGCTCTATGGAACATCTCAGGTAGACATTCTGGGCCAGTGTCCTCACATACAAGAGTCAAAGGGCTCAGCTGCTCAAGACCAAGGACTTGTCGACGTGCTCCCTAGAGAGTGCTCACTCCTCCCTGCCACACTCTGCCACTGCCTGGGATGGTAAGTGTGCACACTCACAGCCTACTCTCCTCTGCCATCCTCCCCTACATCGCTACCGTCTCCGACCAGCAGAAAAGAAGCAATGAAACCGATGTCCTTCTCAAGGCAGTTTATTCAGGAACTTAACAATGTGCAGGAAAAAGAATGCCCCGACCTCTCTCTGCCATCCTCTTTTATACCCTCTAGTCCACTCCCTATCACCCCAGTCCACATAGGCACAGTTCATTGGCTCAGGACTACATTTGTCACATCATCGATCTTATGTCGTGGTGCATCTGCGCAATGCAGCTCAATGTATGTGGCTATCTTGAGGGATATGAGGAAGTCAGGTGTCAGTTGTAAGACTTGGCAGCAGTCCTGGGCACCATCTTGGGGCTGCGGCCACACTCGCTCCTCACATCTCCCCCTTATTCTTTAAATTGGCAGAGAAAATGCCTGTCTTAGGTTGCCCCCTGCAACAATGCTCCTTACCCATCATCGGGAGACAGACAGCAGTGGTCTGATCCCTGTCTTGGGTTGGTAACACTCCCAGGGAGTCTTACCCGTCATTGACAACTTCTCTAGCATGCCAAGCCACACTTGAGGAGATTGTCCCATCTCCACAGCTGCAAAGGCTTGTATCAACAGAGCTTGAGCCCTGCAATGGTGATGTTGCATGCAGCAGATGCACCAAAAGGCCAGGACACTGATGAACACGCAGCACAGTGCCAATCCACTAATACCGGCCCATTCCTTTAGGTGTGACATAGCAGTGGCAATACAATTTGCAAGTCCTTCAGCCATGGATACATCCACCCGAGTGGAATTGACCTTTTGGGTCTAATCAAGGTCATAACTGAAAAAGGCCTGGACAGGCCATGGTACTAATCTAGGCATTCTGGTCACAATAGCTAAAGAAAACATAGAAGCATTACTATAAAAACAACTATCCTCCTTATATTCTACAACATCATCAAAATAACTACCATTATAAACTAAAAATACAAAAGGAGGCCAAACGCATACAGGCGTGGCTTTAAAGGATATATTCTTCCCACAAGCAAATTGAATAACAGAAAGCTCAAATAATACAAATCCATTCCAATAAAAGCTATCATTTCCCCATGCCCAACCATCAACATACTCAAAGGAGGAGAAAGATATGTACAACTCCCATTTATACATTTGCACACAAGCACTATCTTGAGAAATATTATATATTACTTGAAAACACAATAATCCTCTCAGGCCTAACTTTAAAGGTTCCTTAACCCCGCTATATCTTCATCTCCAGGCAAAAAGGGTAACTGCAAAGATG
>NC_034601.1:6994786-7004041 GCF_900095145.1 Mus pahari | reverse complement strand
GCATCGGACTTCTGTGATCTCTCCTCTCTTACTTGGTTCAAAGCCTCATTCTTCTGCAGCTCAGCTCCACATCTTTCCTTGTCCTCTATACAGTTGCGAACTAACTTCCATACTGGTAGAACTCCTTTTGCTAGGATTCCCTGTTCCTCTGCAAACTTCAAATCTTTTCCTAACTTCTCCCAGCTCGGTCTGGTAAGGTGACCAGAGACTGGGAACCATGGGGCCAACTGATCTACCACTTTCAGAAAATTTTCTAGGGTTTCCCTTTTCAGCCCAATTCCTTTCACTTTTAGGAGGTCTTTCAAGGCCTGATAAACAGAATGTCCTGATGTTGTGTTTCCCATAGTGCTTGGTGTAACTTTAATTGTCTTACTCCGAGAACCTCAATAGTCCCTGATCCGGGAACTTAATAGTCTCTAACCGAGAACTTGAATTGTCCCACTTACCTGGGAGCTTACCAGCCGGCTACCCTGACTGCCGAGAGTTCTGGACTCATCATGTCCCTGTAGGAGCCACCACTTGTCACTACCATCTCCGACCAGCAGAAAGGAAGCAATGAAACCGATGTCCTTCTCAAGGCAGTTTATTCAGGAACTTAACAATGTGCAGGAAAAAGACTGCCCCGACCTCTCTCGGCCATCCTCTTTTATACCCTCTAGTCCACTCCCTATCACCCCAGTCCACGTAGGTCCAGTTCATTGGCTCAGGACTACATTCGTCACATCATCGATCTTATGTCGTGGTTCATCTGCGCAATGCAGCTCAATGTATGTGGCTATCTTGAGGGATATGAGGAAGTCAGTTGTAAGACTTGGTGGCAGTCCCGGGCACCATCTTGGGGCCACGGCCACACCCGTTCCTCACACAGTCCCTCCTCCCTCCCTTCCATTTCCCTCCTCCTTCCCTCCCTTCCCTTTCCCTCCTCTCTCCTCCTTCTTCTTTTCTTACTCACTGTCTCCTTTCCTCCTCTCTCCTCTGCTTGCTTGCTTTCCTTCTCCTCCTCCTCCTCCTCCTCCTCCTCCTCCTCCTCCTCCTCCTTCTCCTCTTCCTCCTCTTCCCTCTCCCCTTTGCCCCCTTCTCTCACCCAATCATTCCCCCTCCCTCTTTGCCCCTTCCACATCTTTCTGTAATAGCAGATGTGTGCTCTGGACAGTGACCACCTAAATGAGGAAGAAAAGGTCACATTTACATCAACCCTTATTCCTGAGAGTCCTGGTCCCTAGGGGTCTGAGAGACCAGGAGCCTTGTCCACACTGCACCTCCTAGCTCTTCTGGCTGCCACAACCCTTCCTGTCCCTGGGATCCCATCTGCTGGACTTTCCCATTCCCAGTGTCTAATCTCCCAGCGTCCTCTGCCTGTTCTGCTGGCACTGCCCAGGTGAGGGTGGCCCCTTAGTCCTTCCTATTAGTGCATCTCCTACAAGTGACCTGGCTCCCAGGACACCGTCTGAGATGTGTCTTATCCTGGTCCAGTCCAGTCCAGCTTCCAGCCTGAACTGTTGGCAGAGCTTCCAGGCCACCGTCCTGCAGGATGCTGCCTGTGAGGGGCGGCACAGAGCCGGGCCCCTGCTCCAGAAGGCCAGCGCTGTGCACACACTGGCACACTCCTTCCTCACACTGCGGTGGGTGGTGGCCCAGGACCCATCCATCACAGGGGCAGCCCCTTCTACCCCGGCCACAGTGGGAGGGAGAATGTGAGGAGCCTCAGAGGGCCCACGTGGGCCTTCCCTGACTGGGTACCCCTGAACTCTCTCAGAAGTGATCTTTGTTAGGAGTTAACCTCTTCTAGAAGTTTCTGTGGGCTCTCTGCAGGCTTGCTCTTATCCCTTCTCTTAATTGTCTTCAGGTGAAATCTTCTGGTCTGAGCGTTCGGGGACAATTTGCCTTACATTCCAATGACTCTTTTAGATTCCCGATTTTTAGAAAGTTTCTGCTAATATGCAACTTTCCTTTGAAGTGGGTCTCTGTTACAGCTGTACATAGAAAGAACTAAGGCCTATGTCTGAAACAAATAGAAATATTTTTTGGTTTTGTTTGTTTGTTTGTTTTGCCTTTTTAAAGGAGCCAATTATTCCTCCAAATAGGGATATAAGAATATTGTTATTTTAAAATATTTTTAATTGCGCCAGGAGTGGTGGCGCATGCCTTTAATCCCAGCACTTGGGAGGCAGAGGCAGGCAAATTTCTGAGTTTGAGGCCAGCATGGTCTACAAAATGAGTTCCAGGACAGCCAGGGCTATACAGAGAAACCCTGACTTGAAAAACCGAAAAAAAAATTACTTTTATTACTTTTATTACTTTTTAACCTTTATTTTTAACCTTTATTTTTATTTTATGTGTATGGGTGTCTTGTCTGATGTATGTTTATGCACCGCATGTGTGCAATGCCTGTGGAGACCAGAAGGGGGCATCAGCTCTCCTGGGACTGGAGTTACAGATGTTTATGATCTGTTATGTGACTGCTGGGAGTTGAACGCAGCCAGTGCTCTTAACCACTAGGCCATCTCTGCAGCCCCAAGAACATTATTTTTACTTTCAATTGTTTTTGTCATTGTTTTGTTTTTTTAGAGATAATGTCTCATGTAGCCCAGGCTAGCCTTGTAACTGTATAAGAGGAGATGGCTTTATGCTCCTGATTCTCCTGAGGGCTCAGATTACAGGCATGTACCACCATGCTTGGCTTTTGTTTTCAAGATAGGGTCTAACTTGTTATATGGTCTCCGTTGGCCCCAAACTCTCAATCTCTCTGTGATTCATCTTATTTTTCCTTTTTTCTACACTAGGAATTGAACACAGGGCCTCAAGAGTGCCAGGCAAGAACTCTACTATCGAGCTATATCCTACCCTTCTAGAATTATTATTATTTTAAAATATGTCAATGGCTCTTTTTTTTTTTTTTTTTTGNTTTTTCGAGACAGGGTTTCTCTGTATAGCCCTGGCTGTCCTGGAACTCACTTTGTAGACCAGGCTGGCCTTGAACTCAGAAATCCGCCTGCCTCTGCCTCCCAAGTGCTGGGATTAAAGGCGTGTGCCACCATGCCCGGCTAGAATTAATATTTTTTGAAAAACACCTTAATTGAGGGTATGGACTTACCAGGTAAACACTTGCCACGGGAACATGTGGCAGGGAGTTTGGACTCCAGAAACTTCACAAAAAGCAAGGTGCAGGCTGGAGAGACAGTTAGGGCAGATATTAAGGGCATGTACTGTTCTTGCAGAGGATCTGAATTTGGATCCCAGTACCCAGGTTGAGTGGCATACAGCCACCTGCAACTCCAGCTCCAGGGGATCTGATGCGCGCGCGCGCGTGCACACACACACACACACACACACACACACACACACACACACGCGCGCGCGCAAGCACACACACACCTTTACTGAGGTGTATTTCACCCTGTGCTGCCACTCTGTGAAGTACACATCTGAGCTGGGTAGGGTGGATCACACCAGCACTGAAGATGCTGAGGCTGGAAGCAGGAGGGCTGATGGGAGTTCAGGACAGCAAAAACCAAAGACCCAAAAGACCAAAGCAACCCAGAGTTCGAAGTGTCTGATCCAATATTAATTCTGACATATTCAGAGATGTACACCCACCATCTCGATCACTTTCAGGGTGTATCACCCCCAAAGCAACCCCTATTCACTAGCCATCAGCCCACCATGCATGGCATGAAGCCGGCCTCCATTCCTAATTAGTGCTGAACAGGACCTCATCGTCAGAGGTGGAGTTGGTGTTGACATGTGACAGCCATGGGCTTCTCTGCCTGACAGGTGGGGCCTTAGGATGTGTCCTGTCCTTGTGTTGGCTGAGGCTGTATTCTTCCTTTCATCCTCAGGGAGTGGGCACCTCGGTTATATCTCTGCTATGACCTCATGTGTGCCTCTCTTGTCCAGAGCATACTGAAGGACTCATTTGCAGAATTGAAGGCACAGCTTCCAGGGCCTCTGATTCTAACTGCCTTGCTATCTCAGATGTAGATTTCAAAGACTTGAGTCCCAGCAGCCTGCAGTATGAACAGGAGGAGACACTGTCCCCAGCCAGAGTGACCACGGCAGCTGCATTGGTGAGGAGGCTGTGTGTGGCTCAGCCTGCCAGCTTTGAGGTTAAGTTTCACCAGCCCTATGCTGGACTCCGCCCTGGGCTGAGCACCTGTCCATACTCTCCTCTTCTTGCCTAACTTTACCTATACAGCTCAACTGCCACGGTCTAGACTCAGTCGGTCCCTCAACCCGAGGGAGAAATCAGGGTCCTGGTACTCAGGTGGGCAAGCAGTTGGCGAATGACAAACAGACACGGACACAAGGGAGTGTTGTGTCTGAATGTAATTTCTCAAAGTGAGCATCAGACTTATATTACAGAAGAAAATAAGGAAATTAGGTGACACATCAGCCAAAGTACATTGAGGTTACCTGATGCAATAATGACTCTTTACAAAGAAATGCATACATAAAAGTTACAGGAACCAGGCAGTGTTTACAACTGAGCTAGGATCAGCCTTACCTAAAGTCAGCTATTCTCAGGAGCCAGGTGAAAGGGCTAATACACCCAGGTGCAATTCTAGTCTACTTATAACCTACCATCAGGGGGGTTCCGCTCTTGTTAACCTTTTCATGAATAATGCAATACTATAGCTCCTCCTTAAACCACAACCCTCCTTCCTCCTAGACCATTGTAAATTCTTTCATATGGGAGTGACTTGGCTGTTATTTTAAGTTTATAGAACTTGTCCTGAGATTTCTACTCTTATCCAGTAAAATACTGAAAGAAAGCACACAAGACCCTCCACAGACTATCGCAGGGACATATCTGGACATTTATGGGATGCTAGAGACTCTCCAGGAGACCAGTTTCCATGAAATTGTTTGCCTCAGGACTGCAGCCAAGCTTTTGGACTTGTCACTCAGACTCCACCGGAGTGGGTGTGACACTCAGCCTTTGCTCTGTGCTGAGGCCAGAAGCCAAGGACCTCACTCATGTTATCTAAGTCAAATCTCAGAAAAATTCCTACCTGTGTGCCCATTTTACAGGCAAGGAGACTGAAGCTTGCAAAATTTAGGGACCACACTTAAAGCCACCTAGCTAGGAAGTAGCAGAGCTGAGCATTTCTCCAAGGATGTCTGAGCCAACAGCAGGGCTTCTTAGCCTGAGCATTATTTGCTATAGGGTTGGGGTACTCTGTACATTGTGGTATATAGAAGAAGCAATCTGGTCTCTACCAGCTAGATGCCAGCACCTTCCCTGCCTGTAGTCATAGCAATCATATTGGCATCTCTGGGTGCACTGCTACTCTTTATCACCTCACAGCCCTGCTCCAGGAACGGGAGCTGTGGGAAGCCACAGGACAGACCTGCTTCCCCTGTCCAGCCAAGAGAACTTCTTGACCTCAGGCTGAACAATTCCCTTGGCCACATAACTCAGGGCAAGGTGCACTCTGGGGTCACGCAGTGCCTGTGTCATCTTTCCTAGGAGGTCCTTTGGGACAAAAAATAAGTTGTTAGGCTTTCCAGGGAAACCTTAGCACACATCCACCAGATCCCACCCCCCTGGGAGGACCAAGTCTCCTTGTGCTGCCAGGAGACTACAATGTCTGCCCCTTCCTAAGACCAGTGACCCCAGACAAGGTTTGTTTTCAATCCCGAAACAAAGCCAGGACTTGGTGCCCCATAGAGAACAAACTCCCAGTGTGCTTGCTCTCTGTCTCTGTCTCTCTCTTTCTCTCAGGCGGGTGTTGGTAATGTGGAGGGCAGTAACCTAGCCAAAGCTTTCATGGGGAGGCCAGCAGCAGTCAGCCTTCTGATGCTGTCCCTGGGTGTGCTGGAGAAGGTCTATCCCAGGAAGGCTCCTGCATTCTGGGGTGAACACACTGACTTCAAGCAGTCCTCTACAGTTATCTTTTCCCATGCTTTTGAGACAGCATCTCAGTCTGTGGCCCAGGCTGTCTGGAACTTATGATGTCCCCCCATTTGTGCCTTCTAAGTGCTGTGACTACCATGCTGGCTATGTCATGTGCTGTTCTGAGACCAGACTGTTGATGGTTCTGTGTCAGCGCCTCAGTGCTGGGGACCTCAAACCTGTCCAGTCCATTACAGAGCAGGCAGCAGGAGGTGGACCCAGCATGGCTCCTCTGGGCTGGCTTTTCCTATGGTCTCGGGCTTGAGTTGCAGCAGAGGATCTGGACTAGAGGGGGGCTGAGATGGAAAGATGAGCAACCTATGGGGGTCAGGGATAGGCTCTGGAGGCCGCCCTCTGTCTGTCAGTGTTTAGACACCCTGTGACTGGCCTCCAGCTGAGAACTGGAAATCTTGACCGTGCTTTCCTGCCTAACTGTTGACAGTCAATTTGATAGGTGTCGTCGGGTCTGCTTAAATCCAACATAACTCAAACACCAGGTCAGTGCAGATGACAAAAACTTACTGTAATCAAACCACGAGTGATGGATCAGGGCCATAGAACAGACTTGGGAGCTGAACTACGACCCTGCAGGGATGCTGAACAGCACATTTGAAGGATGAAACCATAAAGTAAGGGGGAGCAGGTGGGCTATAGCACTGTTCATTCATTGATATAAGGGGTTGAGCAAGGGAGTTTCCATCAATCGGGATAGCAGTTGGTCCTTGGGCCTTCACACATGAACTTGTTTGACCCTGCCAGCAAGATGAAAAAGTCGTCCTTGAGTTGTCTGGGCTCAGACAACTGTTGTTCCTTACAACAGAAGCTGTTCGGCTATTGGGAAGTCCCCAGCTCCCCTAGGGCCTGGGACCTTGAATTTAGTTTCTCCCTGTGATTAAATGGAGTCTGAAAACGAAATGGTAGCACTGAGAATAGGTTTCCTTTGCTTGTTCCCACAGATAGGAGAAAGTTCAAGGGCCACAGGCATAGCTCAGCAGGTGGATTGCTTGTCTCTGGTACACAAGGTCTTGTGTTCCGTCCTCAGGACTATAGAAAACAAAACCGAATGCCTCAAAACCACAGCCAACAAACAAAACCCAGTGTGCCAGGAAGGCGGGTGCTGAGTTGGATATATGGCCTCACCACCCAGCTGTCTTTTTAATGTCCAGCTTTCTCTGCAAGTGTGCCTCAGGGCAGGGGATGGGACAAGCGATCATGGGGGTTCCCTTTGATATTCTTCCCGCTTTGCACCCCAGACCTCAGAGATATTCCTGATGCTGGTGTCTGATCTCCAAGGCCTTTCTGTGGATGCGCTGACAGAGGTCTGGAGACACTCTTCTTTGAGATGCCGAGATGATTGGTCAGGTGGAGGCTAAACCGCAGGTCAACTGCCTTTGGGGAATCCTTGGTGGGGTAGGTGGCCTTGGTACTTTCTAGGGTCCTCAGCTAGAGTGTGACTCCCACTTGTCAGGGTGGGGTCCAGAATTCAAGCTTTGTGGGGCTGAGATTGAGTGTGAAGGAGCAGATAGAGATGGAACCGTCCCCTCTGGAGCAGTGTCTGTACAAGCTCAGGGATTAGCACGCCAAGCACCTCCCCCCCCTTGTGGACGCCAAGCACCTCCCCCCCCCCGTGGAGGCTTCTCCCGTGTCTAGTATGGGGTGCTTCAGGCTGAGATACCACCCCAACTTCATCCCCACCCTCACTTCAGCCCAGCTGTGGCCAGGAAAGGTGTGAAGGGACCCTAAAACCCAGGGGCATCCCTGAGGATCTCACTCCAGGGACTCCAGACTCCCGAGTCACCTCAGGGTGACATGATAAGGAACATGTGACTTTTGTGGCTGATGTCGGTAGTCACTCATCGAATCCCCAGAGTGACTCCACTGGCAAGTGCTGCTGGTGTTTCTGCTCCTTGGATTTGCACAGAACATTTAGGACACTTGCCTGAAGCTACACAGCAGAGGAAGGGAAGGTTATTTGTTTTGCTGTTTAGCTCAGCTGGCCTAGAACTTACAGCAATCCTCCTGCCTTGTACCTCTAAACGCTGAGATTCCAGGCCTGTGCCACCATGCCAGCCTTGGGATGCCTTGGGATGGAGAGCCATGGGCTTCCCATGGTGGGGAGGCCCTTCCAGGTCAGTCTGTTTCAAGAGAGCTGATAATGTCTTGAGTACCCTCTACCCTCACCCCTCCTGAAGGCTAGCCCCACAGACAAACAAGAGAGATGGTAGGGGGATGTGTGTGACTCGCAGCATGTCTCCCTGGGGAATCACAGCGGCCCTGAAGTAGGTCTTGTCACCATAATTCCATCCTGCTGTTGAGCAGGCTGAGACTCGCTGACGCTCTAGTGTTGGGGGCACCTGTTCACCTCACTTGCCTCCTGCTGGCCCAGCTTCACGTCTGCCATGAGGAATGGTTAGGACCGAGAAGCCCTCCATACGGTCACTGTTCCCACTCCAGACACTACACCCCCAGTCCACAGCAGTACAGAAAAATTTCTTTCTGGAGCCTTCTAACCTGGAAAGTATGAAATAGACCAAAAATTAATAAATTCCTTGCTTATAATAACTAACTAAATAACTAACTAACTAAATAAATTCCTTGCCCAAGCTTATAATCTAAGCTACATTGGAGGCTGAGGCAGAGGGATCATGAATCCAAGTCTGGGTTACAGAATGAGTTCAAGACCAGCCAAAGCAACTTAGTGAAATTCTGTCTCAAATGATGCAGGGAAGTAGTGTAGAACCAGAGCGCTAACCTAGTGCCATGAAAATAAGATAATAAAATCACTCAACATGCACTCCCTGGTATTGGCTGAGAGCATCAAATGCTTAAACTGGGAACCACTGACCTCCTCGGGGCCTCATCCCCACGCCATCCTCTTGCTGGATCCTGGCAGAGGGTGGACAAGGTTCTTCTGTTAGCTAGCTGGGCAAAGCAAGAGGGACACAGGCCCACCATGGCTCCTTCCTTGGAGAGTTCAGGTATGTCCCTCCCTGTCCCTAGCCTTGGCTTGTACACAATACTGTGACTGTTCTGCTGCTCTCCACAGGCACCCGCAGATAGATGCTCTGTCCTCCTGCGGTCCACTCAGAACTGTGCGGGCCTCATGAAGCAGCTCATCCTGGCTAGGGAGGTGGAGTCAGACCAGGGAGGTGGAGTCAGGCCAGGGAGGTGGAGTCAGACCAAGGAGGTGGAGTCAGGCCAGGGAGGTGGAGTCAGACCAGGCAGAGGCGTGGCTATGGCCACTGACCTTCATCCCATGTCCCGCGCTACCTTCTCGCCAGCAAGAAACGACGCGGCACACAAACAGGATCCTTCTGCAGCAAAGCTTTAATGCTCTTGAGAGGGAGAGCATAAGCTTC
>NC_034601.1:6963291-6991900 GCF_900095145.1 Mus pahari | reverse complement strand
GCAGCTGCCTTGTTTGTTTGTTAGAGCACAGGACATCAGCGCCATCTTGTAATGGCGAATGTGAGGGCGGCTCCCCACAATCCCAAAGCCCACAGACACCATGGTGCACACACTGCTGGTGAGTCTACTCCCCAGTCCCCAGCCCTGTCCTCTCTCCTGGGCTGGGTTGCTGGACCCATGAGGGGAAACTGCTCCCATCCTGAAATTGTGTTTTCCCTTCCTAGCGCAGGGATGGAGCTGTACCGTGGTGCTATGTTCAAGGAAGGATTTACTGTCTCAGATTTGGTTCTCATGTAGGGAGCAGAGCTTGCTTTATGTGCCAGGCTGGCCTGGAACTTGTTACAAAGCCCAGGCTGCCCTCAAATTATGCATCATCCTGCCTCAGTCTCCTAAGTTCTGAGACTCCGTGTGTGTGTGTGTGTGTGTGTGTGTGTGTGTGTGCTGCCACAGCAGTGAGAACTGGGTTTGAGTTTCAGCTATGCGTATGGCTGTGATGTTATGTGAGCCAGTGACTCCACCTTTCTGAACTTTTCTATAAGCAATGTGAATATGGATGCGTGTTTGCATGTATGTGGGTGCATGTTCATAAAGGCAAGGTTATTTTTTCTCTTCTCTTTTCTTTCTTTCTTTCTTTCTTTCTTTCTTTCTTTCTTTCTTTCTTTCTTTCTTTCTTTCTTTCTTTTTTTGGACAGAGTTTCTCTGTGTATCCTTGCCTGTCCTGTCCAGGAACTCGCTCCATAGACCAGGCTGGCATCTAACTCACAAAGACGCACCTGCCTCCTCCTCTGCCTCACAAAAGGTGGGATTAAAGGTGTGTGCCGCCTCCCAGAACTCACTGATAGCCAGCTTGCTCTGAGGCTCCCCTACCTCTCCCTTTCAAGTGCCTGAATTACAGGTGGCCACCACACTCATCCCAGCTGTCTCCCTGTCCCTTTGAGACTGCTCTTATTAAGCGTGGGCCTAGCTCTTTTGACCTAAGCTTGTGGTGAGAGGTGACATGCTGTGTGTAAAGCAGTTCCCCAGGTGCTCAGCACCCAATTAGAACCTGTTAAATAAGGACCACCACGGGACTGGAGAAATGGCTCAGTGGTGTCCTTGCAGAGGACCCAGGTTCAGGTCCCAGAACCCGCACAGGTAGCTCACAACTCTTCCAGTTCCAGAGGATCTGATCTCCACAGATGGTATATTTTCATACCAACACACTCGGGTACACATCGTTAAAACAAAACAGAACCAGAGCGGCTGTTTACAGAAACAACCACCACCACAACAAAAAAAACTTTATCTGGGCGTGTTGCAATGCAGAGCTCTGTGAAACTGGCCAACAGCTTCTATCAAGAATCAGAAGCCCCATTTCCATCACAATGATGTGGGCGCTGTCACCACCATAAATGTAGATGGGAAACTGTGGTCCAGCCCTATCTGCATCCTCATTTGCCTTGGGGATGCTCATCCCACCATCCCAGGCTCAGAGCATGTGAGGAGATGAATTGCCAGCACTTGTGGCCACACTCAGTATCTGGGCTTAGCCAGCCAGGGTTCCCAGGAGCGTCAGGAGGACCCCAACACCGATGAGGGTCTTGGTTCCTCTGAGCCCCAACAGCTTTTTGAGGGTGAATATGGAGCATCCAAACCTCAAACCCTGACCCTTGACCCTGGTTCCACAGGCTATATGTTGTGTTCAAGGACACACATGTGGGCATCAGCTTTGAGCCAGGTCTGGATTGGACCCTAAGTGACCCACAATCCACAGTCCACCGGGCACCACACTAGTCATGAGCACCCTCCAAGGGCTGGGCAGGCTAGTCTCCCCTCCATCCCTCCTTCCTTCCTCCCCTCCCCTCCCCCACTTATCTGTTCTTTGCATGGTGTGGATACGAGGCTTAGATGAGGCATAGAGGTTGTCCTTTGCCAGCACAGTCTGAGTTTCCCTGTCGTATGGAGGGCCCCTGCTGCACATCAGGAGATTGCTGCAAAGCAAGTCGCTGGGGCAGACAGGCGTGAGGAGAGGTAGCAGTGGTTTTGGTTTTGGTCAAGGTCACAATAAACAGCTTTTCTTTCTACTTCAATGGTGACTGATGCCTGTGTCTCTAATTTTTAAAAATTTCATTTGAATATGATCATGTTTTTAATTTTTAAAAATTACCTAATTGTTGTCGTGTATACAAGGCACATGCGTGGAGGCCAGAGGACAGCTTTTGATAGGTCAGGTCTCTCCTTCCACCCTGGTGCCTTTGCATCTAGCTTAGCTTACCAGAACCGTGAGTCAGGTGTCTTTTATTTTGATATATACAGAAAAGAGCCGAAATGCGCCTTAAAGCTATTTGTGCTTGTGGATTTTCCTAGAAGACATACGCTGAGATGCGTGCACCAGGATGCATGTACTCCGAAATGCACACACACGCACATACATACACACAGAAGTACATTCGCATATCCATGCAGAGATGCATTTGCACACTCATATTCATACACATATATACCTTTGTATACACTCACACACATTCACATACACACATAACACATTCACACACATGTACATACACACCAACATTTACACATACAAATTTCATATATTAATTCTCTCTCTTTTACACATACACATACACACACACACACAGACACACACACACACACACACACACACACACACACACACGCTGAGATTCCAAAACGCTTGCTGGTAGATAGGCGTGCGTGTGGGGCCCCATGAGAGCACTTTGTACCTTGCATTCTCATGTGGACCACAGCAGAGCTCCGTCAGCGCTGGGTGGTCTCAGGCTGACATGGACACTCAGGGCCCCAGGAATTGTGTTTTTCAGAACTGAGTCCAGGAATCTAACCCCAGGGCTAAGGCAGGGCTGTGTCTCCTATGGGCTGGGCAACATGAAGCAGGTTACTTCACGTCTCTGAGAAGCTGCCATGGCCGCTTCCATGAGAACAGAATTGACAAGAAGAGATGGGAGAGAGGTGTGGCAGCAGAGCCTGGTGTTCTGTGAGTACGGGGTGTGAGCTGCAGATTGAGCATGCGTGCTAGGAGGCACACCGGGTACAGGCACTCATTTCTAGGTTCACAGGCACCTCTGCAGCTAGTGGTTAGACCAAGATAGTCCAAAAAATCAAACGGCCAAGTTCACACTTAGAGAAATTATATTAAAAACAAAGGTAGTGGATGCCTTCTGACTGCGCTAGTGGGCCAGTTGTCTTCATGACATCTCTGAGCTGGTCCAGCCCTGGCCTCTCAGTCCTTCATGGGAGGTTTCAGTTTCTCTGGGTGCACCAAAAGACTCTGCCCTGCCCTTGGGGACCTTCTGGTCTCTGGCAAGAGCACTTCTCTCTTGGGCATCTTCCCGGTAGGAACGCCACAGTCTGCTCAGGACACTGGTTCATCCACTTGGTACAGAGACAACTTGGGCTCATTTCTTGCCCCTGGGAGACAGCAGGAGCCATTCTGCTGTGTGTGGGGTGTCCAGGCCTGTTGCCAGAATCCTCCACCCACTTCTGTTTAGCGACCTTCACCCTGTCACTCTAGCTGGCAGCCTGGACCAGGGTCACTCAGCTTAGTGCTGCTGGTGTAGGTGGGAGCAGATGACTGTGTGGGATGTCTTACCCTAGAGAGGCCATATGGTCTTGGGTCATGACAACTGCATCCTCCCTGCCTCCTACAGCTTTTGTAGTTCCCCCTGTGGCTTTGCATCGTGTCTCACTCTGTGGTCTAGGCTGGCTTTGAACTCCTGCTCCTCCTGCCTAACCTCCAGTGTGCTACAACTGCAGTCCTATAGCACCCTATCCAGCCATCCAGCAGTAACATTTTGACCAAATTTGATTTTTTTTTTTTTCTGGTGCTCAACCTCTGAATCAAGGACCATGCGCGTGCTGGACAGGTTCCATGCCTCTGAGCAATGCCCCTCACCCTCTTAACCTTTTTTTTTTTTTTAAAAGATTATTTATTTATTTATTTATTTTATGACTATGAGCACATTGTTGCTCTCTTCAGACACGCCAGAAGAGGGCATCAGATCCCATTACAGATGGTTGTGAGCCACCATGTGGTTGCTGGGAATTGAACTCAGGACCTCTGGAAGAACAGTCAATGCTTTTAACTACTGAGCCATCTTTCCAGCCCTCCTCCCCCTGCCCCTTTTTAAGAATAATTTTTTTTAATGATTTTTGAGGTTTTTTTTTTTTTCTTTTCTTTTTTCCTTCCTTCCTTCCTTTTTTTTTTTTCTTTTTTTAAGATTTATTTATTTATTTTATGTATGTGAGTACACTGTCGCTGTCTTCAGGCACACCAGAAAAGTG
Organism: Mus pahari; assembly: GCF_900095145.1. NCBI lineage: Eukaryota > Metazoa > Chordata > Mammalia > Rodentia > Muridae > Mus > Mus pahari. The sequence goes on along the minus strand of NC_034601.1, from coordinate 6,987,598 downwards.
CATCAGATCCCATTACAGATGGTTGTGAGCCACCATGTGGTTGCTGGGAATTGAGTCCAGGACTTCTGGAAGAGCAGTCAGTGCTCTTAATTGTTGAGCCAGCCCTCTCTCCTAACTCTTATTTTGTGTGTCCCCAGATTTCCCCCAGACATGACAGAAATGTTCCTGTTCCCCTTCAGCCTAAAAGCACAGATCTCTATGCTGGGGCTGGGATCTCTCTAGAAACAGGCCAAGCAGAGTCCCTTATTCACTGTGGGAGGTAGCGGCCAGGCCACTGTGAGTTTAGGAAATGCCACACTGAATCAGGTTTGGGGAGGATTGAGGTCATTTACCAGACTTCTTGGGGTGGGGTGGGCTGTTGTCTATCCTGAGCCACTGCTGCAGTCTCCCAGCCCAGAGGCTTTCCTTGGCAACTCAGCCCTGGCACATAACCTCTGTACTGCTCTGGGTGGGCACTGCCAACAGCTGCCTGGAGTTGGCTCGCTTGTGAGGATTCTGGGAGAGGCTTTGGGTGTGAGCTGTAGCTTCCCAGAACCTGTGGCTGCTGGCCAGGTGTGTAGAGCTGGTGTCTCAGCACTAGGTTCAGGTCTTGCCTGGCAGGTCATCCTTGGACAAACGGGAGGCTGGAGGCCCTTCCAGGACTCAGCCAGGCCACGCTTTGCAGCTTCAGCTTGTGCTAAGGCCATCGGCAATGCAGGCCTGGCAGCCACAGCTCTCACCTCTGTGCAGAGCACCTGCGCATCCCTGAGGGATCTCTCCAGAGATCCACCTGGCGGCTATCCAGGCCTTCGGAAGGATTCCCTTGATCTCCTAATGTTTTGTCCCCCCTCTGGCTGTGATTGGGCAATGAGCAAACTTGATGCAGGTGTCAATTCACCTCTTCCTTCAAAATTATTACGAATTTACTGAGCAACTCCTATATGCTAGGTCCAGCGTGAGCAGGTATTTTCCCCCTGTTCTCTAGAGTCTGGTGTTGCAAGCTGGTTATGCACCTAATAAGCACACAAATAAGCATGTAATTTCTGATGCTGCCGCATGGTCCAGACCCACATGGAGCAGTACTGGTAGACTCCGTGAGCTACGTGGGCCTGCTTCCTGCTCTGGTAAATAAAGCTTTATTAGCACACAGAACTATGGGCTATCTATGGCTTCTTTATTGCTACAACTGTTGAGTGGAATCTTTACATGAGAGCTGCAAGGCCCAAGAAAGTTATTCCTGTATTTTTGTGGGAAAAGCTTGCCCACCGCCCAAAACTAGGTCTTGCCCACAAACCACGGAGCTCTCTGTGCTTCGGTTTCTGACTTGCTAGTACATCTTAGCCTACTTTGTATCTTTTCTTCCAGACGTCCTCATGCCTCCCTCTGCAGCTGTATGCTGAGCATGGCTGAGGAGCTGTTCAGTTAGTAAAGTGCCTCTTGAGCAAGCGTGAGTTTTATCCCGAGCTCCCATAGAGAAGCCTCAGTGTGGTGATCAGGCCTGGGTAACCCCAGTGCTGAGGAGGGGAGCAGGGATGAGAGAGCCCGTGGGGTGTGCTGGCCAGCCAGGCCAGCTGAACTGCTGAGCTCCACGCTCAGTGACAGACCTCAGCTCAAAAGATAAGAGGCTAACACCTGTAACATACTATACAGTAAGTAACCAAACTTAACTTATGCAAGGAAAGACACCATAAATAAATCATAAATCTAAATAAATAGATAGATAAATAAATAAATAAGGTGGACAGGACCTGGAGATGCCTCAGAAGTTAAAGACACCATAAATAAATCATAAATCTAAAAAATAGCTAAATAAATAAATAAATAAATAAGGTGGACAGGGCCTGGAGATGCCTCAGAAGTTAAGAGCACTGACTGCTCTTGCAGAAGACCTGGGTTCAGTTCCCAGCACCCACATGGCCTCTCATCTCCATCTGTAACTCCAGTTCCAGGGAATCCAGTGTCCCCTTCTGGCCTCCACTGGCACCAAACATGCATACAGACATACAAGCAGGCAGAATACTCATACAGATGAAATAAAATTTAAAAAATAAGGTGGTAAGTGATTATGGAAAGGTACCCAAAGTTGACCTCTGGCATTTAAACATACATGCATGCATGTACACACATGATGCACATAAATTCTTATAAGCAAACATATATAAATAAAATAAAAGATCTTAGAAAACTAAGGTGGAGAGGGGCTGGGCAGATACCCAGAAGTTAAGAGCACTGGCTGCTCTTCCAGAGGACCTGGGTTGTGGCCCAACTACCTTTCATAGTAGAGCCACAGGTGACAGTGTAGTGGAGAAGTTGCCCATAGTTCACACACACACATGCACACACACACAACTACACATGTACATACAAACATACACATGCACACACATGCACACACAAACATATATACACATACACACATGCACAGAGATACACATACACGAACATGCACAGACATACACACATACACATGCACTCACACACACAGAGTCCTGGTCACTATGACGTCTTCATTGCTGTTTTGCCTGACACTGAAGCTCCCAGATGCCCAGAGTCCCTGCTCTTGCTTTTCTCCTTTGTGTTTCCTTTGTGATATATGTCTTGTTATAACCTTCATTGCCCTAGAACCTGAGTGTCGGGTGGATGGGGCCTGGGTCAGCCACGTTCACGATGACAACTATCCCATCAGGTACACAGTAGGTGCTCAGAAAGTTCATGCTATGACCAGATGGACAGATGGCTGCACCGTGGGAGAAGTTGGGAGGGGTTGATGGAAGGGCACCGAGCCTGGAACCTTAGAGCCTTAGAGCTTGGCCTGGAAGCCCTGGGACATTTGCATTTCATGTTTATGCTGTTTTGTACATAAAGCTTTATTGGAATGTATTACTGGTGTGCATCTCTCTCAGGGTGCATTAAAACTTCAACAAAGTAGAGAGCTTGCCTGGCATGTGCGAGGCCTGGGTTTCATTTGCATCACTGCAGACAACCATCCAACCAGCCAATCAGCACACATCTATGTAACAAAAACAAGCACACACAGATAACTCTCATCCCTGTCTGCCTTATCGTCCCCACCAAGGGCTGGAGGCTGTTTTAGTCTTGGGCCATTAGCACCAGTAACCCAAAGTGACCTGCCTGCATACCTGCACAGCTGATGTGACTTGCTGATTTCCTGAAGTGAAACCTCCTATGCAAGTGTTCTTTTGAAACAGATGCAGGGCCAGGGACATGCAGAACATGTGCTCTGCAGGTATGGTAAGGCCTTTCGCTCCATCACTGCAAAACAAACAAACAAAACCAAGCCCCTGTTGCAAATGACTTTCTGTGGACGTAGGCCCAGAGGTGTGTTTCGATGGATGGTGAATATTCTAAATTCAGTCGAGGTGACCTGTGCAGAGCTGAGGTCAGAGGATAGTGTGCTAAGCAGGTTACTGGTAAGTGCAAAGGTCCCAGAAGGGGAAAAGTGTGGTGTGCATAGGGGACAGAGGGAAGGAAGGGGTGAGGGGGTGTGCGGAGATGGAACGTACAGGGGAGTGGCTTGATGTGACAGAGCATTCGCTTGTCACCACAAGGAGTGAATGAGCTGTGGGGCCACTGTGGAAGACACTCTTTTTTCTCTTTTTCTCTCCTTTTTCTTCCTTCCTTCCTCCCTCCCTCCCTCTCTCTTTCTTTCTTTCTCTTTCTTTTTCCTCCTTCCTTCCTTCCTTCCTTCCTTCCTCCCTCCCTCCCTCCCTCCCTCCCTCTTCCTCTCCCCCTTTTGGCACTGGGACCCTGTGCATGCTAGGCAAGCGCTCTCCTTCTGAGCACCCAGGAAGAGCAAAGATCTCTGAGGTTGGTGTTCTGTGCGCTGTTGTGAAGTCCCGACCTTTGGCTCCAAGCCCTGGAGTCTGTCTGCAGGACATTTGCTCTGTGCTCTCCCAACCTTTTCTCGTTGATGGAGACCAGAGCCTGTCACCCAGACGCTGCCAGCTGGGGGTGGTGCCACTCCTTGTGACTTTTCTCTAAACATCATCAAAGACATCTGGAGGCAGGAGGGGAGGGGAAGAAATGCAAAGGGGACTGAGATGTCTGGGTGGCGGGTGAAAGGAAGGACAGGTAGGTGGATGGTCTGTGCTGTACAGGAGGGAGGAGAGGTGAGTGAACAGGAGGACAAAGGACACACAGATGGGAGGAAGGACAGACAGAAAAAGGATTTATTTGCTCACCCATCAACTTCTGAGAATCATCTGGGCTAGCAGATGCCTCATGGGTAATTTGTGAGTTCCTACACTGCTTGAGTAGATTCCCATGAGAGGCTTGGGTGTGATCTTGTTGTTGTGTGCTGGAAATCCAGGTGGATGTGTGATGTGTGGCCTGGGGTGCACATGGCAGAAGGGAGGCTGCCCAGAGGGGCTCCTTTGAATCCATAGGAAATTTTGCCTGTGTGTGTGTGTGTGTGTGTGTGTGTGTGTGTGTGAGAGAGAGAGAGAGAGAGAGAGAGAGAGAGAGAGAGAGAGAGAGAGAAATTGCATTTCTTGATTCTCTCCTTCCACCAAGTGATTGGGGTTTGGCTGCAAGTGTCTGAGACATCTTGCCAGTCTTGTGGATAATTAGTTCTTCGTGGGCTTATCTGCTTACTATCCAGGTGTCTTCTCTGGTGAAATGTATATGCAAGTATAAGGTTCATTTTATTTTATTGGGTTATTTTCTTACTGACTTTTGAGAATTTAGAGTAAATTCTGTTATCTGTATATTACTCAGAAACAATCTCCCGGTCTGTGTATGTTTTTATTCTCTTTGACTGGGAATGGTTTTGTTGTTTAGTTTTGGGTTCTCTCCCACTTTTCTGTTTATGTGTGTGTGTTCATGTATGTACATGTGTACGTATTTGCATATGTGCCCATGTATATATATGTGTATGTGTGTATACAGGCGTTTGCATGAGTTTATGTGTGCATGCATGCAAATGCATGCATGTGTGTGTGTTCTCAAATGTGGGCTTCTAGAAAGGTCAAGGGCATGTAGGGCTCCAGCCCACCAAACTCTACATTTGTTCTTTGACATGCATGGTGGTGCCCATGTCCCAGTACAGATACGACTTCCTAGAATAGGCATAAACAAGAAGCCAGTTCAGACAAGCCGTAATGATCCGGCCTTGAACTTCTGCTGCTTTCCCTGGTTCCCACCTCAGTGTCCCCTTCTGGGATCCCATACAGCCACCTGAGCTGCCAGGCCTCAGTCTCCCTGACAGATCAAGATTAAAGGGCACGCTGTTGTGCCTGGCTTATGTTTTTCTTGAGTTCTGGGGACCCAAACTCAGTTATTCATGCTCGCAGCAAGCACTTTATTGATAAAGCTATCTTCCCAGCCCCTGTGGAATTTTACATTTTTGTTTTATTTTATTTGAGATAAAAATCTCCCTGTGTAGCTCAGGTTGACCTCAAAGTGACAATCCCCCCACCCCCCACCTTGCTAGTGCACATTGGATCCTAACACCTCATAAAAACAGGTGTGGCGGTACCCACTGGTACCAATACCGGTGTCAATAGATGGAGACAGGAGGATCAGAAATTCCTAGTCAGTCTCAGTCTAGCAAGTTTGAAGCTAGCCTGGGCTACATGAGATCGTGTCAAAAGATAAAATGAAGTGAAAACTTGTGCTGAGAGTGGTCTTGGGCGTGCTTTTGTGGGCTGTGTGTATGGTGTCTGAGGGCGTGTGCCTTGTAGCCGGAAGCCTGTCTGCTGAGTGATCCTGTCCCATTGCTAGTTATTATTTTAGCAGAGACTGTGAGCACAGGCTTTTCGTGTATATCCTGGAGGGTGGGGACCGAGACGGGCACTCTGCCTACAGCATTTGCTCTTGTAAAATGCCATTTCTGTGTATATCAGAGAGCCAGCAATGTGGGTGGCTTGGGTATGTACTGACATGTTTAAACACAGACCAGATGTTAGCCCAAAGCCCAGGTGGGCTAGGAATAAACACTTTGTTCTAGCTGGGCCTGTAACCCTAGGACTTGGGAGGTGGAGGGGCTTGCAGACAAGCCTCAGCACCACAGAAGGTTGGAGCCTGTCTGGACTACATGGCTCTCTGTTCCTCAAAAACAAGCAAACAAACAACAACAACAACAAAGCGTGTTTGTCTTGGAGCACACTCTCCTTAGTCTGTTATTCTCCCGTGTTTTATGCTTACATCTCAAGAACATAGAGGGTAACAACAGACACGCGACTTCCATATTGGCAAGACAAAGGAGGAGCATCCACTACAGCTGGTGGCTACTTCTTGTCCCCTACCGAGGGCTGGGTGGACAGATTACTACTTCTATCTTCAAAGAAGATAGATTGGATTTGGAGTTCTATAAAAATCAAACTTTTTTTTTTTTTTTTTTTTGGTTTTTCGAGACAGGGTTTCTCTGTATAGCCCTGGCTGTCCTGGAACTCACTCTGTAGACCAGGCTGGCCTNTGTAGACCAGGCTGGCCTCGAACTCAGAAATCTGCCTGCCTCTGCCTCCCGAGTGCTGGGATTAAAGGTGTGCACCACCACGCCCGGCTAAAAAAAACCTCAAACTTTTAAATGTGAAAATAAAGTCTACCTGCAAAACCAAGAGTACACCCCATGAGAAATGGTGAGGGATGACGAGACCATCTCCGCCTGGAGTCATGGGGTCTGAGGCCTGGTGCAGCCCATGGCTGGAGGGGATCCGAGGAGGGGGTGCTCAGGTGGGAACCAGGGAAAGCAGCTCGGTTCAGCTCACTGCAGCTCGTCAGAGCTGGGTTCTAGTTTCTGCCTGTTCTAGGACGTTGAGGTCTATACTGGGCCATGGGCACTGCACGCATGTCAAAGAACATGCGTGGCTGGGCGTGTTTGGCGGGCTGGGCCCCACATGCCCTTGACCTTTCTCACAGCCCACCCTTTGTCCTGACCTGGCTTTGCTTTTCTGTCTTTCTCAGGTGATCCAGCGGTACAGGGCCAGATGGGCACCAAGCTGCCAGCTTTGACCATGGGACACGGACTTGGGTGTTACCTGAGCTCAAGGCCTCCCCGACACCACCTCCCACTTTGGGCCCTGTTACAGATCTTGCTTCTGACATGGAGATGTTTATCTCTTTGCAAGGCCTCATGCATGCTCGGCAAGCACTCTGCACTGAGCCACACCCCAATTTAGAAGCAGAGATGTTAAATAAAGTCAGCATGCTTCCTTCAGAGGGCCCATGCTACCAAAGTTAGTGCTCCGGTCTGCCTAGGACATACTGAAGGATGTGTCATGGACTAGCTGAGGCACTGTTCCCACCTGCCTAGCTGGCCTTTGATCAATAAGCAGACCACTGTATTCCCAAGATGGCTCTGTTCCTGCTTGCTATGTGGCCTTGGGCCAACCATTCTGTCCATGGCCTCATTTTTCCCACCTGTCTCAGGATACATGGGCAACCTGTGCGCCATGCTAAGATCATCTGTCCCCTTGGCTGTGGGTAAGGTTCTCTGACCACAGGGGCAGGAAGTGCAGGTGACCCGGAAGCTGAACCTGGCTTTGGGGGACGTCTTCTTTCCCACAGTTTCTGGCATTCCAGTCAAGCTCAGCCTCCATGTCTTGGCTACAGTCAGCATCCATGTCCAAGGAATGGCTGAGTTCCAGCAACTCTCGGATTTCTCCCTGAGGGGTTACTTCAAGCCCAGGTAACAGACTTCTTCAAGTTGGGGTGGGTAGGGAGTTGACGATGTGGGATGCTGGCTAGCACGCACATTGTGGGGAGGCACCCATTCTGCAGCCCGCCTGCCAGCCTGCTGTCTGCTAAACCAAACATCTGTGAGGGTATCTCGGGCTATGAGGTCCCTTTGCAGGTAAGAAGACAGGCTCAGACAGGTAAGGTTGTGTGCTTAGGGCTGCACAGGGAAGTCAACAACAGAGGCCCGGATCACCACATGACGCCTCCCTAGAGAGGTCGTAGGAGCCAAACCCAAGCCCATAGAACCCCAGTGACCTTTGAGCAAGGAGGGCAGGCCCTTCTTTAATCCTGCTGTTGGTGAGAAACAGATTCCAATGAAGTTGTCACAGGATCAGGCCGTGTGGCCCAGAGGGGGCAAACAGAGTGGATGTAAGTCACCGTCTCATTTCCAGGCCATTTGCCCCATCCTAAGTTTGTCTGTAGGTTCTGGGTGGGACTGAAAACACAGACATTGCATCCTTTACCAGTTGTCTGGGGTTGAGAGACTGAAGTGAGACTTGTAAGTGGGGCTCATTCATCCTGACTGTGTCCTAGCCCCTAGCCATAGCAGTGGGAGGTGGCTCTGCCCTTCAGAGGCTTAGCACCTCTGTCTGTAAGATGGGCTGGTGACAGCGAGGACCGGATGGTGTGCAGCAGGTGAACTAGAGGGTGCAGGAACCAGGCCCCGTTCTCTCTCCCCCAGTGCCCTCCTGCAGGTTTTGGCTCAGATGGGCACTACTGGGACCCTGGGTCAGGCTAGGCTGAGATGGTCGACCCGTGTCCATGGCGCCACTAGCCTAGATGGCAGTACCCAAGCTAGAAAGGGTCAGGACCTTAAAGTGTATCTTAATGTCCCAGAGGTTTCGGTGGAGCTTCTCAGCTTCAGGTGGGTCCTTCAGCACAGGGGGAACTGGCAGTGGGCAGAGCCTGCAAGTGTGGAGCCTGGGCTGACTCTTGTATGTAGCCCAGGCTGGCTATGTACCCCAAGCTGGCCTCAAACTCACTAGCAGCAGAGCTCCTGATACTCCTGCCTCCAAAAGCAGCTTGAGGAGAAAAGATTTGTTGTATCTCCCATCTTCAGGTAAGGCAGGGCCACAGGAAAGGGAAGCAAGTGGTCAGGATGCAGAGAGGGGTGGGAGCTGCTGCTGGTGCTCGATGCTCTCCTCCACAGCCCATGGGATGGTACTGCCCACATCTAGGGAGGCCTTTCCTTCTTCCTTAACTTCATCTGGGAAATCCCTCACAGACATGTCCAGAGGCTAGCCTCATCTAAATAACCCCTCACAGACCAGATTTGTCTTCAACATGTCTCTGGATGGTGTCAACTTGACAGTGTTGACTATTACACGGCTGAGCTATACCCCAGGTCAGATGTGTTTTCATTTCTTTGTTCGGTTAGTTGGTTAGTCGGTTGGTTGGTTAGTTAGTTGGGTTTTCTTTGAGACAGCCTAGGCTGGTCTCCATCTTTCTATGTAGCTAAGGGGGACCTCAAACTCCTGATCCTGATTAAGTACTTTTAACTTTCTCTCCTTCTCTCTCTCTCTCTCTCTCTCTCTCTCTCTCCCTCCCTCCCTCCCTCCTTCCCTCCCTCCCTCCCTCCCTCCCTATCATGTGTGTGTGTGAATGAGGGGTTCAACTTGGGGGACTCCCTTCTCTTCTTCTATGTGGGCTCTGGGGATAGAACTCTGATTGTTCTGTTTGGCAGCAAGCACCTTTACCAACTGAGCTGTCTTGCCAGCCCTCCCTCTACTCTCCCCTCTCCCTCTCCCTCTCCACCTCCTCCCCACCCCCTCCTTTTGAAACCTAATTATTTAAAATGACTTTATTGCTTGAGTGTACAGAACAGATCTATTTTTCCTAAGGGGCAGAGAGGATGCACTTGGCCAACAGTAACAAGCCAATCTGATACCAGGATCAGATGGGGTTTAGCCTCCTCCCCATCCCTCTAAGGTGCTTGAGAAAAGCAGCTGCATTCTTTCTTCTTTTGGTTTTTCGAGACAGGGTTTCTCTGCGTAGCTCTGGCTGTCCTGGAACTTGCTCTGTAGACCAGGCTGGCCTTGAACTCACAGAGATGCACCTGCCTGTGCCTCCTGAGTGCCCAAGTACACCGTGCCCGACTGTAGCTACTTTCTTAAGTGACAGCTCTGCAAAGGCTCAGAGTGAGTCCTCTACAAAACACTCTGCAAAGGTCTATGAGTCCCTCAGGATCCACCAGTCCAGGAGGGGGCCTCCACGCTTTCTTGGCTGGTTTATTAATCTCCACTTCATGCATTTAGGGATGCTCACAGGACCTTGGGCTGAGCAGAACAGACTAGGCCATTCCCAGGAGCCTGCCTGGCACATGATGGAGATAGCCTGACATCAGACTGCTGACTTATCATTCCACTTTGAAGGAGATCGAAACCTTTGGAGTAAAGCCTCTCTTTAGTTCCTTAGAAGAAAGGGAAATAAAAAGATACTCTTTTTAAAATGGCAATGGTAACAGAATTCCTCTGACAGGCCAGGTTTATTGGCCACCAAGAATAGGAATATGTTCTGTGGTGGTTTAATGCAGATTAGTCCCCTTAGGCTCATACATCTGAATGTGTAATCCCCTGTTGATGCAGCTATTTGGGAAGGATTAGGAGGTGTGGCCTTGTTGGAGGTGATGTATCACCAGGGGCTGGCCTTGAAATTTCAAAAGCTCTGCCATTCCCAGTTAGTGTTCTCTCTCTCTCTCTCTCTCTCTGCCTCTAGATTGTGGATCAGGATGTCAGCTCTAAACTCTCAGCTACTGCTCTAGCACGGTGCCTGCCTGGTCACTGCCATGCTCCCTGCCATGATGATTGTAGACTCTAACATTCTAGAACCACCAGCCTCCAAATGAAATGCTTTCTTTTATAAGTTTCCTTGGTTTTGGTGTCCCTTTACAGTCATATAAAAGTAGCTAAGGTTCGCTCGAACTGTGAAATCCTTCGAAGGTGGTCCCAGGTCAGCATGTCCTAGCTTTAATCCATCCTTGAATGCTGCTGACCTGCACAGAGCTGTAGCACTTACAGGTGTGGGTGAAGTACTCATCGCACTGATCGCTCACCAAGGGAACCGAAGCTCAGCATTAGCAGCTCAGGACAGCTCACCACCGCTCCGGACACCCCTGGGGGAAGCTGGGAAGGAAGCTGGCATGGGTCACCCGCATGAAGAGGCTTTCCTGCTAAAACTCCAGCCCAGCTCCATGCAAACGAACTCTGTGGGTCTTGAAGAGACCTGATCAGGTGAAAACTCTCAGAACAAAGAAAAACAGAGAAGGTCCAACAAGAGCTCTGGCCAAAGACACACCCGGTTACACCTGGACTTGCAGAAGGCCTCGCTTTCTCTTGCCAAGGGTCACCATCGTGAGGGTTTAAGTGTGGATCCAGATTTGGCTGATCTCGATGTGAGCACTTTGTCTGAAACTGGAGAAAAGGGATTGATGGGCCCTGACTGCTGAAGTTATGCCCATCTTTGCAGAGTATTGCAGATGATTACAGTGAACATTATACAAACTGCGTCTGGATCTGGAACAGAAGGGTGACCTTGAGAAGGGCCTTGGCCACCATGAAGTACGTCACAGGCCATGAAGTACACCACAGGCACAGTAGCTTCCTTTGCCAAGGAACGTCATCAAGCCAGGGAGGGACATGGAACCCAACACTGATCAGAATTATGCCTCCTGCTCAGAAATCAACACAAATTGTATCAAAGCATTTTACCTGAAGATGTGCAGAATCTTCCTGTGCCAGGCCATTCTGAGAGAAACCAGAGGGCCCTGTGAACAAACCCCAGGGGCTGGGTGTGGGGGAAACTAGCACCCTCTGGCACTCTGAGGCATTCATACCAACGGGAACACTCATTCCATCACACAGGCTTTAGCAGGAGAGTTCCTTCAACATATACTGTCAAGACACCTGCTTTTGGAAAAAGACAGCCTATAAATTATTTTTATATAGTAGCTCTATATAACAGAGATGAAATTATTTTGTTAATTATGTTTATCCCAAACTATAAGCCCATAAGCAAGTCATTCCTGAGAAAGATGCCTTTGTAGCTTAAAATAAAACAATTTTTTAAGAAAAAAAAAAAAATGACCCTGGGATTGGGTGTGGTCATCCACACCTTTAATCCCAGCACTCAGGAGGCAGAGGCAGGAAGATCTATATGAGTTTGAGGACAGCCTGGTCTACAGAGTGAGTTCCAGGCCAGCCAGGGCTACACAGGGAAATTGTCTTTCACACAAAACAGAAAGAATCATCGTGGGGCTAGAGAGCTGGCTCTGTGGTAAAGCACTTGCTGCTGTTGTAGAGGCCTTGAGGTCGGTCCCAGCACCAAGGCAGGAAGCTCACAACCACCTGAAACTCCAGCTTCAGGGGGTCAGACACCCTCTTCTGACTCTTTAGGTACCTACATATACATAGTCATACATACAGACACACAAATACCCCTGCATACACGCCGTGGGGGGGGGGGCGGGGGTAATAGTGTGTACCAGCAGTTCTCGGTGTGGTTGGTTTTGCCTTCTGCATCACCTCTGAAGAGAGGGCAGGGCTCCATTAAGGAGAAATTGCTACAACTGGCATTAATGGTGAATTTCTGGCATGTCACTGGTAAAGGCCAGGAATGCCATTGAACATTGCATAATATAGATGGTACTCTCAAAAGAGCACTGGGCCTCATATGTCAAGAGTGTGCTGGGGCCGAGGAGCCCTGGTCTCCGCGGTCCTGTCTCTCAGGATTAATGTCCATACAGACTGGTTCCAGAGGGAAATGCTAACATGGTGGCAGAGGGCACACCCAGAGCTGTCTGCTGACTACAACTGTCACTCAACTGTCTTCACAGTGTTCCAGACCTAGGGCTGGTACCTGTGTGCTGGTGTGGCCTGGCCAGGGCCTGGTCAGCCCTCTCTGCTCTCAGTGCCTGTGTCCACAGGTTTGATTCTGGAGGAGAACCCAGGACGTCAGCTGTTCGTGCTAGAAGCTGTCTACACCCTCCGCTTCCAGGTGAGCAGTGTGGAATGGCCTCTTCCTTCCCAGTTAGCTTGTGCATCGCCCCATTCACTTGGCCACAGAGACTCAGGTTTTGACTGATGCTTTCAGCTGGCTCTGGCTGCTGCAGGACCTTTGCACATGCTAATCTCTGCCTAGGGCTATGGCTTAACTCTGACTCAAAGTGTCAGGCACAGTCCTATGCCCAGACCTTCACACTGGGGCTTTCCTATGCCCAAGACACTCTTTCTTCCAATGCCCAGGTAACTCATATCTTGCATTCTCTCACGTATCTTCACAGGCAGGCCATTAAAGGTAGCACGACCCCGAGTACCTGACATAAAGCACATTCCCCTTCCAGGACGTACCCACATGGCAAGGATTGCCCTTGCTCTCTTACCTATCTTACCTAGTTCTGTGTCTGGTGGTTATGTGCCCCCCCCCACTCTGGTGTGTCAACCCCAAGGGGCAGGAGCTTTGCATGCGTAGGGCTCCCCATGCGTCAGGCTGAGCTCACATGAAGTGCCAAATGAGTGAATAGGGATGTGGTATTTGATTTGGCTCTTTTGCGGTGTAGGGGTTGGAGCTGGGGCCTTGGCCATACATGCAAGGCCTAAAGTGCCACTGGGCCATACCTTAGCCCTGCCTCCGGGCAAGCAAAGGGTTTTGACTCAGGGCCGTGTCATGGTGGGGAGATGTGACAGATGTCCTCTGTACAGAGTGAAGTACAAGAAGGAGGAGGAACCTGTCCCTGGGCTCGCTTGGGACAAGACAGCATTGCTAGGATGCTGGAGTTGTACACTGTAGAAACCTCATCCTGGCAATTTGCCCTGTCAATCAAGACCTGAAGAGGCTTGGGTGTAGCTCAGAGGGAGAGCATTGGCCTAGCATGGAACAAAGACTTGGACTCCAAACCTGAGGGAAAAACAAAGGTCCCGTGCCAGACTGTTCTGAAAACCTGCCTCTCTCAGTTCAGAGCCCAGGAAGTCCTTGAGCTTGTTCCCTGAAAAGACAGGAAGTCTTGTTCCAGAAGAGGCGCAGTGGTCTCTTCTCAGGAACCCTGCTGCGTTTGCAGAAGAGCCGGCTCCCTGAAGAAGACACAGCCCACCTCTTCATGGGTACACCCAAGTCAGAAGTGGCCAGGGAAGTTGGGGTGGACATCAGCTACAGTGTGCCCCAGAGGAAGTGCCGGTTCCAGCTGCTGCACCCCAAAAAGAAAATTCAGCTGGACCTTGAGGACAGCGCTCCCCCTGGTAACCTTACTTCTTGGCATCAGCTGACATGGGCAGTGTGCCTGACACACACTCACTCCTGGGTTCCAGAGAAAGATCCAGTGTGTGAGAGAGTATGTGTGAGTGTGTATGAGTGTGTATGTGTTTATGCAGTGTGTATGTAATTGCACATATCTCTAGGAGAGCATGTGTACATGTGAATGCAGATGCTCAAGAACCCCAGAAGAGGGCATCAGATCCCTTGGTGCTGGAGTTACAGGTTTTGGTGAGCTACCCACCCAATGAGGGTGCTAGGATCTGAGTCTGGTCCTTACAACTGAGCAGCTGCTCTTAACCTCCGAGCCATCTCTCCAGCCTCCGACTCACCTTCTCAAAGTTGTCTTCTCTCATTGGACTGTTGCCCTGTTGCTCTGACGAAGGTGAGGGGCTCATGAGGTGTTGGGCTCATGGCTTCAGGCTTATTTATTTCTTAGGTAACTAGTATTTAGCAGTGTGCTGGGCTTCACCTGTCCCTCAGAAGCAATGCATTGTGTGGAAAGACAAATGAGGGCTGGGGAGATGGCTCAGTTGGTAAAGGGCTTGCCAGAGAAGTTTAAGAACCTGAATTTGATTCCTAGAACTCACATAAAAAAAAAGAAGAAAGAAAAGAAAAGAAAAGAAAAGAAAAGAAAAGAAAAGAAAAGAAAAGAAAAGAAAAGAAAAGGGCAGATGTTAGGGCTGAGGAGATGGTTCAGCACTTAAGAGCACTCGCTGTGCCATCACCCTTCCTTCCTTCCTTCCTTCCTTCCTTCCTTCCTTCCTTCCTTCCTTCCTTCCTTCTTCCCTTTCTTCCTTCCGTCTGTCTGTCCTTCCTTTCTATCTATCTATCTTGCCTTTTTCTTTCTTTCCTGTTTGACCGGGTCTCTCTTTGTAGTCCTGGATGATCTAAGACTCACTATAGACCAGGCTGGCCTCAGACTCACAGAGATTCTCCTGCCTCTACCTCCAGAGTGCTGGAACTAAAGGTGTGTGCCACCACGTCTATAAACAGCTCCTTATTTTTGAAGAGGACCCAAGTTTGGTTCCCAGTGCCCACGTGGTGGATCACAACCATCTGTAACTCGTTACATCCTTGTCAGGCCTCCATGAAAGCAGACACACCAATACAAACACAGGCATACAAACAGGCAGGACATTCATACACAAAAAATATTAATTAATTTTTAAAATAATAAAAAATGTTAAAAAGTGACACTGCTGTAGTTAAAACAAACCCATGGGTGTTGTTCATAGTCCCAGCTCTCGAGACACAAAAGTGGGGCTTACTGACTACAGTCTGGCCGACTTGGTAAGTTCCAGGTTCAGCAGGAGACCCTGTGGTGACAAAAGACAAGGAGAGGCTAGGTGTAGAATTTCACACCTTTAATCCAAGCACTCAGTGGGCAGAGCCAGGCGCATCTCTGACTTTTAGGCCAGCCTGGTCTACATGGTTAGTTCCAGGCCAGCCTGGTCTACAAGTGAGTTTTAGGACAGTCCAGGCTACATAGTGAGTCCCTGTCTCAAAACAGCAACAAGAGAAAAAAGAGGAAAGAAAGAAAGGCAGAGATGGCCCCTGGGATTGTCCTCTCGACGCTATGCTTAAACAAACGTAAGTGAGCATGGGGCGCACATGCATGCGCATGCATACATACACACACACACACACACACACACACCATACCACACCACACCACACACACACACACACACACACACACACACACACACGCCATACCACACCACACACATACACACATACACACACACACACACACACAAAATCAATTAGGGGAAAGCACTTGCCCAGCATGTGTAAGGCCCCGGGGTCATATCTCTAGCAGGAAACGAACTACTTCCTGTGTCTGCAGAAAAGCAAGTGACATTCCAGGGAGGGCCAGAAGGGCTCAGAGTTGCGTGGCTGGCCTCCTGGGGATCTCACTATTGGTGTGTCCAAGGTCTAGCTGCAGCACAGCAGGGCCTGGACCACGTGTGCTGACAACTGGAGGCCAACTACGGGGAACAGTGGGCTGAGAGTGGTCACAAGAGATGCCTGCGCATCAGCCAGACCTTCAGGAACCACTCAGGATCCGCAACTACTTCCTGGAGGGGAGCCCGCCACAGAGCACACCATGACCTAGATGGATGTGGGGGTGCAGGATCTTCCCCAGTGTCCCTTCGGGCTGTGGCTGCTGAGATGTCTGCAGACATCAGGCTTGGCAATGCCCCGTACTGATCCGTGTCTTCTGTGTGCCCGTTTTGCAAGGATGGCATGTGCCACCATACCATGCTCAGCCCAGACTTGCTCTTGACTCTTCTTCAGCTGCCTACTAGAGGTGAAGTGCAGGAAGTGATGGGCTAGGGTGGATCTGAGGCCTGTGAGCCCTGGCTGGAGTTGAGAGATGGGAGCCCCTGGGCTGTTTCCATCAGCTTGCACTGCAGGTCCCTAAGAGGCAGGTGGACAGCCTCACCCAGCCGTCCTACTTGAGCCTCCGGCAGCCCCATGTCAAAAGCAGCACATACCTGAAGGGGCCAGTCACTGGTCAGCTGCCCTTCATGGTGGGCTTGCACTGGAAGGACACCTCCAGGGCCACCCTGTGGAGATGGGAAGGGGAGGACCAGTGCTGGGGCCTCCTTTGCTTATGGCTCCTATTTTAGACTTCCAGGCATCTGCCTAGACTGCACATTCTACCTGGAACATCTTTGATTTATGTGGGCTCACTGGAGGCAAACCTTCCATGTGTCCTGTGGCACAAGGCTACCCTAATGTTCCCTTGTCAATCATTCTCTACATCCTAAGCCCCTACCATCTTTCTCTTCATCACCTCCCCTTCCTTCAGACCTCTTTTTGTTCACCAAACAAACCTCAGGTCCTTTGTTTGCACGTCCTTTTCCTTGCAAAATACCTTTTTTTCCCATTTTTGGTACATGTGTTTGCTATAGTTTGTTTCTAAATTAACCTTTTAGAATTAGATCTCATTTTTATTCAAGTAATACAAAATTATACAGAATTTAGATTTTTCTGAGTCTGGGTTAGGGTCCTGGAGCTCATCATGTGATGACCATGGAGGTACTTAAAACGATTGTTTCAAGACAGTTTCTCTGTTTAGCCTTGGCTTTCCTGGAACTTGCTCTGTAGACCAGGCTGGCCTGAAACTATAGATATCCGCCTGCCTCAGCCTCTGAAGTGCTAGAACTGAAGGTGTGTGCCACCACTGACGTGTTGCAGTAAATCTCCTCCCAAATATGCCCCAGCAATGAAAGCAGAATTTAATATGAATACATGCTGTGCGCCTTCATTGGGCAGACCTACCGCTATACTACCATCTTCCACATCTGAGACCCCTTAGAACTTGCAGTTTCTCCAGGCCATGTGCTTCTGCTCTGCTTTCCTTCTTCTTCCTCCTCCTCCTCTGTGTCCTCTCCCTCTTCCATTTTCTCCTTCTTCCTTCTCCCCACCTTCCACTCCACCTTCCCTTTTATCTGCCCAATCATCAGCTCTCCTTTATTTTACTAATGAAGGTAGGAAGCAGGTTTACAGGAAATCACCTGAGGGCTGACTTATTCCTTGTTCTCAACCACTCACAGGAGATCGGAATTAACATCGAATATACTTAGCCCAGAGCTGTCCACAATGCTGATGGGCTGCTTTTTTTTTTTTTCCCTTGAGATGAGGTGGCACAGAGCCCAGTCTCTGGCCCACAACTTCTCAAGAAGCTGAAGATGACTTTGAACTTCTGATCCTCCTGCTCTGCCTGTCTTCCGAGCCCAGCCTTGCTCCTGGCGTAACCAGTGTGGATCCTTGCCACTGTTTCCTCAAATACTGCTTTAAAAATGATAGAACCTGGCTGCCATTTCTGACATTTCAGTAGGCATTCTTGATAAATGTCTTGCTTAAGAAAAGGAGAATTTGGTGGGCAGTGGTGGCACACACCTTTAATCCCAGCACTTGGGAGGCAGAGGCAGACAGATTTCTGAGTTTGAGGCCAGCCTGGTCTACAGAGTGAGTTCCAGGACAGTCAGGGCTACACAGAGAAACCCTGTCTCAAAAAGCCAAAAAGAAAAAAAAAAAAAAGAAAGAAAGAAAGAAAGAAAAGAAAAGAAAAGAAAAAAGAAAAAAAAAAAAAAGAAAATTCTCACAAGGGCCCTTTTCCAAATATCCATTTCCTCTCCTCCTCTGGGGTTCTGTGTTTATATGATAGGACTGTGTACATGCCTTTTCAGCCAAGATGTATGGAGTATGACAGTTATAACTTTCTGTTTCTCCCTGAGTTACAATCACCTCTTTTATATTTGATACATTTTCTGGTTTCTTCCTTTTAATTATTCCCATGGCTTTTAAGTGACTTTGCCAGAACCCCCTGGGGATGGGCAGGCGAGTCACACCACTTCCGGGCTTTCATTACTTCAGATCATTTCCTTAAAACGTCTTCATGGAACCATGTCTCTAACCCCAGCACTCAGAAGGCAGAGGCAGGTGGATCTCTGTGAGTTCTGGGCCAGCCTGGCCTACAGAGTGAGTTCCAGGACAGTCAGGGCTTTTGCTCAGAGAAATGCTGTCTCAAAGAACAAACAAAACAAAGGAGCCTGCATGGAGCCTACGTTGGCCCTTCTGCCATTACATTAGGGACTCCTGTCACTCTTACTCGCCTCAGTCACAGCCCCTGCGTTGGGTGTCTTTGTAATCTTTTCACAGCCCCTTTGTTCAGATGGCGCGCCCCCTCCAGGCGCTTCCAGGCAGGTGCACTAGTTACCAATGGCCACTCTAACAAATGGTCACTAATAGCGTGGTTTACAAAGCAGAAAGCTGTCACAATCTTGAAGGTCCTCACCAAAAATCAAAGGGTCATCAGGACTTGTTCCCCCTGAGACCTTACAAGCACTTCCTCCCTTCTTCCAGACTCTGGAGGAGACTGGCCCTTGGTTTGCCATGATAATCTCCATGTTGTCACTCTGCATGTGTGTGTGTCCACATTTCCTTCTTTTTATAAGTACACCAGTTATATTGATTTAAGGGCCAGCCTCCAGGATGGTCCCATCTTAACTAAAGCTGCCCTGACCCCTTTCTCAATCCAAGGCCATCAACCACAGGCCATAACACCCTCATAAACAGTTACAGCTCTCAGACATGAACTCTGTAGGTGACAGTGTCATGCTACCATGTTCACCTGCTTGGCAGACATCGGTACCTCACGTTAGCATTGTAACCTGTGTCTCATAAACTAGAATTAAACACACTAATCTCCAAAGAGCCACTGGGTGAGTTGTGACAGGTGTGAGTGCACTATGGTCCAGGTTCCTGTCAAAATTCACATTCCTTTCATTCCGTAAAGTTCCCTCGTGCGCCAGCCCAGGTTTCCCCAGCTTTGCACCGTTACGATGAGACTTTGATGGACGGCCTCACCAGAGCTGCCAATCACTCCTTTCCTGCCCTGCACAGCAGCTTCTCTTTGTGCTCTTGTAGGAGCTTTGATCTTGGACAGTCCATGGCTCACAGTGTCTGTGCCTCACAGGCTCTACTGACCACACAGGGCCGTGGTCCAGGCTGTCTCAGAGCTGACACTGGCCAAGGCCTGGACCCTCGAGGATCTGGAGGTCAGCCTGACCTGCATGAGCCAGGGCCATGATAAGGAGGTCAAGATCTGGGTGTACACTGGGGCCACCACCTACCTCGGGATAAGCAGTGCGGGTGGCTCTCTGCCACCCCCTGTGCAGGCCTGCATGTGCGCATGTCTTTACTGTGCATCTGCCTTGTGTGCACAGGTTGCTATGTTTGTCCTGGCTTCGTTTTTGTCAGCCTGACATAAATTAAGCTTAATTGAGAATTTGTCTCTATCAGCTTGTCAGTAGGCAAGTCTGTAGTGCATTTCTGTGATTAGTGATTGGTGGGGGAGGTCCCAGCCCATGGTGAGTGGTGCCACCCCACACAGGCAACCCTGAGTGCTATAAGACTTTGGGCTGAGCATGCCATGGAGAGTAAGCCCGTTAGTAGCAGCCTCCATGGCTTCTGCTCCAGTTCCTGCCTCCAGGTTCCTGGCCTGACTTCCCTCAGTGCTGGTGTGTGGCCTAAGACTTGTAAGATGAAACAAACTTTTTGCTTCCCAAATTGCTTTTGGTCATGACATTTTATCACAGCAATAGAAACCCTAAGATGGTGTTTGTGCATATGCATGTGTGTGCTGTATATGTGTGTATATGTGCCTATCTGTACGCATACACAGACTTGTGTATTTGTGTCTGTCTGTAAGCATGAGTGTGTGTGTGTGTGTGTGTGTGTATACATGGCTAGGGTAGAACAAGGGTCTCATATAACCCAGACAAGCCCTATATCCCTGCTGTCATTCCCCCTGTTGTCAGTGGTACCTTTGACACCTTCTACACACTGGGGAAAACTGGAAGTCTGTGGCTGATACTATTCCCCAGACACAGATTCTGGACTCAGCTGGTGTTATCAGAACTGTCACCAAGAGAATCTCAAAAAGATGCTAACAAGAGAAGCTAAATCCCTGTGTGCTTGCTTAGCGGTTTCCCAGGTGAGAGACTCTGAAGGTGATCAGATTGTCCATTGGGCCACCCAATGCTTTGTGGGTACACCTGGTATTAACAGTGATTTCTGAGAAGGACCATTCTCTGCCCATGCCAAGTGTGGAAGCATGGCAGGGTAAGGACAGGCACTGTCACCGGGGTGGGTTCCAGAGATCCTGCTCCAAGCCCTAACTCTTCTGGAACGATGCAGGACCAGGGAAGTCCAGCCTAGCTCATCACTGGGAGCAACAGGATGGGTGAGCACTGGGTAGCATGGCTGTGGAGTTATTCCTGATGGCCTCAGGTGATGTGAGGAGGTAGCTGGGTGTCAGAGACAACCAGGGCAGGAGTGTGAGGAGGAGGTGATGGCTGGCTTTTGTGGGCCACCAGCTGGTGGAGAAGGTAGCTTAGATGAGGTTCCAGGGAGGCGGGGCCTGCTGGTAGAGTGGCAGTGCCTGGGTCTTAAGGGGTTGGGGGGTAAATGACACTACAGTCTCCAACTGACAACCTGTTCAGGAAGCCGAGAGGAGGAGCTGGTAAAGGGGGCACGTGGAAGAAGGCTTATCCCATAACAGGGTCCTGGCATTTTGCTGGAGGGTCAGCAATGGCCATATGCAATTTGGCCTTGAGAGAGTATGTGACAGGAACCATGGCCCTAGAGTAGAGGACACCATGTGGAGCTTAGGCTGGGGCCTGGGGGAGGGCCATGGTCAACCCCAATACACGCCACAGTGACATCCTAGGCTCTGGATGGCTCTGGTTCACAGGGTGACCCAAGGAGTGGAAGCTACTTGCCAGTTTGTGTCCACTGGAATGCAGAGATGGTACCTGCTAAGAATACTGTCCCACTGAGATCATAGTCACACCCAAACTCAGAGAGGAGGGAGGGGGGAGGGAGGTGTATCTGCTTGGCTCAGAGCTAGGGCAAGAGAAAGGATTTTTCTTTGGAGTCCTATAAGGAGTGAGCAGCCCACATCCACGCAGTAACCTTCCAGGTTCAAGTCTTAGCTGGAGGAGTTTTGAAAAAGCGAATAGGAGTTCATCCAGCGGGAAGGAGAATGAGGCTAATAACAGGAGGGGATACACGGTTCAAAGGCTCTGCTCATTCACCTGGCTTCCTTGCAGGTTTCCATGGTGACAACCTTGATGCCAGGCCTGTTCCACAGCAGGAGTGAGCTGGGGTCAACAGCAGTGCAGCTCTGCTGAGCAAGGTCCACTCGGAGAACAGCCAGGACAGGAAGGTCCTGCACTGCTGGTTAGAGAGTTTCCAGAGGGAACTGAACTTCACAGCAACCTACAAGCACACGAAGAAAGTGAGCGCTAGGTGGCCCTTGCAGTTGGGAAACCCTGGATCCCTCACTTGTGTCCCCCTTTCCCTCCCTGCTTGGCCTGTGACCTTGAGCCTCCCTGAGCTGTGATGTCTTGCTAGACACCAGGCATGTTAGTACAGTCCCTGGGGTCAGGGAAGTGGGGACCCAGCTTCCTCGGCACAGAAGTTCCAGGTGCCCGTGGTTGGGAGAGGTGCATTGGAGGTAGAGGTTTGGTGCTTGGTAACTTGTGGGCTGGCCAGGGGTTGCTACCAGGCTCAGTAGCCATTCTGGCAATCAAGTCCAGGGGACAGGTGGTGGGAGACAGCCCTTGCCCCTCCATGGTAAGGGTCAGAAGCTGAGTTTCCCCCATCAGTGGCTCTGTTTTCATCACAGCCCCAGAAGACCTATACACTGCTGACAGTCCTGGGGACAGCCAGGGACAGCCTTGAGGCCGGCAGCTGGAGGCAGAGCGGGAGCAGCTGTAGCAAGGCAAGACGTTGTACGGGGGGACATTGATCCTCCGGTATGTGCCTCTGCCCGAAGCCATCACCCGTGGGAGATGCCTACATTCCCACTTGTCCAGTATAGAGGATCCCCTAAAGGGACCTGCTACAACTCAAAAGATCACATGGTGACAAGCCACTGGCCCTGACGCTCCTTCCAGCTCCTCCATCATTGACAGCAGTATGAGCGGAAGTCTGCGGCTCGTGGCTGAGCCTGAGAGCTGCTCCCAGGCATCTCAGTGCTTTGCTGTGGAAAGGCTGGTGGGAAGCTGTTCAGGGTGGAGGTGCGGCTTAGCATGCACAGGGCTCTATGTTAAGTCCCCAGCATTTTAAACCAGGTATGGTGGCCCATGCATATAATGCCAGCACTCAGGAGGCAGGAGAATCAAAGAGTTCAAGACCATTCAGGAAACAGGCAGGCTAAGAAGCGCCAGGCCCGGTCTAGAGCCCAGGTTCTGCTACTCTGTGCCTCCCCCTGTCAGAACTGCGAGGTAAGAGAGCGGTAAAGCCAGGCCCTGGCGGGTATCTCAGCCAGTGTCAGTCAGTGTGCACTGGCCATGTGCTGTGTGCCAAGCCCTGATCTGGGCTCAAGGAAAGTGGCAGACACCAAAAGGAAAAGGGGACCCCCTGACCTCAGTGAGTGCACACACACACATACAGATACACATATACAGACACACACGCACACAGACAGACAGACAGACACACACACACACACACACACACACACACACACACAGAGGTCATCTCAAGTGACCAAGCCCTGCTGGAGAGGAGAATGACCCCATTTTCACCCCACTGTAAAGGCAAGAGAAGGCAAGCATAGGACGTTAGGTCCTGGATTCCACCTATGTGTTTCATGCTAACTGATGAGCCTGTGGGTGTGGTCAGACAGCAGATGGGGTTGGTCAGCAAATAGTATGTGTTGTGTATGTTTGCTGAGACAAGGTTACAGTGTGTAGCTCAGGTTGGCCCAGGTTGGCCTAAAACTCATGATCTTCCTGTCTCTGCCTCTCAAATGCTAGGATTGCAGGCATGTGCCGCCATGTTGGGCTTTTTATTTCCTTGTCTTTCCGTGTATGTGTGTGTGTGTGTGTGTGTGTGTGAATGTGTGTGTATGTGTATGTGTGAATGTGTGTGTGTGTATGTGTGTGTGTATGTATGTGTATGTGTGTGTATGTGTGAATGTGTGTGTGTGTGTATGTGTTCACATGCATGTGGAGGTCCCAGGTTAATCTCAGGAATCATCCTCAAGCATTTTTACCTTGTTCTAGGAGGCAAAGTCTCTTAATCAAACCCAGAACTCACCAATACATCGGTTTGCTTTGGAGATTCCACATGCCCCTTCCAAGGCTAGCCTAGAAATGAGTCACCATATCCACAGGGTAGTTATGTGGGTTTGGGGACCTACACTCTGGTCTTTACACTGGTGGCAAGTGTTTTAACCACTGCGCCATATCCCTGGCCCCGTGTCAGGCTTTGATTGGCATCTCTTAGAGCACAGAGCTGCTGAGTCCCCTCCAGTGTCACACTCTGACTTTAGGACAACCTCCATCTGAGTGGAGGACATAGCTGTCCCCTGATCTTGCCAGCTGCCTTAATGCCTGTGGTCTGTCCTTTCTCCACACCCAAGCACCCCTGGCACATCCTGGTCCTCTTACAGGGGCCCTCACAGTGGACAAACTGTGTTAGCGTCACTCCCTGGGGACCAAGGCTGTCCTGAATGGCCAAGAGGAGAGGCTAGGCACTGTGGTGCTGGGCTGCCAGGCTGGACTCCTCTGTGTGAGTGGGCTGTTGGGAAGATGGCCTCTGGGAGCAGAGCACCCGCTCACCTGGTCTGCACAGACTTGGCCTACCGCTATGACCATAAGGTTCTTCCCCAGAGCCTGGAGGGATGCCTGGTGGCTTGGAATCCTCGAAATGTGAGTGACCTTCCCACCCCAATTGTCCATGTTCAGTTTTGTGTGTGTGGTTTTTTTTTTTTTTTTTTTTTAGGTTTTTTGAGACAGGGTTTCTCTGTGTAGCCCTGGCTGTCCTGGAACTCACTTTGTAGACCAGGCTGGCCTCA
>NC_034601.1:6956851-6963211 GCF_900095145.1 Mus pahari | reverse complement strand
ATTAAAGGTGTGCGCCACCACACCCGGCATCCGTTCAGTTTTATCGCCTCTGATTCAGACTAGCATGATGTTTTCCTGCCTGGAATCTTTGCCTCCCTCTGTGTTCCATACTACAGTCTGCTTGGCAGCCACAGGGAACATTACAGATGCTAGCATGGTTCATTATAGCCCTGCTGCAAACACTCACAGCTTGCCTTGGGATGGCAAGCCCAGTTCTGCTGCCACAGCTGCTTCATCCAGGTTGTCGACTGCCTTGCCTGAATCTTTCCTGCCTCAGGACCTTGGCACATCCCGCAGTTGGAGCTGCCACTGCTTCTTCAGCTTCAGTTCCCTTCTGCCATCTGTAGAGAGTAAAGTCACACCTCTGGTCTCCTTAGATGATTTTGCCACCCCCCACACTCCCACACCCCCCACCGAATCCCCTCACCTCCCTATTCCCAGTTCAATTCTGGGCCTCTATGTGACATGGTCTACTTATGTTTGCATGATTGCCCCTCTAGTCTTGGCTGCTCTGCTGGCTGTAGTGTTCCCAGGGGCTCCCCTAGGAACCACGACTTCTCCAATCTCAAGGGTTGTGGTCTATAATAATTGCTTAAGGCATCATTATAATTCAGTCAGCTTGATGCTATTTACACTAGCCTACAGAAATAGCAGTGTCTCTTTCAGGCCTGTGGGTTCGTGATCTCTGTCACAGTGACTTCATGCCCCTACTCAGTGTGCAAGTACAGAAGTATTTGCTTAGTCCAAATAAGACTTTATGGGACTGGAGGGATGACTCAGCAGCTAAGAACACTTGGTGTTCATTCAGAGGACCCTAGTTCAATTCCCAGCACCCATAACCACCCTCAACTCCAGGTGAGGCATCTGATGGCCTCTTCCAGCCTCTACAGGCACCTGTACTCATACCTAGAAACACAGGACTAAAAATACAAACAGCAGACGGCGGGGGCAGGAGAGAGTCTGAGAGTATGTGGCTCACCTGGTCAAATTTCAGACCAGCCAGGACAACACAGGCTGCACTGGCCTGCGGCCTTTGATTTGCAGAGTCTTGGCACATGCACCCTAGACTCACATGGCCCATGGCCCTGGTCCTCAGCTCCCTTTCTTGTGGGGTAGGCAGGGTATCTGTTTTTCCATAGTGGCCATAACTCAGAGCAACTGGTCCTAAGCACGTGACAGGTTTAGCACGGCCTCGTTAGACTCTTTTCCTGACCCATTCAGGAGAGATCGCCACAACCTCCAACAAGCATTTATTGAACACCTACTGTGTGCACACGGAATAAAAATAGTGCTTCTCTTTTCTAAGAAGGAAGATGAAGTCAAGCATGCAGTGGGGTGAGCGTCCCATTCCAGGACTTCATTCCCCCACAATCTCGGGGGCTGGCAGTGGTTCCTCCAGATGCTGGCCAGTAATGTCCTAGGCATGTCCAAGAGGAAACAGGACGGAATGCCAAGCCAGACACTGCAGGTGTGGCCCCCAGTGGCCTTTATGGCTTCCTTAGCCAGAGAATGCCGAGTGACGCTCCAGGCCAAACACAGCCACGTGTGCTTTTATGGCCTGCTTACTCTGAGGACTGGAAGATTTTCGACAAATCCTGGGTTTCTGCTGTTTATAAGAAAAGAAAAATCAGAAGGTCTGGCTCCAATCCCAGCTGAGAACATCTGTCCAGGAGCAGGACTCTCCAGCCTGCATTTACAGTCATTCTGATCTCTTCTGTGCCCAGAGCTGTGCCGTGGTGGGGAGGTGACTTTGTGGCAGAAACATTGCCTAGGCTCTGGGCTCTGGCCAACACTGCAACCAAGAACAGAAGGTTTTGTCACACACATTTCCCTCCCTCGCGGCTTCCTTTCCTCCCATCAATTCCAAGAAACCATGTTTGCTTGTATCTTAAAGTCAGCCATCAGAGTTTCCCGTCAGCACAGGCGGGAAGACAAGAAACCAACCAGCTATGGTGTCTGGTGTCTTCCGGCAGCTGCCTTGTGGGTGTTGAGTGAATAATTGATTATTGTGTTTCCTCTTGTTGGGTTACATATTGCCCCCAGTATAGCAACTTAAACATGTGCCTTTTAGTCCCTGACCTCAGAACTGCAAAGGAATCTCCCCGGATTAAAACCATGGTCCAGCATCACTGAGTTCCTTGTAGAGATGCTCCGGGAACTCAGTGGTGCTGAGAGACATTTGCTTTTGATCTCTAGAATCTGCCATGGTTTCTGCTGCATGCTGACATGATGGCGACCTCTTTGCATACCTCTGGTTCTTACACACTCATGCTAAGAACAGTGAGGTCAACACTACAGTAAAAGTCAACCAGGAAGTTGTTCTGCATCTGAAGGGTTTACACCAGGGTAGCTGTCAGGACGGAGGGATCTGGCACAGCATGACTCTGGATGCCACCCATTCCAACCAGGTGAGCGTCCCCGGGCTGGGCAAATGTCTACCAAGGGAGCCTGAGAGTCTGTTGTGGGGTGCACCCCTGTAATCCCAGCACTGGGGGGGGGTGAGGCAGGAGGTTACGAAGTCATCCTTGCTACAGCCTGCGACTTTCAGCTTGGTTATGTGAGTGCTTTCCTTTCTAACACTAAACATTTCAGTCATTATACATACATGAATATGCTTGTGCACCCCTGTGCCTGTGTAGAGGTCAGAGAACAACGTGAAGGTGTCAGCATTCTCCTTCCACAGTGTGGATCCAGGGATAGAGCTCAACTCATATGCTGGAGGAGCTGAGGGGGGCCCTTCAGGAGCGAAGGGTGTGATTCCTCTGGCTGTTTCCCCAGACCCTCCGCTTGAATGGTGGTTTTGACCTCACATGACGCTGACGAGGAGCATTTGACTTCATCATAGATGCACAAGCTGCTATCAATCACAATGCCACATCCCAGGTCAGAGGTGAGACTTTGCCCCCTTGTGAAGGAAAAGGGTCTTAATCCACTTGCTAAATTAGGGCTCAGTTGGTAGGACACTTCCCTAGTGTGCTTAAAGCCCTGGGCTCTATTCCCAGCACAGTATAAACGTGGCATGGTGGTGTACACCCGTAATTCTCCACACACCCACACTACAGCCCAGAGTAACCCTGTCCATAAACCCACCCTGCAGCCTTGCCTCATGTGCCCACTCAAGGATCCAAGCAGGTGGCAGAGAGAGGGTGGAGAAAGCCATGAGGTGTTTTTGAGGGCCAGGTCTTTCAGCAGCCCTAACACTCCAGCCAACATCCCAGGCCAGAGCTCATAAGAAATCCCACCTGGCTGCAAGGAAGGCTGGGAAATGTAGTTTAGCTTTGTGTCCTGGAGGAAAACCATGAATGTCCTAGAGTAGCTGCTGTGGATATAGTTCTGCATTCATTCATTCCCATGTGCACACCGTGTGTCTGCCTTATTCCAGCCTCTGCTGGGTGATGGGTGGTGTGGATGACTTACACTGTCACCATCTCCAAGGAGCTCTGAAGCTTACTACTCATTTAAGTTCAGTCCCAAGTCCTCTGTTCACTAGCTCTGTGATCTTAGCCTCTGAGACTCAGTTTTGCCAGCTGGAAAATGGGGTTGGTAACACTAACCCAGCAGCTCAACAAGGTGACAGACAGGGGGTTCACGGTCAGGGTCCAACAGGAGGCAGGTGTAACAGCTGGGGAGCTAGGGGTACCCCAACACCAGCTCTCCACCCCGTAATGAGGATGACTGGAAGCTCACCCCTCTCCTCCCTCCCATACGCCAATAGGTCTTGGTACAACTGAACATATCCCGCTCCCACATGGCATTTTCTTTGCAATTCCAATCTCCAGACAGCCTTGCCTTCCTGCCCGGCTTACAGGTACGGACATTTCTCTTGAGATGACCTTGAACCAGGTCTCTCCTCATGGCTGGCTCACAGGAAGATGGGGAGGGGGAGGAGATGGAGCTGTGGTGTTGGCCTCTGCAAAGGCGAAACCATGGCTCATTCTTCACTCAGGGTGCCTTTGGCCCTTGGCGCCCCTCCCCCCTGCTCTGGTGACTTCATTTATTTGGCTTCAGCCAACTTCTCAAGGCTCTGCCTCCCTGAGCTTCTAGGAGCAGCCCCAGCAGGATCGGGGCCAGAGAGCAAAAAACCTTCAGTCACCACCTGGACCAAACGGTCTTAAACTCCAGGGATGGAGGCTGTACCTCTCCCTTGGCGATGATGAGAATTTAATTTACCTCCCAGCCTGTCCTGTGTTTGTGTCTAGGGAAAGCCAGAGTACTTTAGAAAGGACTTTTTGGACACAGGGTAGTACTTGGCCCAGTGTAGGGTAGAAACACTGTCAAATTTCACTCTATATTACAACAAAGGGATCCAGAAAGATTTCTAGATGTGAAAACTGCACAAATTGGAAATATACATTTAAGCCAGTCAGTAATGATACATGACTTTAATCTCAGCGATCAGGAGGCAGAAGCAAGCAGGCGGATCTCTGTGAGTTCAAGGCCAGGCTGGTCTACAGTGAGTTTTAGGACAGCCAGTACTATACTGAGAAACCTTTGGGGACGTGGGTTTTGGGGGGGACAGGGAAGAAAGAGAGAGGAGAGAGAGAGACAGAGAGAGAGAGAGAGAGAGAGAGAGAGAGAGAGAGAGANAGAGAGAGAGAGAGAGAGAGAGAGAGAGAGAGAGAATAAAATAAAACATAAACTTGAATGTGGCGCCTAGCACTGTAGCCCAACAGCTTCAAGGCCTTGGGTTCAGCTTCACGCTGTTCTGCCTCAGTTGGGTGCTAGGATCAGAGGTGTGTGCCATTCTATCGGGCTTAAGAGCCAAGTTTTGCCCATGTGGTGCCATTCAGATGGGGCTGGGACTATACAGCCTGCAGGACCCCAGGGGAGCAGTTAGAGGAGACTGAGGTGTGTTCTGGAAGCTCTTGGCCACAGCTACATGTGGGAGTCCAGGTCCTCCTTCCTCTTCACGTGTTTCTCTGTTTGAGGCCCAGTCTCCCTTTATAGCCCAGGGGTCTTTGAACTCAGACCTCCTCCCTCAGCCTCCTCAGGGCCAGATGACAGGCATGTGCTGCCTAACGATCAGCTAGGACTCCAATCCTGTCAGGAGCTGGGGTTGGGGATTGACCCGGACTGGAGTGATTCTCAGAGTGAGGCCATCCTCACCTAAGCCTCCACTGACCCTCCATCCCTTCCTGCCTCCCTGCAGGTGCAGGCTGCCACCGGATGTCACAAGGAACACAGAGAGGACATGTCCCTGTCTGCGCATGTGTCTGGCCATGTGCTGCTTCTGCTAGAGATGGACGCTAACAAACTAGAAAGAGCCACGGGAGCAGGAACATGAGGCTGTCCCTCCAGCAGATTGTCTTCAGCACCCCCAGAGCTCTTCAGCTACAGCTATCCTCCAAGGTCACCCCAGCAAGGTAAGTGTCCCTGTGTGCCTTGACAAAACCTTCAAAAGGACCTCCAGTGACACGCTTAGTGTCTTGCCTGGGCGAAACCATCCCCGCAGGCTCCTGTACCCCCCAGACCACCTGGATCGGCCCTGGAATAACACCATTGATACCAAGGCACTGAGAGGACACTCATGTGCCTGGAAACTGAGGCAGGAGGATTGTGGATTTGAGTCCAGGCAGGACCACAGAGAGTCTATCTCAAATGACCTTTTTCCCCAAAGAACAAAACAAGTGACCAGATAGTCACAGGGACTGCCCGGTTCTTGTCACTCTCCTCTCTGACCATTCACTAAAACACCCAGGAGGCCATGCGGCTGAGAACCTGAGCCTGGGGCTGGGTCAAACCCAGGACCATTATTCCTTCCTCCTGCCTCTCAGGACTCCCATCCACCAGCTGCTCAGTCATTTGCTTGTACATTCTTATCCGCATCCATAAACAGTTGAGGGAAATTGTTATTGTTGTTACTGATATTATTATTATTATTATTATTATTATTACTGATTTGAAACAGGATCTCACTGTATATCCCTGGCTGTCCTGGAACTCACTGTGTAGAGCAGGCTGGCCTCAGACTCACAGAGGTCCATCCATCTCTGCCTTCCAAGTGCTAGGATTAAAGCTGTAGTCACCATGCTGATTCAAAGCAGGCTACTAAACATGTCTGTCATCTGTCACCATGACAAAGCCTGTTCTAGGCCAGGGAGCTGTCGGGATCTCAGTAGAGGGCTAAACGGTGAGCTCTTCAGAAAAGAAAAAAGAAAAAAAAAATCACAGGGTGCTTAATAGTCCCCCCAAATTAATGTAACAGACCAGCGAAGCCTTACAGCGACAGTCTCATGCTGAGAACAGGGCAGTGGAGGTTACAGAGAAATGAGGGGAAGGGTCGTGTGTCAGGAAAACACTGATTGTAAAAGCAATGGCAGGGCTGGGCGGTGGAGGTGCATGCCTTTAATCCCAGCACTC
>NC_034601.1:6949558-6956671 GCF_900095145.1 Mus pahari | reverse complement strand
CCCCCCCCCCCAAAAAAAAAAGCAATGGCAGGAAACCTGTGGCTTATCAATCTTGTTCTAGGTTAATAAATAAAACACAAGGGGCAGCCAGCAAAGAAAGGGGAGCTGCGCTTATGGCGATGCCGGTAGGAACATGCATGCCGAAGGACTTTGTATGCTTCCCAGTGTTGCGCTGGAGACTGGCTCTGAGCTGCCAAGGCAAAAGAAACCAAGCGATGATGGTATGTGTAGTGGCACACGGGTCATAGAGAAGCACACAGTCCACACGGCTATGTACCTGCCCACTGGGGAGAACAGCTCGCTCTGTCCATGCGTAAAGGAGTACATCCCACAGTGCCATACAAAACTCACCATGATGAGAAGAGCTGTGTCCCTTGCCCCTCCTGCTGGTGATCACGTGTTCAGACATGTGAGCCTACAGGAGACTGTGGCAGGCCCCATCACTTTCCTCCTAGGGTACAGCTGTTTTCCAAGGTGCTGTTGGACCAGGACTCAACTCAGCTGCTCCTCAAGACATCTGAGGAGAGGAGAGGAGGCTGGGTCCTGAGGCTGTGGACGTCTGCTCAGCACTCAGTGCTGGCTAGACAAAAGTGCCCCAGGTCCTGAGCCTCAGGTGTGTGCTGAAGACGATGTTCCGAGAAGCTGAGAGCTAAGCAACACTGTATCAGTTGGGGTTCTCTCGGTAACAGAACCTATAGAATGGATATATAGAAAGGGCAGTTTAATAGAGTGGCTTACAGACTGTGGTCCAGCTAGTCCAACAATGGCTGTCTACCAACAGAAGGTCCGAGAACCCAGTAGTTGTTCAGTTCACGAGGCTGGGTGGCTCAGCTGAGCTTCAGGATATGCTATAATCTTACGTAAGCTCTGATGCCAGTGACAGAGCGGACTTGCCATCTAGAGTAAGGGCAAGCAGGCAACGAGTCAGTGCTTCCTTCTCCCATGTCCTCACCTAGGCTGCCAGCAGAGTGTGGCCCAGATCAAAGGTGGGGTTTCCCACTTCAAGTGATTTAATTAAGAGAAATCCCTCACAGTTGTGCCCAGCCCCTTGAGTTTTAGTTAATTCTAGATGTAAGCGACTGACAACCGAGAGTGGCCATCGCAGGGCTCGGGGTACACTGACTTCTACTAACAGAGCTGCAGAAGCGCCTTATACAGGACTTGTTAGAGTCTCTAATATCCTAATGAACTCATTGTCTACCTCTGAAGGGGGCGCCTGGGCACAGAGCCTCTCAGGGGTACTGTCCAGGACAGATGGGGGCTACTTACCAGGGCCAGAGAGATGGCCCAGCCAGTCAAGACGTGTTTGCTGCCCAGCCCAACAGAACTGGGTTTGGTTCCCAGGACCCACACAGTGTGAGGGGAGAGCTGACTCCTGCAAGCTGTCCTCTGATCCCCACGTCTGTTCTGTGGCATGCACTCTGCCCCCAATTTCATTTGATTTTTGTTTTGTTTTTTAAAGATTTTTCTGTGTCTCCCTGGCTGTCCTGGCACTCGCTCTGTAGACCAGCCTGGCCTCCAATTCATAGAGATCCACCTGCCTCTGCTTCCCAAGTGCTGGAATTAAAGATGCGTACCACCACTGCCCAGCTTACTACAGAAGTTTTGTTTTAGTTTTAAATAAACTAACAGAAGTGTATGCCTTCCGTCTCCCTACTGTAAGAAGCACTTGGATTAAGGCTTCTTCTGAGGGTGCTGCGGTTTTGAACTCAGGTCTTCATACTTGTGTGACCTGCTGAGCCGTCTCCCACTACCCTTGCCCTACCCACTTCAAGTGTCCCCCATGTCATGTCACACTGGGACCAAGTGTTTGGCTCATGAACCTTGGGGCAGGGGATGAGGGATATGTGCATTTTATACTCAAGCCAAAGCACAAACCCAGCACCAGCAGACTTATTCTGGCCACACCCAGTGAGTTACTTGGAAACCTGAGGCAGTACCGTCTTAACTGAGGCTAGCCTAAACTACATAATGCTACCTGTCACAGAAACAAGCTAAACCAGCAAAAGCTTTGTTTTGGACTTTTCTCTTTTCTTTTTTCTTCTTTCTTTCTTTCTTTCTTTCTTTCTTTCTTTCTTTCTTTCTTTCTTTCTTCCTTCCTTCCTTCCTTCCTTCCTTCCTTCCTTCCTTCCTTNCTTCCTTCCTTCCTTCCTTCCTTCCTTCCTTCCTTCCTTCCTTCCTTCTTTCCTTCCCTTCCCTTCCCTTCCCTTCCTTCCTTCTTCCCTCTATCCCTTTCTTTTTTCCTTTCTTTCTCCCTTTTTGAAGACTTTTAATTTAAAGATTTGTTTTTATTGTGTATGTATGGGTGTTTTGCTGGCATCGCTATGTGTATGCAGTGCCTGCAGAGGCCAGAAACCAGGGTGCTCTGGAAGAATGGCCAGTGCTGTTACTCACCAGCCCTCTCTCCAGCCCCCTTTCTATTCCTTCTCAGATGGTGACAATCTGGCATAGACTGGCAGTTATGTTCATCTCTAGAATCCAGTTTCAGAATCTCCATGGCATCTCTGAGAAGTCGGTGTTTGTTTCTCTTCTGCACGTAGCTGCACACACACACGCAGACAAGGGTTAAAACAGTTGGCTGGGGTTGCTTCCTCCCTGTCCTGGCAGGATTCTGACGTTTAATTGAGATAGCATTTTGGTCCCCAGGCTGTCTGCTCTCTGCCTATAGGTCTCCTTGTTTGACTTGATGTGTTTTGATGATTAAAGACTCAAAGGTGAGGGTTTCACAGCAAGGGACACAGCCAAGTGTGATCACAGCACCTTTCTTACATGGCCCTGGGGTCCAGGTGTGCAATGCTTTGGTGTTAGGGGGTGGGTTGCAGGGATGTGCTTACACACCTACTTTATATAGTTCCAGGGAGGGAAGCCAGGACTTCACAGACACAAGGCAGGCATCCTACCAAATGAGTCACACCCCAGCCTGCTTCTATTTAACTTAGTAGTAGCAAGAGCAATTCTATTTAAATATTGAATTACTCCAACACCATTTACTGAAAAGTCTTTCTAGTATCTTCTGAATTTCCCTTGGGCCCTTGTCAACTACCTTCAGTTAACTACACGTGGGTGAGCCAAGCGTGGTGGTGCACACCTTTAATCCCAGCACTTGGGAGGCAGAGGCAGGCAGATTTCTGAGTTCGAGGCCAGCCTGGTCTACAAAGTGAGTTCTAGGACAGCCAGGGCTACACAGAGAAACCCTGTCTCAAAAAAACAAAATACAAACAAACAAACAAAAAACTACACTTGCGGTGAGATGGCTCAGTGGGTAAGAGCACCCGACTGCTCTTCCAAAGGTCTGGAGTTTAAATCCCTGCAACCACATGGTAGCTCATAACCATCTGTAACAAGATCTGACGCCCTCTTCTGGAGTGTCTGAAGACAGCTACAGTGTACTTACATATAATATATATACTACACTTGGGTCATTCCCAGGCTGCAACCTGATTGGCTAGCATTATATTTTCAAGATTCTCGTGGCACTTGACCCTTGCTATCTATCCATCTATTTAGGATAGAGATGGAGGCTCACATTTTGTAGTATATGTGTCTTAGTTACCTTTCTCATTGCTGTATCAAAATACCCAAGAAAAGCAATTTAAGGAAGGAAATGTACTGGGTAATGGTTTGAAGTCACAGCATCGTTAGGGGAATGTGTGGCGGTGGGTGCATGAGACAGCAGCTCACACTGCACAGCTGCTCACACTACACAACTGCTCATACTGCACAGCTGCTCACACTGTATCTATGCTCACACTGCACAGCTGCTCACACTGCATCCATGGTCAGGAACCTCTTGTTATTTAGTGTAGGGTCCAAGGGATGAAGCTGCCTACACTTATGGCAGCTCTTCCCACATCAGTTTACCCAGCCTGGAGAGCCCTCACGAACATGCTCCAAGGTGTGTCTCCTAAGTGATTCTAGACCCTGTCAACTGGACAGTCAAGATGGACTGTTGCAGCATGACAATGGGGACTCCCTCAGTACACAGTGAGTTTGTGAGCAGATGCTGGAGCATTCTGTGAGGAAGTTGTATCAGGAGATGTGTGGACCCTGAGATAGAGCCAAGCTGGAAACATGGAATGAGCCCTTCAGAGCCACTTTCCTAGCCCTGCAACCCGGGATTGGGTCCCTCAGAACTTCCTGGGTGCCATGCTGCTGACTATCCACTGGGCCAGCACAGAGGACCTGTGGCGGGAATGGAGCCCAGGAGTCAGCAGACATCCTTCACCAGCCTGGTGGCTTTTAAATTAGTACGTGTGTGGGGGCTGGTGAGATGGCTCAGTGGGTAAGAGCACCCGACTGCTCTTCCGAAGGTCCAGAGTTCAAATCCCAGCAACCACATGGTGGCTCATAACCATTCCTAACAAGATCTGATGCCCTCTTCTGGAGTGTCTGAAGACAGCTACAGTGTACTTACATATAATAAATAAATAAAAATCTAAACTAGTACGTGTGGCTCTAGAACACCCTGAGAGGAACTGGAATACCACAGTCCATGCCACTGGTGTTGGAATCACAGCACCATAGATCCAGATGTCTTGCCAGCCTGGGCCATGGCGGCCAGGGTAGTATGGGCACTCTGAGCACCATGAGTCAGGTAGGCTCCGGGGCTATACTAGTTCCGCCCTTTCTCTTGCTGGGTATGGGTGAGGAAGACTTCCTACAGATCAATGTACCGAATGTAAAGCAGAGGCTGTGCTCTGTTCCACTCGCAGATCCTGGACCCAGGCAGAGGGTAATCTGCACACAGGGCCACACTTGGGAATGCCTGCCGACCTTGTGAGAGCTTGCCAGGGAACCTCCTTACAGGCCTAGCCAGGCTCCAGTGAGCATGACTCTTAAGGACACCTGAGACATGGGGGACAGAGGTGTCTCTGTCCCTGCACATACCACTTTACCTGACCCAGTCCACTGAAGGACCCTGCAGGCATCTGGCAGACAGCCCAGGATGGGAACTGTCCAGCAGAGCTGGTCCCACTTGAGGCCTCAGAAGCTGGGGAGCAGTGTGGGGTCAGGAGCTTGTAGGGCTCCCTGTGGTAGCCAGCAGAGTGGGCCTCCCTCTGGCACTCCAGTATGAATACCCCTCGGTCTAAACTTGCCATGTGCCCACAGGCTGAACATCATCCAGGACTGCGATTTTATATATTGTTTTATTTTGTTGTTGTTGTTTGTTTTTCTGAGACAGGGTTTCTCTGTGTAGCCCTGGCTGTCCTGGAACTCACTCTGTAGACCAGGCTGGCCTCGAACTCAGAAATCTGCCTGCCTCTGCCTCCCCAGTGCTGGGATTAAAGGCGTGTGCCACTATATATTCAGGCCCCTAGGACTTTTTTTAAGAGTGTGAGTTTGAGGCAGGGGAATTGGTTCAATGGTAAAAAAATAGTTCTCTCTTCTGCCCCCAGGCACTGCATGTATGTGGTGTACAGACATGCATGCAAACAAAATATCCATATACTTAAAATAATAGTTCCTAAAATATGGCTCTGGTTTGGGGGGATGGGACAGCCTGAGACCGTGTGTGCTTGAATGACAGCAACAACCCTGGTCCACAGCCAACACTATAGACAGCCATGGCCCAGGTGCCACCTTAACCCTGCCCCTCATCTTTTTCGGTAATGGGACCTGAGACAGCTGAAAGTGGTACAGGAGGGATCAGTATGCTAGAGCACAGGGCAGCAGGCTTCTCTGCAGAGCACGCACACCTTCAATCTCAGCACCTGGGAGGCAGACGCAGGTGGATCTCTGTGAGTTCAAGGCCAGCCTGGTCTCCATAGTGGGCTCCAGGACAGCCAGGACTACAAAAAGAAACCCTGGGGGGGGGGAGAGAAACAGAGACAGACAAAGACAGAGAGAGCGCATGGCAGCCATGGGCAATAGTTGATGAAGGAACAGCACTATATTCTAATAAAACCTTATTAACAAGACCTGGTGCAGGAGCTAAGCAGCCCTAGGTTTGTGAATCTATGGGAACCTCTGCCTTCCCAGGCTCAGTCTGGTTGTTGTACCTGTAACCCCTCCCCAGGCCACTCTGCACCCCATTTCAGTCAGGGGAATGTCTGAAGTCAGGCCTGCTCTTTCCATCCTGTGGCCCTGAAATCCCTAGGGTTCTGGAGTGTGGCCAGCTTGGGACGACCCATGCTTACCATGTCTCTGCAGGTCTCCGTGGATGTTTATGATAGTAGGAGAAAGAAATGGTAGGAGTTTTATTCTCTGACTTCTGGCCGGACATCAGAAATCACAGCACAAATGCCCCGGTGTTCCTCTAGTGGTTCTAAGGGACAGGGAGGACAGGGTAAGAGCCAGCAGTAACCGAGCACTTACTGCATGTCTGCCAGGCAAGCTTTCTGCACTCTGCTCAGCTCTCTCGGTCACTGGAAGTCAGCTCTGCAAGGGCCACTGGGAGAGTCACTAACTTAAAGGATGAGGGCCTGCCTGGCTCCCCATTCACTGTGATGGGGAGCCGTGCAGCGGAGCGTGAAGCAGCCACTCACACAGCATCCACAGTCAGGAAGCAGAGATGGACGCTGGTGCTCAGCCTGCTTTCTCCTGTATGTTTGGTCTGGGACCCCAACAGGATGACCCTTCCCACCTCTCACAGGCATATGTCCAGAGGGTTAGCTCTTTGGTCATGCTAGATCCTGTCAAGTTGACAACCAGTAGTGACCGTGAGAGCCTCAGAGCACCACCCAGTGCCCTTCCAGCTCCTCTCCCTGTTCCTTCCTTCTGCAGACAAGGGGTGGCGGCTCAGAGAGGTTGAGTCATTTGTTTCAGGCCACACAGCTGGTTGATAATGAAGATGTATTATAATGGCTTATACTGGCCTTGAACTTCAGGCAGTCTGATTCCAGAGTCTGACTTTATGTACTGCCTTCCTCTGCTCTCCAGACAGATGCAGGGGTCTGCCTTGCCACCACCCTGAACCCTGAGCGATCTCCCGATCATCTGGGTCATTTCCCTCTGGCTTCAAATGTTTCCATCTTTGTCATTCAGATTTCTGGGGGCTGAGATCACTCATAAGCTGACATTGGGCTTTCTGGGGTCTACACTAGATCCCAGCTCCAGAGAGCCCTCCCCCTTCCTCTCTCCCTTCCTCTCCCCCTTCCTCTCCCCCTTCCTCTC
>NC_034601.1:6947262-6949200 GCF_900095145.1 Mus pahari | reverse complement strand
CCCCCTTCCTCTCTCCCTTCCTCCCACCTTCCTCCCACCCTTCCTCCCAACCCTTCCTCTCCCCCTTCCTCTCCCCCTTCCTCTCCCCCTTCCTCTCCCCCTTCCTCTCGATCTTCCTCTCAACCTTCCCTGGTGGCCCTAGCATACAATGACACTTTGTTTGGTGTTACTATTCATGGTGTCCCTGATAGCCAGGAGTCCCAACCCTGAGATCCATGTCCTCTCCCTTTCCTCCCCTACACATAGCAGACATGTGTGATTGAATATGGGAGAATGCAAGAAAGGAATCCCAATGTCTTCTGACCCCTGTGCACTCCCATCTGCAGCTCCTCTGGGTGTGATGTCACCTGTGTGCTGTTGAGTGGTGGCTACACTCATTTTACAGATGCTGAAATCAATGCTTGGGCCTCAAGGCATTGGCCATCCCTCTGGGCTCAGACCTAAGCTGTGAGCCTCACCTAGCATGACTCCAACTTCTGACACACAGTAGGAACCACCTATTTACTCTGGCCTGGCTCCGAGGTCTGTCGGTCGTTTTCTGTCCATAGTAGAGGACTTCTGGGAGTGTGAGATCTCAGAACTGCCTGTTCCGGAGGGACTCTGTGTGACAGCCACGATGAGGTAGCCCCACCTGGGGGCAGAAGTTGCCAGAGCTACCCATGTGGCAGAAGTGGGGTGCTACAGCTTGGGCCAGCCAGGCCTTTGGTGACATCTGAGGAAAACTGCTGGTATCTGGCCCATGGCATTCACCCTTCTGCAACAGAAGGGTTGTCTGCAGGGGCAACAGCTGTACCCACCAGCACTCTAGACTGCGGAGTTCCCATGAAGCACAGGCTGCTGTGCCCTGCGGATGTGATGGAGACGCCCAGCCGTGAAGAGTGGTGGGCAGGGGTGGGTACCTCTAGGGGATACCTTGTGATAGATGATCTCATCGGGGCTTGGAAAGGCGACTGGCTAGCCCAAAATCAGTCAGTGATCCCTCCCAGGCCTATATGGTGGCCTCTTCTGCCAACATCCATGGATCCCCAGGAGAGTCTACTGCAGTCCTGGCCCAGGAAGAAGGTGAGCTTGGGTCCCACATCACTTGTCATTCTGCCTTTAGAGACTAAGACTTGGGTCCATGTGGTTCTCCGTGGCAGGAGCAAGGTCACATGGACGTGACAGCCCTGATGGCTCAGCTGCCGAATGGCACACTGGAGGCGGCAGTGAACACCAGCCACACAGTGCATGCTTTCCAGAGCCCGGGATGCCCTCCCGCAGCCAGGTGAGGGGCACAGGGCCAGCAGGCCACTCGCCAAGATGGGAGGGTTGACAGTGCTCACAGCACCTTACAGTTTGTAGAGGCTCAGTTACAACAACGACAACCGAAGAGTTGGCCTGGGTGTGAGGGCACACACCCGTAGTCCCAGGACTAAGAAGCAGGAGAGTCTATGAGTTCAAGGCCAGCCTGATCTACAGAGTTCCAGACCTTCAAGGCTGAGAACTCTGTCTTGAAAATAAAAATAGGGGGCTGGCAAGATGGCTCAGCGGGTAAGAGCAGTGACTGCTTTTCCGAAGGTCCTGAGTTCAAATCCCAGCAACCACATGGTGGCTCATAACCACCTGTAATGAGATCTGATGCCCTCTTCTGGTGTTTCTGAAGACAGCTACAGTGTACTTATTTATAATAATAAATAAATCTTTAGCTGGGCGGTGGTGGTGCACACCTTTAATCCCAGAACTTGGGAGGCAGAGGCAGGTGGATTTCTGAGTTTGAGGCCAGCCTGGTCTACAAAAAGAGTTCCAGGACAGCCAGGGCTATACAGAGAAACCCTATCTTGAAAAAAAAAAAACAAAATTAAATAAGTAAATAAATAAAAATTAAAAAAATAAAATAAGCCGGGCATGGTGGCGCATGCCTTTAATCCCAGCACTTGGGAAGCAGAGGCAGGTGGATTT
>NC_034601.1:6944992-6946267 GCF_900095145.1 Mus pahari | reverse complement strand
GTGCAGTACTCAGTGCTGTAGGCAGTACTCGGCGCTGAGTGCAGTACTCAGTGCTGTAGGCAGTACTCGGTGCTGTAGGCAGTACACAGGCTGTTCTGTGCTTCCTTTCATCCTTCTGACACCCACTGAGGCACATCCTTGTGAATACCACCTTGAGGTCAGAGCCCAGCTCTGCCATCCCCAGCAGTGCCACCTGGAGCGATGCTTCTCTGTGCCCCCAGCCTCATGTGTGAATCGGAGATCGTGATGTTCCAGTCACGTGGAGCTGTGGTGATCGAGG
Organism: Mus pahari; assembly: GCF_900095145.1. Taxonomy (NCBI): domain Eukaryota; kingdom Metazoa; phylum Chordata; class Mammalia; order Rodentia; family Muridae; genus Mus; species Mus pahari. Next base: position 6,945,987 of record NC_034601.1, on the reverse strand, counting down.
TTATGAGCTGAGGAGGTTGGGACGCCATTGGCTGTGATGATGCTGGCGATGGTGGCAAGGCCATCACTGTCTCTGGGTCACACCTGAGGTTTGGCAGGTGACATTTTCATGGCCATGTATGGAGCAGGCAGTGGAAAGAGAAGAGAACTCAAACCTCCCCAGAAGACTGTGCCAGTGCCCACAGCCCACTTCCAGCCATTTCCTTCATGTCTCACAGTTCTGCTGAGAGGAGGGGGGGCAGCTCCTGGTGGCTTTCTTTTCGTAGGGTCTGGACCCCACAACTGAGCAAACCAGACCCCCTCTCTCCCCATCTGGTTCTGTATTCATGTCTGGCTGCCAAGTGTGCCAGGACCACTTGAGCCCTGCCCATGAGCTCGGTGTCTAGAGGCAGCCAAGAGCCCCTGGCCTGCATGCTTGTGGATGGAGGCAGGATCTTGCCCTGGAACTGTGAATTTTACAGGTATCTCTGCTGAGCTCTAGGGTTCTCGGCACTCCCAACACTATGTGTCCCGTTCTCTCTCCCTTCCCTGCCTCAGTTACTGTTCAGAGAACTCTGGACCTTGGAAGACAGGAGTTCCTCCCCGAAATTCACTTTTGACACCCAAGATATGGTGGTCTTCCATGGTCACAGCCAGAACCATGCCAACAGGTAGGACCTCTTGCTCGTTCTAGGGGCTGTCCAGAGGAGGGGAACTGGGGACAGCTGGCAGCTAGGTCCTGATGGGCACCAATGAGACACAATGGCTCCCCCAAACCGTCACAACCCACTGGGAAGACAGAATGGGAGGCTCAGAGGGGCAGAGTTGCTTTTCCAAGGTCATATAGCATTGTAAAGATCCCTATCCTCTGGAGCAGGACAAGTGAGTCCTTAGACTGTCTGTCTGTCTGTCCGTCTGTCTGTGTCAGTCTTTCTGTGTCTGTCTGTCTGTGTCTGTCTGACTGTCTGTCTGTCTGTCTGTCTGTCTCTCTCTCTCTCTCTCTCTCTCTCTCTCTCT
>NC_034601.1:6942215-6944037 GCF_900095145.1 Mus pahari | reverse complement strand
GGGTATAGGGAACTTTCTGGATAGCATTTGAAATGTAAATAAAGAAAATAATAATAAATAAATTTTAAAAAAATAAAAATAAATAAAATTGAATTTTCCCTATAAAAAAAAAAAGAAGAAGAAAAGAAAGAAACTGGCTCCTGGCGCCAGAGCTAGACAGAATCTGCACCTGTGACCCGGTCCCCTGGTGACTGAGACCACACTTGGGTAGACCACTCATACTGGGGACTCTCTGACCCTCTCACCTCGGGTTAGCCAGTTAGAGCTGAACTGGATGTGTTCATGCCGGCTCCAGCACAGAGCTGCTGCCGTGGGGCTGCTGTCCCGGATCAGCCCCTTCCACAGCCAAGGTAATCACCCCATCGCCCCCAGCTCCCAAGGTTCCAGACAGTACCCAGTGCAGCCTAGGCTGCTGGGGTGTGTCAGCACCTGTCAAAGGCCTGCAGTGCACTCCAGCGAGACATCCATTCTAAAACCCTGGTCCCCCTCTGGCTTTCCCAAACATCCCTATGTGTACATTTCAGAGGGACCCAGGGGGCCCTGGGGAGCTGGGAGGTCTGCCTGCCCTGGCACCTGGTACCTGATACTCCACCTGGCTCCCCAACCTGGCATGTCCCAGCAGCTGCCCCAGCCCTTTGAACAGAGCCAACTCCACTCCCCACCCCATCCCCACACACCCTGGAGCCATTACAGGGAAGCCTGGGTCAACAGGGTGGCTTGTTAGACTATGGCTGAAAGCAGCTTCTGCGTTGTTACTGTTCACCTCCTTGTCTGTCCCTAGTCCCCAAATAAGGAGCTCCTACAGGGGATGCCAGCCAGCCCTTGGCACAGGGACCAATATAGAGTAGTTGCTTGGTAAAGTCAGTGAGTGATGAGGCGTACCAACTGGTCAGAACCTTCCCCACTTCCCATTCCCACCCTCCCTACCTGTGCCCCTCCTCCCCGTTCTCCCCTTCCCTTCCCCACTGTCCCTCTGCCTGTTCTTAGGCCTGGCCCAGGGCCTCGTGCATGCTAGCTAAGCTCTCTACTACTGAGCCGCCATGCACCCCTACCTCCATCTCTGGCCACTGCATTTCCCAACCAGCCGTCAGGCTTGGTTCAATGTCCTCCTTCTCAGTCCTGGCCTGCCTTTGTTTACAGAGCACCTGCTGTGTACAGCCCTTTCCCCTGTGGGAGCACAGTAGTCAAAGACCACTTTAGTGTGTTCTCAAGTGTCACTTAGCCAGCCTCAGCACACAGGAAAGATCTCTGTTGAACCAAGGATGAGGCTCAGCAGGTGGGATGGCCTAATGTGGACAAAGCCTTGGCTCCAGCCCCAGCCCCCCAGAAGCCATGCATGTCTGTAACCCTACACTAGGAAGGTAGAAACAAGAGGATCAGAGGGCCTAGATCAGCCTCAGCTACACAGCTCATTTCAGGCCAGCCTGGGCTACTTGAGACCCTGTCTCAATCAACAGCAAGGAAGTGTTGGTGGGCCAGGGCAGACCACACATTTCTATGTAACTGAGCTAACAAGGCTCTGTCCTTGCTCCTAGAGACCTCGAGCGTTTTGTAGAACAAGGGTTTTTATATAACACCGTGTAATTCCAAAAGTTGGGATGTTTAGTTCCTTAGATACATGGTCTTCTGTAGCCCAGGTTAGATCTTCCTTTTTTCCTATTCTGAGTGCTCAGAATACAGGGGTGCACTCTTCACCCCTTATGTTGCAGCTCGTTTAGCTCTATTGTGTTTAGTACTCTTATTTTTAAAAAATAATGAAACTGGCCGGGCGTGGTGGCGCATGCCTTTAATCCCAGCACTTGGGAGGCAGAGGCAGGTGGAT
>NC_034601.1:6884424-6942145 GCF_900095145.1 Mus pahari | reverse complement strand
TGAGTTCCAGGACAGCCAGGGCTACACAGAGAAACCCTGTCTCGAAAAACAAAAACAAAAAATACAAAACAAAAAATAAACAAACAAACAAAAAATAATGAAACTGGGCAAAGTCTCTGAATTGCTTATGTGCTGGCTGTGATTAAGTCCACAGATCTAACCTCGGAGCCTGTATTCTAATATCATACCCGCTTAGTGCTTTGCCCACTGTCTGGATTTTTCCCTTTCATCTTTTCTCACTAAATTTCTTTAAAAGTCCTCGTGTGTGCTACCCTGACATGTCAAGGCAGTTGGTCTGCAGAACATCATTGTTTGCATTTTGGGATTGTTTGTACTAGATGGGAGTGAGCTTAAACATGCTGACAGGGCCTCTGAGCTTGTTGGAAGCAGAATTTTAAAATCATTTAGTTCTTACTTTATGATTTTGTGTCTTTGGCTGTTTTGCCTACAGTGTATATCTGTGTACCACGTGAATGCCGGATGCCTTCAGAGGCCAGAGAGAACTTGTCTCCCCAGGGATTCAAATGACTGACAGATTTGAGCTGCTAAATGGGGGCTGGGACTCAAACCCACGTCCTCCAGATGGGCAGCCAGTGCTCTTAACTGAGTGTCCTCTCCAGTCCTATTGTGTAGTTTTTACTCATGATAGTAAACTTAATTTTATAATCCAGGTAGACTCGGGGGGAATAAGGAAAAATGTGGATCCCAAAGTATAAGCACCAATTCTTGTCCCTTTCCCTAAGTCTTTATGGCTCTTCTATGGGAGTCCGGAATCTATACTAAGTGACAATCACTCTGCCAACCCACAAGATGGCACATCACTTCAGTACAGTTTTCAAACCAGTCCATTAATAAAGCAAGCATCCTTATCTGTAAGATTAAATGGCCTAGGCTCCGGAGGCCAAAGATCTAGCTGTCAATAACTCAACCCTAGGAGCGCTATCACCCTGATCATTGTCCTGTGTAACACTGCCCTCTGTGGTCATAAGTGGTACCACAACTAGATCCCTGCAAGTCAGTGGCCAAGAGCATGAGGGATGTTGCCAGTGTCTGGCCACAGGACAGGTAGTACCAGACTGGCCCTACCCTGACTCAAGACCCCTATTTCATCAGTTTCTTCACCCAGGGAGCTGTGGGTCCCTTGGGTCTGGGGCTCTGGGAGGCAGAGCCTGGAGCCAGGCGCCATCTTGCTGACAAAGGCATCTCCCCTACACGTTTCCCTCCACCAGCTCCAGTGCTCCAAGGATGAGACCAAAAGCAGCTTTGCCCTCGAGGTGGGGGAGCCCCGTTCCCATGTGAGCACCATCCTGCTAGCTGCTGAGGACAGCCTAGCCAATGTCATCCAGGTGCAGCAGGCCTTCCCCCAGGCGCGTAGGTCCTTCTAGGAAGAAGAGAGCTACATGTGAGGCTTGGTTTCTGGGGTCCCAGTACAAGCTAGGCTCAGGAGGGGGCAAAATGGCCAGAAGAGACACTCAGCTGTATGTCTCACCTCCATAATCCACTGATCATCTCCTAGACCCTAGGTACCACTCCAGATTCTGGGATGTAGCATAAAACAGAACGGATGAGCCCTGACTGTCACCAAATATATAATCTAGTGGAGGCAGATGACAGAAAACCATATAAGTACTATACACACACACACACACACACACACACACACACACACACGAATGAATGATTAGGAGGTCAGGAAATATCACCTGAGGAGGTGACATTTGACCTTATCCTATATGACAAGCAGTCTGGGAGAAGAGCTCTCCATGCTAAAGGCCTGGGGTGGAATGAGTCTGAGAAACACAGAAGGCCCTGAACTGGGACAGACAGGCTCTGCGGGAACGGCATGGGGAAGAACACTTTTCGTGTGCCGGGCTCGTCAGCCCACACAGGCAGCACTATGTTACAAGCACCTTCCTCCCAGGCTCCGGAGGAAATGTCAGCTCCATAGCTGCGGTGCTGCCATAGGCCTGAAGGCGATAGCAACTAGGCAGGAAGTAATGTCCCTTACCCAGGGAGGAGCTGTGGGGATGGCTTTAAACATGCATAGGGAAACTGCGGAGTCATGGCACTAGGGAGTAACTGTGGTGAGTTACAGGACAGCCTGGGCTACACAGGGAGACAGAAAAGGAGGGATGGATACAGTGGGAGCTGGCATTCTTACCTCATAGGAAACGTAGACAGTTCAGAGAAGTTAGGAGCCCTGCCCAGGGGTGCACTGCACGTCTGCAGAGCTCACGGGCCCTCTACCCTCTGCTGCTCACACTCCGCCCCACTCCCCGCTCATGCTTAGCATTGTGGTTCTGAAGATGCAGGAAACACCGATCCACACACAGTTCCTTTTCCTTTCTGGGTGTGTCTCTCCTTCCCCACCCCAAGCGGTTCGTGGTTGGGTTCCACACCGGCCACCCATCATCTTCCCACTCAGCACACTTCCCACGGAGCCGGTCCTGAGGACTATGATCCAGAAAGCACAAAGCACCCACATCCTGTAGCAGGTGGTGCCGTGGCATGGCCGGGAGGTGACCCTCAATGGGAGCCTCTCTGGGTCACTCTCAGAGCTCTTGGGGGCCATCTGTCTTCAGGGTGAGTAGCTGACAAGCAGGAGTGGGATTGGGGTGCTCCTGCCGGCTGTGGGTGAGTATCTGCTTGTCCTTGTGTCCAGGGAATCCTCAGGATGTGAGATGGTCCAAGACTCAGCCATCAGAGGAGACAGGCAGATAGGAACCCCCATGTCCGCAAAATCACAGAGAGGGTGGGGCTGCAACCCAGTTGATAGAATTGTTTACCCAGAATGTTCTATCCTCAGCACCTTAAAAAAAAAAATAGTGAGGGCTTGGGGGAAGATGTCCGCAATCCCAGCCCCTATGGAGTAGAGTCCAGAAGGTCAGGTCAAGGTCGCCCTCGGCTACATGAAACCCTGTCTCAAGTAAACCAAAATTAACAACAAAAGTAAATTGGGGCTCATGAGATGGTTCTGTGGAGGAAGGTTGCTTTAAGTGGCATCATGATGGAATGTGTGGCTTCCAAGTTTTATAGAATAGGTGAGGTGGCTGCCTGCCTGAGCAGCTTTGGTTATCAGTTGAATCCCCCGAACCAGTCTCCTGCCATGACCTAAAATCACAGCCATAATCTTACATGACGTCACTGCCACCCTCTCTACCATGTCCCCCACAGCAGAGCTTGCCCACCAGCTGTCTCTGTCCCTGCCACAATGCTGCAGCCTCTGCCTATCCTTGGAATACTCGAGAGGCAGCCACCAGGGTGACCTGGCTGTAACTTGGGACAATAAAGACCAGGTAGGCAGTGGGGCTGGAAGGAGACCCTGCTCATCCCCAGCCTGACTGGGGGTCGGCAGCTGCACTCGATGCCCAAAGGTGGGGTCAGGGGACCTTGGTTCCAGTCCCATGTGACGAGTGCAGCTGATGTGGTCCTGTGTCACAAATCTATCCCAGCTATTGCCAAGGCTGTTTTCAGAGCCTGACACTGAAGTACAGAGAGGGGCTGTCACTGCTCTGGAGTAACAGAGCCAGCAGCACCAGTCCTTAGCCACTCTCCCAGGCATGCTCCTGTTTCTCCCATCATCCCTGAGCCTCCTGAAGGCTCCCTCCCTGGGGGCAGGGAGGGTGTGCGGTGGGGGGTGGGGGGATGGCTGAGAACCGATTCTCACATGCGCACCCCTCCTCCCTCCCCACTTCTGTCCATTCTTTTCACCTCTCCAGGCGGGGCAGAGGTCTTGCAGCCTCGCTGGGAACAGAATTTTACTCTAGGAGGCAGGGAGGCTGCAGAGCTCAGGCTTGGGCCCTGGACAAGGTGGGAAGGCCCTGTTCAGCAGACACAGCATGACCTCTACTTGGTGCTCTTTCAGCGAAGCCTACTATGTGCCCAGTTGGAGCCCCGTGCTTGCATTGCACAGCTCTGGGTTTTCAAAGGAGAAAATAGCCCTTAAGAGTCTCTGGGTTCATCTGTATGATAATCTGCATACGTAGCCACCCCAGGGAGGGCTGAGCAGGGCAGCTGGCCTCCCTACCCACCCCGTGCATCCTCAAACTGTGTGGCTTCTCTGAGCCTCCTCTTGCCACCCTCGAATGCAAGCAAATGGACGTGCCTTTTAAAAATCAGGAGTGAGAGGCACCGTGGAGTAAGTGTATGGGGGCTGGATCAGAAGGACCCGAGAGCATGAGCAAGGACAGCAAGTGCAAAGGCCCTGTGCCAGGGCTAAGCTGTGGAGCTTCTGTGGAAGAGGCTGGATGGTAGGCGGGGCAGGACACCTGGGACCCAGAAGGGACTGGCTGACATCCTGTCATCAAGGAGGAGGGCCTTCCTCAGTATCCCAGAAGAGGGCCCTGGACACCTACAAAGAGGAGCAGAAGTCTCTAGCCCCCATTTCCTTACAGGGGAAGATGAAGGCAGTCAAAGTCTTGCCAGCTTCTCCCCTCTCAGAGGTGGGGACAGCCTCTCCTCTGCTCGTCCCTCACACAGGTTTAGCAGTCCTGGGACAGCCATCCTGGGACTCCGAAGATCACCTGGGCTGATAAGTCCCCTATGCACCGTGTGGCCTGGGATGGCTGCCTAGCTGCATCCCTAGGTCAGGTACTTCTGGCTCATGGGTGAGCTCTTGCCTGGGATCCTTTGCTTCCAGCAGGCTTTTGTTTAACTTCCTGTTCTTGTCAGCTTCAAGAAACCTGGAGCCTGGCCCCACTGCAGGCCTCTGGGGCCCTGACTGGGACCCCAGTCATGTTTAGTGAACTGTTTGATCTCTCCTGGGGCCAACACCGACTGCAGCAGAACATGACCTATGAGGTGAGACCCAGGAAGCCAGGCTCAAGGCAGGGCCCTAACAGGGGGACTTACCCCCTAGGGAAGTACCAAGCTGAAGGCAGTGTAGATCTGGGTTCAAGTGCTGGCTATGCCATGGGACCTAGGCCACTCATTCCACTGGGTGCTTCATCTGAATGGGTATGATAGCCATGTGACCCACCAGGAAGTAGGTCAAACACTCAGGTTAGAGGAGCTGGTGCTACTAGGGGCCTGCTAGACATTGGGCGGGAGGTGGGGGAGGGCTCACCTTTCCAGAAAGGGCAGGGCTCAATATCTCCCACTTAACCAGGGCTAAGTGCCGATCTTCAGAGTGCCAGACAAAAGCCAGGCAGCACTGAAATGGGGACAGCTGTCTCTGAGAGCATACTTCCCTCAGCCCTCTGCACCCCACGCCTGGGCTGCTGAGACCCCGAGGTGCTGAACTGGGGTTGCAGGTCCTTGGCCTCTGTGTGACTGACAATCACTTGTATGTATGTCATGACCCACCATTCCAAAAGGACAAGGTCCATGCAGAGGCCACGCTTGAGCACATCCTCTCGGGCCCCTGTACCCAGCCCAGCTTCCAGGGCCCAGGAGAGACTGACTACCTGCACGAGTTATGCCGCGCTCTCCACCTGGGGCTTTGCAACTTGCCCAGGGTGAGTCTGGTGAGAAGGTGGGGCGCAGGAGAACCAGGGACCCTGAGGAGGGGGTAGCACCTGGGACAGGCAGAGCTGTCACGGTGGTTCTCGGCCTACCATCTGCATGGCACCTCAGTGAGAGGAGGAAGATGTATGTAGGGGAGGTCATGGTGTTCTGGAGGATGTGACAGGAATGTCACGAAGGGTGTCACCACAGCCACTGCTGAGGCACATGAGTCCCCACCATTCCCAGGTTCCCCTATTCATCTATATACTATCCTTTCCTGTCCTTCCACCTACCCACCCATCCACACATACCTTCCTCCCTTCCCACCCCACCCACATGCTATCATCTACCCACCCATTCACTTATCCTCATCCCTCTCTCCCAGGGGCCACAGACTCTGTCAGGGCCAGGCAGAGTATTTAATTTAGCAAGCCAGCTGGGCGTGGTGGCACACGCCTTTATTCCCAGCACTTGGGAGGCAGAGGCAGGCGGATTTCTGAGTTCGAGTGACTACAGAGTGAGTTCCAGGACAGCCAGGGAAACCCTGTCTCAAAAAAAAAAAAAAAAAAAAAAATTAGCAAGCTGTCACATCTCTTGTTAATCTTGCTCACTCCACTGTACCATGAAAGCAGTGTCTCTGGGCTGAGTGGGAGGTAACGCAGGTGCTGCTCTGCTGTTTGGAGGTGGAGGAAAACAAGGAAGACCTAAGTTGTATGAGTAGGACCTGGGGGATGCTGGGAAGTATGGGAGCAGGGCTTACAGGTGGCCTCAGGGCACCTGCAGATCCTTCAGGAGCGAGTGCCTGCGCAGGGCGGGCTAACCTGCTAAAGGAGCTTCGGTGGACAAGGGTTGTGGGTGGGGCAACAGAGCCTGCCACCCCCACAGGCTGCTACAGCAATCCAGGTGGGAGGGATCACAGCAGGGGCCAGTGGGAACCGAGCCATTCCCCCACGTGTCTCCTGACCTCTGGAACCTCTGCTGTCTTCCCTCAGGCCCTCTCGTTCTCTAGGGAGCACTGTCTGGACCAGGGTGCACTCTTGTTGCGTTCTCAGTATCAGTTGGGTCTTGCCCCGGACTCCAGCCAGGGCCTGCGCTTTAGCCTAATCTTCCACAACCTAAAGCACCGGACTTCTCTGGGCAGCTGGAGGTACATGCCCATTTCTCCAGTTTCCATGCCAAAAGCCCCACTGCCTGGGCAACCATGCCACCTAGTGGTCATTTGTGGAACTTCAGGCCTACATCCTGATGGCCCAGGACTTCCTTTCTGGGAGACTTACTGAACCTAGTGGGTCTGTCCAGGCCCACTGAGTGTCTCCTGTATCACTCCATAACTCTGCTTTCCCTATAACCAAGAGATGGCTTCTATTTTGCTCAAATGTGATGAGGTTGGTGTACCACTCAGGGCTCTCTAAAGGAATAAAACTGATAGAATGGATAATCTATAAAGGGGATTTTATTAGAGTGGCTTATAGGCTGTGGTTCTGCTAGTCCAACAATGGCTGTCTAAGAATAGAAGATCCAAAACTTCAGTAGCTGCTCAGTCCACACGGCTGGATGTCTCCGCTGGTCTTCAGGATACACCAGAATCCTGAAGACGTAGGCTCTAATGCCAGCGAGAGTGAGGGCAAGAAGGCAGGGTGAGCGCTTCCGTGTGCTCACACAGACTGCTAGCAGAAGGCATGGCCCAGATGAAGGGTGGATTTTCCCTCCTCAAAAAGATTTGGATTAACATGGATCTTCCTGGCCAAGCGTGGTAACAAAAGCCCTCTAGGCAGAAGAGGCAGGCTGGTCTACATAATCAAGTCCAAGACAGCCAGGACTACACAGAGAAAACACACACACACACACACACACACACACACACACACACACACACACACACACGACCTTCCGGATTTAAATGGCTTACTTTAAAAACAAACCAACCAACCACCTCACAGGTGCACCCAGCCAACCACTTGGGTTTTAGTCCGTTCCAGATGTAGTTAAGTTGACAATCAAGACATCACAGATGGCATTTCTAGATGGGGTCATTCCCAGAGGCCATGGCCATTTCTATTTAAGATGCCATCTCTGTGCCTGCCACATCTTAACCTGCATCCAGGCACTGCCTTAGCATCTCTAAACAGATGCTCGATACAACTTCCTGGAATCAGAGACAGAGCGTAAGGCCTAAGGCCACACCCTGGCAGGAACCCAGGATGCCATCCATGGCCTGCAGGTTCTTGTTCTCTGGTCACAACTAGCTGAAGCTGAACTGAAGGTGGGATCTTCAGGTCAGGGCCACTGCTAGTTTCAAGCAACTACTCGTCGACCTTGGCTGTGGTGCTGCCCCACAGTCCTTGCCCCAGGCCCTAGTCTTTACTGCCCCTAGCAATGCAGCATTTCACATTCTCAGTCTACTCTAACCCACTGTGGTCTCCTCTTTCCTCGACTGCCTCTGGAAAGACATCAGAGACTGATGGTTGCAGTTCAGCTCCCAAGACTCCAGAGAACCTTTGCTTTCTGCTGAGCTTTGAGAGCCGCTGGTCCTTGTCGTTTTACAGTTATAAGCCGAGGCATATTCAAGGTTGCCCGGCTTGTCTGCTGCAGGATCTAGCCTAGAATGCAGGGCACTTGGGCAGGGCAGCTGTGGCTCCCTTCTCCAAAATCCTCCACTTTGTCTTCTTCAATGGCCCTCGTTCCCTGGGACTCTTGAAGCATTTGACACTGATCCAGTTCGTGCAACGACCATTTGTCCTGTGTTCCTCCCTCAAGGCGGGGAGTGCTTACAAGGATTTGGGTAAACTCAATGACCACATGTGACCCGCACAGGCCCCTTGAACTTGCTATGGTATTTGCAGTGAATTCTATAGAACATAGAAGACTTGGGCTGCAGGAAAAACACTTGGACCCTGGAAACTATCCAAGGAAAGATGTCTAGGGTCCCTGCACCAACGGCATCTGCCTGAGGACTGAGCAGAGCCCTGAGTTCTAAGCTTTCTGGGCAGTGTGTTGCTGGGAACTCATTTACAATGTGGGCTTTGCTACACTTTGCTGTACATGGTGGGATTCTGAGCCACGTGGCAGGGGTAAAGGGCAGGGGAGCTGGTGCTCCCTGGAGGAATGGGCATTTTCCTATCCCTTCTCTACTGGTTCAGCCTTAGCCCTTCCTCACCCTGGGGCAGGCGGATGCCAGAGACCAGAGCAGCCCCAGCAGCCAGGCCCACTCAGGTCTCTATTATCTGGTTCATAGCTCCAAGGCCCTAGGGCTCAGCAGCTCAGCTTGCTGGGTGGCCTCCCTACCTCAGCTTCCAAGCCTGGTCCAGCTGGAAGGAAGGACGGAGAAGGAGAAACGAAGACTGTTGGTGTCCCGGGCTCTGCACTGTCTTCAGGCTTCTGCTGCCCATGGGGACAGTAAGTGAAAGGTGACAGTCCCCAAGTCAGTTGGCTATGCTAGGCCCCACCTCTGTCCAAAGGACAGAGGATCCCTATTCCTATCCTGTTGAGAGCTTAGAAGCACAGAATCACCCCAAATTTGGGGTAAACGTCCTGTCGACACCTGTACTAACTTTACTAGGTCAGGTGAGGCTGCAGGGGTTTGGAGGAGTTGGGGTTTGGGGGCTGGGGGAGGGAATCTGGCTGGGCTACCCATCCCAGAGGTGGGTGTGAAGTGGGGGCTTCAACTATTCCAGGAGACAGGATTATTAAGGTAGTACAACTCAAGGCTCTTAAACCCTAATATCTTAAGGTTTTGTGTAGGGCACTGGGGTAGGCAGGCAGAGACGGCATGGATGCAGCCTTGGTCCCTTCCTGGCTCCAAGAGGCAGAGAAGACAGTGTGACACTGCGGGCGTGTGTCCACAGGAGAGCTGTGGAGGTGGAGGCTCTGCTCCTGAGCAGCAGCCCGCCCAGCCACCAGGGCGCCTGTAGCTAACCAGAGCCTCCTTCTAGTTGTACAAGGTTGTCAAAGGGCCCTACTGGAAAAGAAGCTCCGACACCTAGAAAGCTATGTGAGAGGCATTCAGAACCTGGTAGGTAGCCAGCCCCTGCTAAGGAAGCATGAGGGGCTCTGGCCTGGCCTGTGGCCTGCAGCGCGAGTGCTGTCTCTGAAGTCTCCCACTGATCTTGCCTCAGTTTCCCTGCCTAGGTACAGCCGGTGGGCACTCTGGACAGTGTGACAGAGGGTCTGTTGCTACTGACTCGGGCGGGGCTAGGCGCTGTCCAGGCACCTGTGGTGGCCACCCTGTGGGACAGAGGCCAGACCAGACACGTGCTGACTCGACGCCTCCTTCTCTACCTGGAGCAGCTTCAGGGGGAGATGGAGCAGCTGCAGACTGAGCTAGAACCTGAGGATAGGAGAGGGCACTAGTGCAGCCCCACCCCCATCCCCGGCAGTCTTGGCCCTTCAGACTGGATCTCACAGCCCTATCTCCGTCAGAAAAGCAGTCTGCTCTCCGTAGATGCCTACAGCTTATTTCTTAGACACCTGCGACCTCTGGCCTTTGGCATGCTTTCTTCGTTCGTTCTTGTAGGCTCCAAGTTAACACCCACCTATGCCTGCTGCCCTGGCTTCATCCATCCACTGCCTGACTCCACTCCCGCACACAGCCTTGCTGTGAAGATTCCACCGCTGGCACTGGGTGTCTGTCTGTGGACCCCAGCAAGGCTTTCAGCCTGGCCAGCACACAGCCCTGCCCTGAGCAAGCTGAGAACCTTGCCTCCTCACAGCTAAGAACCACTCTTACAGCCCCCAGGATTCTTACTGGCCACAGTCACACAGATATCCTCATGGCTGTGACTCACAGCAGCACAAGGATGCAGAGGGGAGTTGACAATAGGGAAAGATGCTGGGCGGAAGCCCCAAGACCCTACTTGCAGCACTCCGCTGTGTCACACTGAATGCCAACCACTTCCCCGGGATTGTACTGTGATGGCCAGCATCTACTGGGAAAGCCCTAAGGAGACACACAGGGTTTCTACCAGGACTATCATACCACACAGATTCCTGGTGGAGGATGTGCATTTGTATAGTGGGGGGGTAGCTGTCCCTTCATGTCAACTCCAGGCAACCAGGTCAGCAGTCCTAGTGCCCGTTCCCCTATTTTTACCCCACTCCTTACTCCAGAGCACAGGCTCTGTGTCTTCTAGGGCTCAGATGTTAGGCATGGCTGGCCTTCCTGCCTTGTGCTGTAGGGGTTCTCTTCTGCAACTAGGAGCTCTGAGGCATCAGGGTGATTACTTGCTGCAGAGCCTCCAGCCATGCTGAAGGAGGCCTGTCTGGAGGTGATGCCACGGCCTCGGGCTGAGGAGGCCAGGCAGTGGCTGCAGGCCCTGAGAGTCGGAGGCTAAGGCCCATCCAGGTGACCCTGGAGCTGGGAGGGGGTGTGTGTGATGAGGTGGGGTGGGTCTGAGCTCAGTGAGGGTGCCTCCGACAGCTGTCTCTGCCCTGCCCTCCCCTCCCCAGGGTCATCCACCGTACAGTGTCCTGGGCTGAGGCTCAGGCCTCCTGGGTCCCGAAGCAGCTCTGCAAACCCATGCTGAGCACATCCTCTTATGCAGCCGGATAAGTGGTGCTGAGACTTACTCGTGGGTCCTGTGTTCCTGCGACACGACAGGCAGGGCTGGGTCTGTACCCTAGGACAGCACTGCCACACGGGAGGTTCTCATTTGACAGGTGGGAAGCGGAGGCTGAGCCTCTGCGCAAGCGCGGTTCACATTCTAGTTGGTTTCGCAAAAGACAGCTGTGGGAAAGACGTCCTCTGCTAGCATGCTGGGTGTGGTCTAATGGGCAGGAGGCTGGTCCCTGACCTATGTATTAGGTTTGCACACTGTTGCAGGAAGACTCATGGGTGAGGGTAAAGATTGGCTGAGAAGCACGGGGGGGGGGTCCCCTTTTTAAAGTACGGTTCTGTGGGCCCGCATGTGTATGCACACGTATGTGGATACCTGAAGCTGATAGAGAATAACATCCACCTTACTTGTTGAGGCAGGCTCTCTCAATCAATCCTAGAGTTCACTGATAGTCTCGCCAGGCAGCTTGTTCTGGGGATCCATCTGCCTTCTGAGGATAAAATCACAAGTTCTCTCATGCTCGCCTCACATCAGTATCCGATCGTGTGCTTGCGTGACAAGTGCCTTAACCACGGAGCCATCTTCCTAGCCCAGGGGTGAGCTTTGAGTATGCAGCTCTGGGTAGGCACACTCTGGTGGAGAGCAGGGCACGGGGCTTGCAGAGCCGTGGCACCTGTGTGAAGAGTAGTAAGGAAGCCAGCAGGATTTGGCTTCTGCTTGGAGATGGGCGCATACAAGGGGTTTGGCCCAGGGGAAGGTGGAGCTCTGTGTGGTCCCACTGGCCCCCATGGTTAGGGACCTGGCTGCTCAGGCTGCCTGGAAGTTGGCAGCTAAGGCCCATCCCAGTGTCCCTGGACAGCGTGTAGGGCTGGCTGGGGTTGCTGGAGCAAATTCAGTGTGGAGGGGATGAGAGGCAGTGGAATCCAGCTGTGCTTTTAAGTTCAGCCTGGAGAGGATGAGGGCTCAGCTGGATGAGAGGTGATTTCAAAGTATTTGGCCTCAGCAGCCGGAAGGACGGAGGTCCCTTGATAGACAAGGGGCAAACCTCAGGGGCTTCTGCGCGTGGCTAACCAGTGCAGTGTAAGCAGAACTGTAGCGGCTTGAACCACAGAACTTTTCTCACGCAGTTCTGGAGGGCTGAGGTGGGGGTGCTGGCCCTTCCGTGCTGTTAGATGAGAAGGGATTAACCGCGGAGAAGTGGGCAGCGAAGGAGCCGGCAAGAGGGCCTACAGTTCCCTTCTTGCCCAGCAGGTGGCAGCATGGAGCCTCTTGGGTGTGGGACGCTTGAACCTAATTCTTGGTTGGATTCCTACTCTGCCTCAGTTTCCCCACTTGTAAACTTGGGGCATACCTCCAAGGAAAACGAGTGAAGAGACGGCTGGAAACCTGGCAGGGTCTGTGTAGCCCGAGGACCTCAGCAGATGGCACTGAGTGGCCCTTCTCAGTGCCTAACCTCCTTCCACTACAACCCAGACTTTTCTCACTCTTTCCAACCCCAGGTTTGCTGGGCTTCTGTTCCAGCCTGAGACAGTTCTAGAGTCTCTCCCTAGCCTGGAGAAATCTCAGACAATCCCCCTTTGGCTGGGTTCCTGTTCTGGCCCATTCAGCATCATCTTACTGTGCCTGTAAACCTCTGACAGGAACCCTGGCTTGCCTCCCTCAGTGTCTACGCCCACCCCCATTACCCCACTGCCCCCTGGATCAGGGTGCACAGTCAGCTGTGGCCCTACTGCAGGACCTTGATGCATCTGACAGAGGCCAGCCCTCTCTAGGGGACAGCCTCTGGGATTCCTTTCCAGCCCATGATATCACTGTCCTTCAGGGAAAGAAAGAGAGGCTCCGTGAGCTATCGCGACTTGCTGGGGGACCCATCTCCTCTGTGTCCATTTCAATAAGGCTGCCACCCCTGCCTGTGGGGGATGGGCCCCTGCACACAACCTAGGTGGTCAGTTACCTGGTGGAGGAGAAATTCCTGTGGCCACTCGCTAGCCAGGTTCTATGGCTGCATGTAGCATGACCTGCTGAGGAACCCTTTCAAGGGTCAGTCCTGCCTATGTGTCCTGCCCACTTCCTGGGTCCTCTGCCTGTGGAGCCCTATAGGGCTTGATGACCAGCAGGCACGGGAAAGCCCGTCAGGTCCTGTGGAATCACAGCCCAGCCCCCACAAGTTCCTGGGCTTGGAGAGGTTCATCTGGGGCTACTGACCTAGCTGGGATTTTGTCCAGAATATAAAGTATTGACTGTCTAAGGAGGCATACACAACATCTGGGGGCTCCTTCTGAGGCCAGCCTTCTCCCAGGGGGCCTTGGTGGAGAAAGAGAGGGCTGAGCTCCAGTTGGAGCTGGAGCCTTACGGAGGAGGAGGCGGCGGTAGCCTGCGGCCCTGATGTGCCTTTGGGAAGCTCCCCGGGGAAGCCGCCTCTGGCTCACGCTGCTCTATAATTTCTTCATCCTCAGTTTCCTCCCGGGTGGAGTAGAGGGAGTGCCGCGGCCGGCTTGTGCAGGCATGCCGTCTGAGTCCGAACCCTTGCTACAGAGGAGGCAGAGCATGAGACTTGGCATAGGGTGGCTGACTGTGTGATGGCATTCCTGAGCTCAGCGTCTTGGGAGCGCCCAAGACTTGGAAGCACACTTGTTTTTGGGTAAACACTCAGTGTCCTGCTGGTCTGTCCTCTTCTCAGGTCGTGCTGTGGTAGCCGGGTCCGGGTCTGTGGTGACCTTTGATGGGCAGGTGTGGGACCCGGGTCCCTGCTGTGGCAGCTTCCTTCTCTCACCAAACGTTCTCTCTGATGCTGAGCCGCACAAGCTCAGGGTTCACGGTCCCTTCATGTAGAGCTGAACCATACAACCCTTGTTCTGCATCCTACCCTAAAGGTTAGTGCACAGGAGGGGAGGGGGTAGGGACTCCCTGGAGCCTCTTGTCCACATGTTGCCGAAGGGTTTGTTGCTGGGAGTGATTCCAGACTCACCCGTGTGTGGTCCACGGGCTTACAAGATGTATGACACTGCCTGGCCTTGGGACGGCTGCTAAGATCTAGAGCCACCTCCTGCTGAGCACTGGGTCCAGGGCTGAGCTGAGCAGCGAGGACAGTGTGTCTGTCTCCTGGGATGTGCCAGCAGGCCTCTGCAGCCTGATGCTAGGCCTGTGGCACCACGGTGGGTTGGGGCTTGGTGTTCCCCACAAGGGCCTTTTCCAGCTCCACCACGGCCCTTCTCAGTGGCACTGCAGTTGGCCTCCTGGTGGGGAGGCATAGGCCAGTGGGCAAGAACTGGAAATAATCTCAATGGCTGCCTTTGCTGACTGGACACTTCCTGCTGGGGTGGCCATGACCGCTGGCCTCTTTTCTAGTGTGACACAGCTGCCTCCTCAGTCCTGTTGATTCCCCAGTAGAAGCTGGATACTCACTCCTGCTTCCAGGGCCAGCTTCTGGCCCAGGGCTTCTGACCCAGTTTGGCTCTTTTCCCTGGAGACAGTCTGTACAGGGTGAAGTCAGCTCTCGTGAGGTCTCCCAACATGCAACTAGACCCCGAAAGGTCTTCTGGGAAGCTCACTAAGTGGCCCGGTGGGGTGGGACAGTGGGGGAAGGCACTGCAAGGCACAGTCCTCTTTAGATCATCTTTTCCCTCCCCAACTTCTGAGGATTCTGGTGTCCTGGGGGAGTCAGGAGAGGGAGCTTTCCCAACAGGTCCCTCTTGCTCTGCAGGAATATCGGTAGGGCCTTCTGGGTACCAACAATAACGAGGCGGATGATGGGCTACTGCTGCCAGATGGCACCGAAGCTGCCAGCCTGGAGGAGCTCACCCAGGCCTGGCAGGCTCAGTGGAGGACAGCTGCCCAGGTCCGGGGTGAAGCGGGAACCCTCACGCTGCACTCAAGGATACAGGCACCTTGCTGATGCTGATGCACACCAGGCAGTGTGCCCAAGAGAAACATGCAGAGGGGTGAGTCTTGTGTGGGTGAGACCTGTGGTGCTGGAGCGGGGGTACAGCCGCCATGCTCAGGGCATGGGACTACCTGTCAGGCCTTCTTCTAAGAACCCTGGTCCAGCCTGGAGATCTGTTTCCAGGTGGTAAGTTCTAGGCTGACCCTGGCCACAGGCAAGTCAGCAGAGTAGCCACAGCATGAAAGAGGCCTAATGTAGCCTGTGCCCTTCCAAGAGTACAACTCCAAGAGGCGCCACTCTCTGAGCTCCTACAGGGATGGCAGGTGCTCAGCTCTGCGGTGAGCACAGAGTCCCAACAAAACTATGTACAATGTGGTTTTCCTGAAGAAAGAGCTAGCCTGGTTGGCAGGGACAGGACGAATGCTAATTTGAGGCCAGCCTGGGCTACATAGCAAGACTCTGCCTTAATAAAATCAAATAAGGCTGGAGAGATGGCTCCATGGTTCTCTTGCAGAGGAGCTGGGTTCGATTCCCAGCACCCATGTCACCCATGTGACAGCTCACAACTGCCACCAGGGGAATGGATGGCCTGACCTCTACAGGCACCACACACACGTACATGCAGGCCTAACACTCATACATGTAAAATAAAAAGTCATACAGTTTTTTAAAAAAATAAAAGGAACCAAACAACAACAAAATAAAAGTCAGGAGCGATGCTTTAACTGATAATGTGTTTGCCTTACAAGCACGAGTTGGATTCCCTGAACCAGGGAGTGGGGGGAACTGGGTGAGGTAGTGTGTGCTTCGGATGCTGTGCTGGGAGGTGGGCGGCTGGGTGAACCCTGGGCTCTCTGGCCAGCCAGGCTTGGCCTAACAAGGCTAGTTCTGGGCCACTGAAAGATCCTGTCCCAAAATACAAACCAAACCAACCAAACAAACAAACAAAACCCAGTGAGTATTTCCTGAGGGTTAAGGGGATAACACCTGAGACTATGGCCACCAAGCCAGGTGTCTCAAGGACCCTAAGAACTCTCGGAGCCTTGTGCACTCAGAACTTGTAACAGTAGGTATGAGGTGACAGGCCATGGCCTGTGAACCTGACAAAGACTGGTCCTGACGCACATTTTGACTTCTTTATCCAACTTACAAGTCACAGCTACAGTGACAGCAGTGGGAGATGCCTGAGACCTTCACATCCCAGACCCAGGGGCAGCCTGAGAGTCTTAAAGGCATGACAGATGACACTCAAAGATGAACACAAGCCAAAGGAAATGTCTACACATAGTGTAAGAGTCAACTGTGTGATGCTCAAGTGAACTGTAAAACAACACAAGAGAAAGTCAGGGAAATGGAAAATGTGATGGGTGTGGAATGAGAACCTACTGTGTGGCCCAGGGTGTGGGAGGAGGACATCCTGTGTGACCTGGTGTGCTGGACAGAGTAAGAGCGTTGAGCCTAGAGCCCTTAATCATGAAGCATACGGTGACTTTACTCTTACTAGGCCCATACCATATGTGGTCCGAGCACAGCTGCAAAAGAAAGGGGGCAGAGAGGCTTGGTCCAGCACTAGCAAGAGACCCTGTCTCAATAAGAAGATGGGCAGTGCCCAGGAGCCACGGGTGCATGCACCTGTACACAAGCATTCTCAGTCGGCCCACATCCCACCCTGTGTGGGCTTCAAGGGCCGCCCAGCTCCCAGCTTTCCCCTGGGAATGGAAGGGAGGGATCAGAGCTTGTGGGCATTGTGTTTCGCTCATCGGGGTCCGCTCTGGGAGCTGGCTTCTGTCTCACCCCACACTGTGCCTGCACACTGGTGTAGTTTGGATATCTGGCAGGCAGTAGTGGTGGGGACCCCGCATAACAGTGGGCAGCAGACCTCAGCACCTCCAGCTTTTCACAGCTGAGGACATCTAAGAGAAGAGAGCCGAGGGTCTCAAAAGGCTATGACAGGAAAAGTCCTTCCTTATGCTTAGGGGGTGTGCAGAGGCCCTGCAATATTCACGAAAATATGTGTGCTCAAAGGAACCAGATCTCCCCGGAAAACAACCTTCAAGAGGCAAAGTCTCTGGGTTTTTTGACAAGGACATTTAAATGCTGTCCTTATATGCACTATAAGCTGAGCAGTGCTGTCAGAGCCACGCAGAATCGTGGAAATGAAAATGACAGAGTCTAGAACTAAACGGACAGCAACTGGATGGAGGAGCGGATGGAGCGTGACCTGGAAAGGATCTGCTGGAATAACTGATTCCAAGCAGCAAAGCGGAGACGGAGGAGGGCTGGGAGAGGGCTTGGCACACAGCGAGAGGGCCAATGGAACCAAGCCACCGCCAGGCACGGTGGCTCAGGCACGGAGGAAGTACAGACAGGCGGGGCTGGCTCCCTGGCTTTCTGGCTAGCCTCAGCTCATCAGTGAGCTTAGTGACGGAGGAGCTGAAGAAGACTGAAGCTGTCTCAATCTTCTTATTGAGACAGGGCCTCTTGCTAGGGCTGGGCCAAGCCTCTCTGTCCCCTTTCTTCGAAGTAACCGAGTTCCTGAGGCTGACCTCAGGCCTCCACACTCAACACACACACACAAAGAAAGGACTTTGTGCCAACAACTGAATTCTATATCTCCAGCTATCAAAAATCAAATCTATAGCCAGGAGAAGGAAATCCTGACTTGAGCAGGAAAAGGTGGAACATGAGCTGGAAAGTGAGTAAAAAATCCACAAAACAGGCAAACTTTTAGTTATAAGAGAAGACTCAGGTGACTGAGATCAGGAATGAAATTTAAAATCTAGACAGACGAAAGAAACTGAACTCGTGACTGAAAATACAAACGGCAGTGAGACAGCCCAGCAGAGAAAGACTGGAAGTTCAAGATCATCCTTGGCCGTATAGCCTGAGGAGCGCCTGGGCTAATGAGGCCGTCTTAATCAATCCATCAAGAAAGGAATCTAGTTTAATTGTGGAAGCTATCTACAGAGGTCATATGGTGTTCTCAGGGGCCCTGCTCCTGCAGCATGGCATCTTCCTGTGAGTGTTCCAGAACCATCTAAGAGTCAGCAGCACGCTCACAGCCTGGATCCCTCAGCATTCAGGTCCAGCATGACCTAAGCTTTCTCTCCCACCCCCTGCACTGGCTCAGGTATATCCTCTGCCCCCAGAGCCTCGGGTGCTGACCCCCGGACCTTCCCTTTGGTGGCGTATTCTATCCTGGTCTTCCCTCCTGCCAAGAGGCCCTTAGCAGATGCTTGTTAGTTTTGCACCTCTGTGGGTGGCTGAGTGCTTGGTGTCCCACAGTATGAGGGAAGGCAGGGCACCATAACCGTAGTGCTTACAGAGTAGGGAGACAGTGGTGGGCAGGTGACAGGAGGGCCAGGGCTACCACAGGGACCCCGGCCCACCCTAGGAGGAGATGGTAGGGCTCTCCTTCTAGGCCTCACAGCACAACCTTATCACAGTTTGAGATTTTGCCCAAGCCAACACAAAGCTGTGAGGCCGTCAAGGTCTTCAGCCTTCTACCCCAGTCCTAGTTCCTGGGCGAGGCCAAGGTTCTTGGCTGGAAGAGAACCATCAGTGCAGAATGCCAGAAAACCCAGAGGAAAACAAGCCTTGCTGCCAAGTGCAGAAAGGAAGAGCTGAGAAGCAGCCCCACTTTCCCAGTGTCTCAGGCTGAGGGACTCCCAGCTGGCCCAGGGAATTCATTCTCAGGCTTCACTGGGAGGCAGCCAGGCTAAGGTTCACACCTCTGGGAAGACACTCCACACCAGCATTCACACTTGCGCAAGCGACTGCTTCACTCACCCAGCCACCCAGCCACCCAGCCAGAGCCTCAGGATGACGAACCGGGTGGCACCCTGGGGGGAACTGATGGCCTCAGGGCTGGTTAGGGACCTTCCTTCTCCAGGATGGACATACAGGATGCTTCTGGGGCATGGGGAGAAGGCTCCTTCTCAACGTGTGATGTAAATGTGAGGGCGTGAGTTACTAGACAACAGGCGTTTGTTGTTGCTCATTTCTCTTGGGAAATAAATGTTGTTGTTGTTGTTGTTTTTTAAAGTTTTCAACTGCAAAATAAAGCTGCAGTTCAGAAGTGTCTATAGGATTGGATGCTGGTCCTTGTGCCAGAGAAGCAGAGGCTGTGATGGCTATGAGCTTGCCTACCAGGAGGGGGCACCTTTGAACCCTTTCTACACTGAACCACCTTTAGTTTATCCCCAAGGCTTTGCACAGGTTAGGGCTGGCACCCTGCTGCTCAGCCTTTGGACAGGGCTGGGAATGTGCCACCAGAAATGGGACAGAGAGAAGGCAGGAGGGCAGGCACAAACTCACCTGGTGCACAACGGGTGTCTAGAAACAAGATCCTGGAACAGAGGGAAGTGAGGCCAGTTCTTCTCACCCTTCCTAGCACTGTCACCCTCATGAGGCGATGACCCCGAACTACAAAACTATCTTGTTGCTACTTCATAACTGTAGCTTTGCTATGTAACAGTTATGAATTGTAAATATCTGATGAGCAGGATATCTGATATGTGACTCCTGTGAAACGGTCATTTCACCCAAGGGGGTCTCCACCCACAGGTTGATAACCACTGCTCTAGGAGGAGGCGTGAGGCATGGGCTGTTCTGATTGATGACACACCTGCATCTTGTCCCAGTTCCATCCAGAAGACCTTCTTCGTGGTGACCTGGAACTGCTCAGGATGCTTTGAAAGACGTTTGACCTTTCCTTAGCCCTTACAATAGCCCAGGGAGGAATGTATGTCCCTCCTTGCTCCCGCACTTATGGAAGCCAGTCTTGAGCTCAGATGTCACTGAACCAGGCCAGTCTACCTCTCAAAGCTACATAGACCTACTCCCCCACTTTGTGTCATGGCTCAGAGGTACAGGTTTCCTCTCAAGCCTGACAGCTGGAGTTCAGTCCCCAGCACGGACACAGGAGAACTGACCTCCTCAGGTGCACCAAGGCAGCACCCGCCCCAGTGAACTGCAGCCACACCCCAAGCTGAGATGCGCACTCGGTAAGTTACAAGCTGATGTCAAGTTCCATCAACTTACACTTGGGGCTAAAGAGATGGCTCAGCAGGTAAAAGTGGTTCGGGGTCAAACATGCGTTCAGATCCCAAGCAGCCATGTAAAAAGCTGAGTGTGGCTGCTGCTTGCTAACCCTAGTGCTGTGGGGACAGACACAGAAGGCCTGCTGCAACTCTCTGGCAGCCCGCCTCACTCTAAGTTCAATGAGACATCCTGTCTCAAGGGAATAAGGCAGAGAGTAAAAGAAATAATAGGTCACCTGATGGCTTCCTCTAGCCTCCACTCATGCACAGCTGCACACAGCTGCACAGAAGTACACACAAGCACATACAAACAGAAATGCACCCTCAGAAGCTGGGGAGAGGGCCCATGGGTAAAATAACTGCCATTCAAGCATGAGGACCTGAGTTCAGATCCTGGACAAGCATGAGGCATGGTAGCATGTGCCTGTCATCTCACTGCTGAGGAGGTAGAGACAAGAGGATGCCTGGGCCTTGCTGGACAGCTAGTCCAGCTGGTGAGCCCCAGGTTCAGTGAGAGAGCCTGTCTCAAAAATAAGGTGGAGAATGCCTGAAGAAGACATTTTATATCAACCTATAGCCTTTATGTACACTTGGATAGACCAGCACACACAAACACACTCACATGTACCATACATCCCAGTGGGGAAGCAGTCCCCTTGTTCAAGCAGATTCAATATCAATGTTTTGCAGATTGTAGTTGCATGAGTCCAGATTGAGAATTTAACACAGTTGTGGGGGATGTGTAATTCCATCAAAAACACCCACAGTTTCAGCTACAGGGGATGTTAAGGAGCTATCATCTGGCTTGAAGGTCATTAAGAAAGGACTCCTCCCACCAGGCGATGATGGCACAGGCCTTTAATCCCAGTACTTGGGAGGCAGGGTGGATTTCTGAGCTCGAGGCCAGCCTGGTCTACAGAGTGAGTTCCAGGACAGACACGACTATACAGAGAAACCCTGTCTTGAAAAAAACAAACAAATAAAAAAAGAGTGGACCCCCTCCCTCACAATTGGCAGCCTATAAAACCAGGAACGGAAACAGCGGGACTCTGATTCCTGATCAAAAGAATAGGCGGTGAAACACCAAGTTGAGACAAGACATTCTAAACTGCCCCAAAGATCCTAAGATGACGCTCAAGCTGGAGGCTTCCTGGCAAAGAAAGAGGATACACTCTTGTCCCTCCCTGAAGAGTCACCCTAGGGAGATGCTCACGGAATGAAACACTGGCTGCACACGTGTGGGGACCCTAGTTCAGACCCCCAAACCCCAGAGCAGCTGGATGTGGAGGCGGGCTGTAATGCTGGCGCTCCTGTGGTGAGATGCAGGGTGGAGACAGGATTCCCTGAAGCTCGTGGACAGGTTAACCTGGTGGAAGCCCTAGAAAAGAGGAGGCTCGATCAAATGCAGGTGCAAGGCAGGGACACACACACACACACACACACACACACACACACACACACACAGAGGTGTAGGTAGAAATACTCACACTGAACACACACATAATTAAAAGTGTTGTTAGTGGCGATTTCCAAATGTTCATGGCAGTTTTCCTCTTTACCCTCAAATAATTGAGACTGGACACAAATGAGCAATATACTCTATTTCAATTCTCTCAGCTAATTTTGGCTGGGAGGTCCCAGTCAAAATCCCACTGGGCCTTGCACGTTAGCACTGATCCGGCTCTCTGGGCTCCAGGTGCTTTCTCGTGGCCTCTCCTGGACTCTCACCCTGTGGCAAAATCCCACTTCCTCTCTTTTCCCCCTGCCTGCCCCCTCCCCTCTCCTCCGCTGCCTGTCCCCTCCCCCTCCCCCNCCCCTTCCCCCCTCCTCCCCTGGCTGTGAGGAAGCCCATTCCTATTGTCTCTCCTGGTCAGGGAATAGTTGGGGAGCAATGTTTTCACAACATTGAGACAGGAGATTTTCAGAATAAGGATTGCAACCAGATATGGGGGCCCAGAAATCAGCATTTGAACAATACATGAATAATCTTTACACAATGCACAGTAGCATTGTGCCTATAAAGTGTAGGATTCAATGATGTTTACTCACAGAACGTTCTCTGTTGATTGACAGCAGTCAACCTTGGAACCTTTCAACCCACCCCAGAAGGCTCAGGGAACATCTCAGAAGAGGAAGTAGGACTGTGAGAGCTGGACAGCATGACTGTCCCACCCACGAACTCACAGCAGCCGTGCCCACTGTACAGACCCACACAAGATCAAGAATTTTAAGATTCCCAACATGGAGTAAGGAGGGCTCCACGATGCCCAACCCCTAATGGAGGAGCCAGTGGTAGTTGATGGCTTCTGGGGACATGTCACTTTTCTTTGGTGAGGGAGCATTGGTAGGGTCACCCAGGCCCTCATGCATGACCCCATACACACGTGCATATGGGCAGCACCAATCAAATTTAGTGGTTAAAATAAAAAGACATGAAGATAAGAAATGGGAGAGATGCTATGGGGAGAAGAGAGTATGACCAAGATACATGGTGTAAGTGTATATATTTAAACATTTCCCTTTTAAAAAGGAACCCCATGTCTCTTAGTCAGACCTGTTCCTTCCTCCTTCCCTCCCCTTATGAGAGGCCCAGTCTCTTTCCCAGGATTCCCCTATTCTGGACATTTCTCATCAAAGGAAGAAGGCAAGAGGAGGCCTTTGTGAGAGAGCTTATGTGACTCAGCTCTGTGTCTTCTGCGGCCATCCACGCGTCAGACCACCACTGCCGTTTAGTCCCTGTTCTCAGAGCAGTTCCACGTGAGCTGAAGAACCCCGTGATGAGTCAGCACACACCGGTGTTGTAATCCCAGAACAGACACAAAAGCAAACATGTCCAGTGTGGGCCTGGTGGCGCAGGTCTGGGAGGATTGCCGAGCCTCCCAAACATGTTTATACTCAACTGAAAATACATAGCTAGAAGGTAAAAGAAAAAGCCAATAGAACTTGGATAAGAGGCAGGAGGAAGACAGTCCTGGATTCTATTTAAAAAAAAAAAAAAAAGCGGTCATGGGGAGCAAGCCAGGAAGCAGCACTCCATGTTCTCCGCATCAGCTTCTGCCTCCAAGTCCTGTCCTTCAAGAGGGGCTGTAAGTTGTAGGTGAAATAAACCCTTTCTTCCCCGAGTTGCTGTAGGCCATGGGGTTTAGCTCAACAATAGACAGTGAACGAGACAGCTATTTCCCTCTGTGCCTCCCAGTTTTTAGGACATCATCAGACTTCATTTTCATTCATAATGCATTAGTCAGAATTAGTCACATGAACCTCTCACTACAGGAAATATTCAGCCATGTGCCCTAAAAACACAAAGAATTAGATAAAGTTTTTTTGCACCCTAGACATCCTTAATATAAATTAGTAATATTTTCTCCATTTTTCTTTTTTTTTTTTTTTAAGATTTATTTGTTTTATATATGTGAGTACACTGCTGCAAACTTCAGACACACCAGAAGAGGTCATCGGATCCCATCACAGATGGTTGTGAGCCACCATGTGTGGGAATAGAATTCAGGACCTCCGGAAGAGCAGTCAGTGTTCTTAACTGCTGAGCCATCTTTCCAGCCCCCGTTCTTTTCTTTTTGACGTTATAATTTAATCATGTCCATTTCCCTTCCCTGTTATCCTTCTAAACCCTCCCATATGCCCTAATTGTTGTTACATGCATATGTGTATACATTCTTAGTATAACCTCTCAGGTGAACAGTCCTCACCCTACCTTGTTTTTCTGAGACAGGGTCTCTCACTGAGCCGTGGACACCTCAACCTCAGCTCCACAGGCCGACCAGGGAGCTCCGGGCAGGGTCACATGTGCTCTGCTGCAGCCACAGTTTCACAGGAGCACTGGTGCTCCAAACCTGGCCTCATGTTTGTGCTGCAAGCACTTTGACTGAGGCACACCCCTGCCCCCAGAAATGTCTCTTTAAGGAGAAAAGTTAAGGTCTGCACCAGGGCTCACTACAAGCACAGTGTCTGTGAGAAGGCCTGAGCCCATGGGATTCTTCTGCTGTGGTTTGGCTTCCCTCTGCACCTTTGGTAGTGAGGTCACCTGGCAGTGACAGCTTTGCAGGCCTCCAGGCCTCCACCTCTCCAGTGCTGGATGACAAGGGGGGACGCTATCACTCCCAACTTGAACCTTAAGTCATTTTTTTTATAGGTTCATTTATTTATTGTATATAAGTACACTGTCGCTGTCTTCAGACACACCAGAAAAGGTCATCGGATCCCATTACAGATGGTTGTGAGCCACCTTGTGGTTACTGGGAACTGAATTCAGGACCTCTGGAAGAGCAGTCAGTGCTCTTAAGGGCTGAGCCATCTCTTCAGCCCCCCAACCTTAAGCCTTTTTTTTTTGTTTGTTTGTTTTTGTTTTTTTCGAGACAGGGTTTCTCTGTGTAGCCCTGGCTGTCCTGGAACTCACTTTGTAGACCAGGCAGGCCTCGAACTCAGAAATCCGCCTGCCTCTGCCTCCTGAGTGCTGGGATTAAAGGCATGCACCACCACGCCCGGCTCAATCTTAAGTCTTAAGTAGCAGTTGTGTGGCCATGTACATTAAATAGCCATTCCTGCTTTAGAACCATTTATCTCAGCAGCTGGGCAATTCAGTGTTTGCATAAAGCACATGCTTGGTCAGTCATGGAGCCCGTCAGTTAGGCAGAAGGTGCACATGCCCAGTGGGTCCCACACACAGCATAAAGCCAGTTCTTGAGCCGGGCAGTGGTGTCACACACCTTTAATCCCAGCACTTGGGAGGCAGAGGCAGGCGGATTTCTGAGTTTGAGGCCAGCCTGGTCTACAGAGTGAGTTCCAGGACAGCCAGGGCTACGCAGAGAAACCCTGCCGAGAGAGAGAGAGAGAGAGAGAGAGAGAGAGAGAGAGAGAGAGAGAGAGAGAGAGAGAAAACACCTGTTCTTGTTTACACCACTTCACAAATTAAAGTAAAACCCAGGCAGTCACAGTTTTTACAATAAAGCCTCATTTTAAAAATAATGAATGAGCCGGGCGTGGTGGTGCACGCCTTTAATCCCAGCACTCGGGAGGCAGAGGCAGGTGGATTTCTGAGTTCGAGGCCAGCCTGGTCTACAGAGTTCCAGGACAGCCAGGGCTACACAGAGAAACCCTGTCTCAGAAAAAAAAAAAATAATAATGAATGACTTACCCAACAACAGCAATGAGATCAGTCATGGCCCGGGCGGGGTGGGTGGGGTGGGGGTTGAGGGTAGCATCAGAGGGGCTGGCAGCAAGGAACCCACAGCTGCACCTTGGCAGCTGTCTGCCAGCGGTCAGAAAGCCCCTTTGTGGTTAAACACCCTTGAGGGTGCAAACTAGTTGTCCCCATCACGTTAGAAACTACGGTGCTGGGCTGGTGAGATGACTCAGTGGGTAAGAGCACTGACTGTTCTTTCAAAGATCCTGAGTTCAAATCCCAGCAACCACATGGTGGCTCACAGCCATCCATAATGAGATCCGATGCCCTCTTCTGGTGTGTCTGAAGACAGCTACAGTGTACTTACATATAATAAATAAATAATTTTGGGGGGCCGGAGCGAGAAGGAAAAAGAAGAAGGTTAAGATTGGAGAGACTTCCCCTTCTCCTACGTGGGGAGACACGTTTGAGGGCCGCTGCCTAACCCTACCTTACGCAGCCTGAAGATCAGGCCCTCTGCTGTTGTAAGTCCTAGCTGATCACCTCTCGCATGGTGGGACCATTACTGTAAGGAGAGGCCAGAGCTGGGGAGGGCTGGTTCTACACTTGCTGTGGTTAAGGTCTGTGCTCCCTTGGAACATGCCTGTCCTGATTGTCACCAGCACACAGCCTGTGTTGAGCAGGATGAGACCCATGTGTTGGTGAATTTTCACGGTCAGTTTGTCTCTGGGGTGTTTCTAGAGAGGTTCAACTGAGAAGTTGCACCCTAAAAGTGGTGGCACCATCCCATTTTGAAGTCTTGGACTGGGTAAAAAGGGGCAACAAAATGCGCACCCTACCCCATTCATCTGTTTCTTGTCTATGGATGCCATGTGGCCAGCTGCCTCCATGACTACCACGAGGGACTGTGCCCTCCAATGGTGGCCAGAATAAGCTCTTCCTAAGTTGGTTGTGTCAGGTTGTAATGGCAACAAGAAAAGTAGCATTGCACAGGGGCACTTCCCAGCAGACAGAGGTGGCCAGCAGCCCACGCCAGAGGCCTGCGTACCAGCAGTCCAATGGTCAGACTCACAGCAAGCTAAGGGCAGGGCCATTCCCCAGCAGTGCTCAGGGATCCAAACTTCCCTTCCTTCCCTGCCAAGCCTCTTCTGGGAGTTCAAGAAAGAATGAGGGGGGCCACAGAGCCATGAAATTCTAACAGCAGGGCTGCCTTGTGTTCACGGCAGGCTCCATGCCCTGTATTTTATCCTGAAACAGGGGGCTGCAGGGCACTATTACCCCAAACTCACATATACCAAGCCAAGAGAACTAAGACCCAAGCACTGAGACCAGACACTGGCCAGACACAGGTCTTGAGTCTTTGTGTTTCCAGGGTCTGAGCCAGAGGAGCCAGGGTGCAGTAGTGGGTCAGCCAATCATCTGTCCCCAGGAATCCTCACCACAGGAGAACCCCAAAGGGAAAGAGAAGGCAGGAACCTCTGACTCAGAAGTCTTAACTGCCAAGCCAGGTGTGGTGGCATACACCTTCAATCCCAGCTCTCCGAAGGCAGAAGCAGACAGTGGATCTCTGAGTCTGAGGCCAGCCAGGTCTACAGAGTTATGTCATTATGGTCAGAGCTACAAAGAGAACCCCTGTCTGAAAATAAATAAAACAAAATATCCCTGCCAAAGGGTGACAGGCCCAAGGAATGAGCGAATGAGCGTGGTACAGGACCTGGGAGCCCTCAGCTCTTAGACCCTCCAGCATCGCAGTTTCCTTTCCCTGTCTACGCCCCAAAGACTAAATTCCAAGCCAAGAATCTGGCCTCTTGCTCTGCTAGCCCCAACACCTAGCCCAGGCCCTAGTCAGGAAGATTATTGACAGGGTCCCCAGATGGACCTGGAGACACTGGAAAGACTGTCACATGTTGGCCCGGCATGAAGGGGCTCTTTGCTCCTGCTATTACCAGGGTGACCACCCTGGAGCGATTACACCCTTAAGCCTCTGGGAACTCTCAAGGCTCCCAGCACTGCAGAAAAGATTAAGTCAACTTGGAAGAAACATGTTTTTCCAATTAGCTATGAAACCACCCATGTTGGAACCTTTGCAGTTTTAGATGGTTGCTTTGCCATTACCCAAAATGCCTCTCGTCCTTTTTTCTCCACAAATAATTTCATAAGGTTTTCAAGGGCATCAGCATGAGTGTGGAAAAAAACAGACATAGGGCTCCCATCAGGAAGCCACCAGCAAATGTTTCCTTGCTCGCCAGCCTTTGAGGGGGGAGGAGGTGAGAACCAACTTCTGGCTACACTCTTTAGCCCACCTCGGTCAGATCTCATCTACACGTGCAGTTGCACTGATGTTTGAATTGGATTTGTGTTTTATTGCACATTCATACTGGCAAAAACGCCTTTCTTTGTTGACATTTCTTCCCTGTGCCAAGTCTGGGGCAGCCAGCCAGACGGAGAGGAAAAGATCCTGGAGGCGTCACCAAGCTTGCTGATCTTAAAGGGCCACACTGCCAACCACACAAGCTGAAGAATGTGGAAAAGCAGATCTATGATCTCTGTGACAGGTGAGCAAACAGGTCGTCTGCCCCAACCAATGTGTTGGCACCAACAAGGTGAATGAAACAAGCTCTGGCGCGCTGGAACTTTATAGATGTTGAGAGGCTCGCAGCCTGCTGAGTGGTGGTGGAGCCTAGATTTGAAAGCATTGTCTGTACTGGATAGCTTTGTGTCAACTTGACACAGCTGGAGTTATCACAGAGAAAGGAGCTTCAGTTGGAGAAGTGCCTCCATGAGATCCAGCCTTAAGGCATTTTCTCAATTAGTGATCAAGGGGGGGAGGGCCCCTTGTGGGTGGTGCCATCTCTGGGCTGGTAGTCTTGGGTTCTATAAGAGAGTGGACTGAGCAAGCCAGTAAAGAACATCCCTCCATGGCCTCTGCATCAGCTCCTGCTTTCTGACCTGCTTGAGTTCCAGTCCTGCATCCTTTGGTGATTAACAGCAGTATGGAAATGTAAGCCGAATAAACCCTTTCCTCCCCAACTTGCTTCTTGGTCATGATGTTTGTGCAGGAATAGAAACCCTGACTAAGACATTGTCCTACCTCCAAGACCCTCATTAACTCGTTTATGCTGTTGTCCTTCCTGCAGATCCTGTGGCAGGATCTTGAGAGCCTTTTACACACAAGACTCCCATGTACAAAAGACCCACCTTCTTCCTGGTATTCAAATGCCAATGAAAAGATTTTTACAGGTGTAATTTAAGTACCACACTACTTTAAGGAAAACCTTTAAACCTGGGCCCAGAGAGGGAAGATAGGAAATGGAGAAACAAGAAGATGAACTGGACACACAATACTGATATGAAGACAGAGGAGGGCTCTGGGGGACTCTTAGTTTATAAGTGACGAGGAAACAAGCTCTAAGTCCTATTGTTCTGAGTTCTAAATGCTGTCAACAAATGGGACGAAACCTTCCCTGGGGCCCCTCCCTATCCACTGAGGTTGAGCAGAGCACCCAGCATGCTGAGAGAGCCTTGGTTCATGGGAGCAGAGATGGGAAATCTGTTGTTTTAGGCGACTACACGCATGGCGGTGTGTGCTGTATCATCCTGGTGGTCACACATATGGAAGATGCCATGTCCACACATACCTCTCCAGGGTAATGGGGCCAACCAAGATTTCTGAGGACCCCCTGGGATAGTCCCTGCTCTATTGGCGCGAAGGGAGAGAAGGGAACTGGTTCGGGAGTGAAACGCTCCTAGGTCCCAGCCTCTTGGGGCTTACTTAGTTATGGTCACCCTGACATGTGACGTTAAAGCCAGATCATCTGGCTAAAGGCTGTCTGTTGGCTTTCCCCACTGCAGAGGTACCGTTTCTATCCCATTGATCCTGGGAGAGGCAGCCTGTATATTCTATCCACTGTGTCTGGCAACCCCACAAGATACACAAGTCACATTCAAGAACAGCAACCCCAGGAGTCTGTCACCCTACACAGCTCAAGACAGTCCAGACGTCTGTTCCAGAAACATCTGGTAAAGTCGAATATTCCAGCCAAACAGCAATCGCCAACTCTGCTCTTCCCTAACACATTGTTCTTTTTGAGATAGTCTCATATATTCCAGGCTGAACTCTAATTTGCAGTGTAGCCAAGAATGACCTGAAACTTCTGATCCTCCTGCTCCACTTCCTAGCTCTGCATGTACATATGCATGAAGTAGGTAAATGCAGTCAATAATAAAATTTCAAAGCCCTTCCTTTCCTCACCCAGTTTGGCCAGAAGGGAGGAGCAGGTGTTGGTAGTTTTGAATTTCCCAGCGCAGGACCTCTGTTTCTTAGGCTGATTTGTCCACACCACATCCCCACTCGTTCAGCTGAGCTAGACGACCTCTGGGGAGGTGGGTTAATGCTACAGTGGGAGGAGGCATTCAGGAACCTTGGTATGAGGTAATTGTGCAGCTAGGGGGCAGACACAGCAGGCAGAATGGCCCTCTTCTCCTGTGACTTGACACCCTAACCAGAACCTGTGAACACTTAGTTGCAAAATGGACTTTTTTCCAACTTACAACAATAAAAGACTTCTATAAGCCCAGGCTGGCCTCTAAGTCACTGAGCAGAAGGTGACCTGAACTTCTGATCCCCTGTCTCCACCTCCTGAGTGCTGAGACTGCAGGTGTATACCACTATGATCAGTCTAATGCAATGTTGGAAAATGAACCCTGGGCTTCACGCACACTAGGCAAGTACTCTACCAACTGAGCCACATTCCTTAGCCTCAGAAGTGATTCTGGCAATGAGCTGGGCCTGCATGCATACAGCAGAGATAAGGCAAGTTGTGCAGCAACCAAGGGTCTTCCTTTCATTGTCTCCAGACCCAGGGCCCAGCAGACACTGGGGCTTCATGACAAAGGCCACACTCAGGAGTGGTGGCACATGCCTTTAATCTGGGTACTCAGGAGGCAGAGACAGGACTATCTCTGAGTTCGAGGGCAGCCTGGTCTACAGAGTGAGTTCTAGGATAGCCAGGGCTACACAGAGAAACTCTGCCTCAAAATGAAACAAAATAACAAACAAGTCACCTACTGCTTGGATTCCCATAACCTCCGAGTAGAGGAGTCTTTTACCCTTTCCGACCCCAATCATTCTTCTCTACAGAGGTCAGAGATAAGCCCAGAGGGCTGGGATGTGGTTCCGAGGTAGGGCACTCATCTACATATAGGAAGCCCTAGGTTTCATCCCCAGCACATAATAATAATGACAAGTCTGTTCATTTGAACTTGTACTTTATTTATTATTGTATGTGGATATAGGGGCATACACATGCCACTGACTTATATGGAGGTCAGAGGACAGCTTTCAGGGATAGCTCTTCTCCCCCCACCCCATCTTTCTGTAGGTTCCCTGAAATGAACTCAGGTCAGTAAGCTCGCCCCATAAGCACTAGCAACCTCTCCTCCATCTCATTGGCCCCGACGATAATGAGGACAACTACAATAATTTTAAGTTGCTTTTAAAGCGCTAGGCTTAGCGACTCAGATTCAATCCCAGATACTCGGCTGCCCAAGAAAGTTAGTAAGACCTTGTCTGAAAGCAAAAGGTGCAGAGGGGCTGGGGATGGTTCAGAGACGGAGTACTTCCTGGGATGGCCCTGGGTTCAGTCCCAAGTGCTAAATACTTTTAAATGCTTCTAAGTAGACATGGTGGTGCATGCCTTTAATGCCAGCATGCTAGAAGCAGAGACAGGCAGATCTCGGTAAGTTCCAGGCCAGCCAGGCTACAATTGTGAGACGTTGTCTCAACAACAGCAACAACAGCACCAATCATAGTAATTATAATAGCTCATAAAAACAGTAAGAGTTGGGCATGGTGGTGCAGTTGAGAGGCAGAGGCAGGACAATCTTTGCAAGTTGGAGGATAACCTGGGCTACATCAGGAGTTTCAATTCAACTTCTACATAGTGGCCTAAACAGCCTAAAAAGCCTAAAGAGCTCAGAAAAATGAAGAGACTCACCCAAGGTGGGTTACTTAATAAAAGGGACTAGAGTTGACTGTCAAGTCCATTGAAACCCATCTGGTGTCCAAACCTCCCCCACCCTGCCCCCACCTGTCTGGCAAAAATGGGCAGAACTCCCAGGATGGTTGGCTGTGAAATTTCTTGTGGCCCTATTTGTTCCTTTGCTTCATTTTGTGGCTTTTCATTCTGTGATATCTGGCTCTCATCCCATTCCCTAGGGCACAGACCAGACCCAGGCCAAGCAGCAGGGGGCGCTATACTCCACTCTAGAGCAGTCCCAAGGAGCCAACTGGGAAGATTTAAGGTGCTGGCTCTGAAGAACACTGTCCCTAACAACACCAGGCACCTACTAGCTCATGACTTGCCCCTGTGGCCTGCTGGGGCAATGCAGGGCGAGCGGATACACCTCCTAGGTAACGGGATGCTCAGTTCAAACCAAGTATGCAATTGTGCTGGTGTCTTTATCGAGGAAGTCACTGTCCCAGGCACACTAGCACTTGCTCTTTGCCAGGACCCCTTTATACTTCAGATCTTTCCTCTCTGAAGAGTATTTTCCTGCCTTCACGCCAGCACCTGCAAGGGATCCAAAATGCTGGCATAGTAGAACATACCTCAGGAGCTGAGGAAGAGAATCAAGGCCAACTTGGCCTACGCAGTGAGACCCTGTCTGAGGAGAAACAAGGGAAAAACAAAAAACCTACTCTGGAGACACAGCTCAGTTGGTGGGGTGTCTGTCCACCATGCATAAAGCTCTGGGATAATCTCCAGCACACAGGAACCAGGCAGGGGAGCACAGATGCAATCCAGGGTTCAGGAGGATTGCCAAGGTCACCAGGACAACCTGAGCTATGAGAAACTGCCCCACAAATGGACGAGAGGGCTCAGGGGGTAAAAGCACTTGCTGTAGGAGTCAACTGCAGTACGCTCAGACCTCTGAACCCACAGTGGAGAGAATGGATTACTGAAAGCGACCGTCCTCTACCTTCACACAGTACCTCATGCTTATGCACAGGGGCACACACACAAATAAATCTTAAAAGTTACGAAATACAAACCAATAAAAAAACACAATAACAACAAAAACTCAAACCCAGGCCAGCAAGATGAGGGTAAAGGAACTTAGCACCGAGCCCAAAGACCCGAGTTCGAACCCTGTGTCCCACCTGGTAGAAATCAAAAATCAATTCCCACAATTTATCCTCTGATCTACACACCCATGCCATAGCAAATGTCCACCTACACACACACACACACACACACACAGACAACTAGCTAACTAAATAGAAGCTTTAAAGCCCTCAAATGCCGAGGCTCGTGGGCACTGTGCCTTTTTACTCTGTGGCTTCTATCTTCAACCTGAAACTCCTACAGCTTACTGTGTGTGTGTGTGTGTGTGTGAGAGAGAGAGAGAG
The DNA here is from genome assembly GCF_900095145.1 of Mus pahari. Taxonomy (NCBI): domain Eukaryota; kingdom Metazoa; phylum Chordata; class Mammalia; order Rodentia; family Muridae; genus Mus; species Mus pahari. The sequence continues at coordinate 6,909,672 of NC_034601.1, read as the reverse complement.
AGTCCCCAGAGGACAGAGATGCCAAGCAAGGATTCTAAAACAACCTCGAGACCTCCCCACTCAGAAGGAGGGGTGGGTGGCAAACTCCATTTCCCAAGAGCCTACCAGCAGCATCCTTTGAAGGAAGGACCAACTCGAAGACTCCACCTTGAAGGCTGACCTTCAAGCCCCAGGTCAGGCAGGAGATGGTGAGACCAGAACTAGCCCACAGTGTGACAAGGTTGGAGCCCCCGAACGGTGTCTTCAGACACAGGCTCAAAGCTATCTGCTTGATGTAGGTCACTGTGGCTAACTGTGACTAAAGACATATCCACTCCTTCTCCCCCATCCTGTTTTTTTACTTTTTGGTTTTTCGAGACAGGGTTTCTGTGTGTAGCCTTGGCTGTCCTCAAACCTGTGTTTGTTTGTTTGTTTTGTTTTGTTTTGTTTTAAGACAGTGTCTCCTATAGCCCAGGTTGGCCCAGGCTACTTGCTATGTAGCCCATGGTGACTTTGAACTTCTGATTCTCCAATTCCTTAGTGCTGAGATTTGGGGATCAAACTCAGGGTTTCGTTCATGCCAAACAAGCACTCCACATTATATACGGCCCTTGACTACCCTCCTCCTCTTTGCATAGGGGCTTGTCAACAAAGGACCTGGAACCTGCATTGTGGCCTTCACCTCCAGAATGTCAGGATTACAGGTGTGCACCACCATACCCAGGCTCCCTCTTATCCTTGCAAGAGGCAGCTAGCTGATCAGCAAACGGGAGAAGTGCCCAGCATCAACCCTGGCTGGCCAGACAGATCCCCGACTCTGCACAGCATATCCTCTGGTTTCTTTTTCTCTTTAATCATTAAATCACACATAAGCCAACTAAAACACAGCAGACAGACACTCCCCTATTTCACACAGCCCTTCTTTCCCCTCCTGCAGAATTTTGCGGTAAAACTTCAGCTTTACAAGAACATGCAACAGAAAGAATTAGGGAACTCAGGCGATCCAAAACCAGCTAAGTGATGGTTTCGAATTTTTAAAATATATATAATGTAAAGCAGTTCCGAGAAAAGTGAAGTCACGGCCTAGGTTGCTTATTCTCAGTTCTTAGAAAAGAGCATTTCAAAGAGGAAGCTGAGTGGGGAGGGCACACAGGCTGCCGCCGCCAGAGCCGCGGTCTGGCGGGTGCTCACTGATAAACTGACTTTGATTTGGCAGCTGAGAACTGAAGCCTCCGGATGCATTTTCATTTGGCGCTGTCAGGGAGGAAACAGCCCCCAACAGTGAGAGTTCTGAATGTGCAGAGAAACCACAGGCTCAGTTCTGTGCTGGAGAGGCAGCCGACAGCCACTGGCCACTGCCATTTGCGCCGCCCCTCCCCCCACTGCCCTGACCTCCAGCCAGCCTGCACTTTTCTATGGGGTGTTTCAGCAGGAGTTAGGTGAGGACATGGCTGGGAAGTTGTCAGCAGCTTCCAGTTCTCCAGTAGAAAAGTGGGCTTGTGCCACACACGGCTCAACAGCTACTCTGGGGGACACCATTTTACTAAGACTCCTGTAGCAGAGATCCTGGGGCCTGCATCAGAATTAAAGTTCAGACTGGGGCTCAAGTGGCAGATTGCCTAACATGCAGGAACCAGGCCGTGAGTTTAATCCTCAGACCCACGGTGTGCACCTCCACACCTCAGGACTAGGTGTGGGGGTGCACACCTGCACTTGCAGCACCAGGAAAATGAAGGCAGGAGGATCCGGGCTTCATGGTCATGCACAACTGCACAGTGAGTTTGAGGCTAGCCTGGAACATGAGATGACGCCTCAAAATTAATTAATTTGAGGCCTAAGGTATAGCTCAGCAGTAGAGTCTGCCCAGCATGCAAGAGGCTCTGGGTTCTATCTCCAGGACTGAAAAATTGTGTGTGTGTGTGTGTGTGCGCGCACTGTCTGTACCTGTGTGTCTGTTTATTAAATTCCAGTGCAATCAAAAGCAACTGATCAACTGTTCCAGACAAGGGAGACCTTAAGGAGGCACGACGACCAAGTAGAATGTGGAATCCTGGGGAAAAATGAATAAAGAAACCAGAACAAACTATAAAATTTGGTTACTAACTTTTCAGTATTTGTTCATTAGTTAATTTGTTAATTAATTTTAACATCCATGCCAGACTAATGTACGATACTCATGATAGGAACCTGGTATGTCTATAATTTAAGACATCTTGGGTTTATGCAATACTGCATAAACCAAGCTTAGTGGCGCACAGCTGTGATCTCAACAGTGAGGAAGCTGAGGCAGGAGGGTCAGGAGTTCCAGGGCAGACTGGGCTGCAGACCATGCCTCACGTGTAAATAAATAGGCAAATAAAAATATAAAGAGCTGCACTATTTTGGCAATTTTTCTGAGACTCAAACAACGTACACTGGAGCTGGAGAGATGGCTCAGCAATTGAGAGCACTTGCTGCTCTTCCAGAGGACCTGAGTTTGGTTCCCAGAACCCACACAGGGATGTTCAGATCTGCTATAACCCCAGCTCAAGATTCCAAGGCCCTCTTCTAGACACACACACACACACACACACACACACACAAATAAAAATAGATCTAAAAGAACGAATGGTTCAGCAGTTAAACCCAGGTCACTTTTCAACTTGGCCTTCCTTTAAAAGAAAATGTTAGCGCCTTTAACACAGCACTCAGGAGGCAGAAACTAATCTGGTCTACATAATGAGTTCCAGGAAAGCCATAGCAAGTTCAAGGCCAGCCTGAACTAGAGACACTGCCTTAAAAGGTAGGGTGGGAAAGATGGGGGGCAGGGTGAGAAGGGGAGGGAAGAAGGGAAGGCCAGAGAGACTGACTGCTGGATGGATAGAAGGAAGGCAGGTAGGCAGTCCTGCAGAAAGATGAATCAGCTGGTAGTCTTTACATGGGATTGTAGGGCACCATCCTCCCAGCAAGACAGACGTCAGTTTAGAGGTCAGAGGAATCAGAGGTGGCCAGCTGGTCGAGTGCTACTCTGGCGTGTGTGAAACCCTGGGGACCCCGTGGTCCAACCCCAGTGTCAATCATTACTACTGTTCTTAAAGCCTCTTTATTTTTCAAGACTTATCTTTTTTAAAGTATTTATTTGAAGTCTATATGCTAGGTTGTGAGGGTTTCCCAGGGCCAGAGAAGGCATCAGATGCTTAGGAACTACAGGGAGTTACAGAAGCTGTGAGCTGCCTGGCATGGGGCTGATAAATGATAGTTTGTTTACCAACACTCTCTCCTGGGCTCCAAAGCACCCAGGAACACATAACTAAAGATAAACTCTTTTTTTAAAAGTCATTCATGTAAGCAGGGCTGGAGGAGCAGGCCCGCAGTCCCAGTTAACCAGAGGCAGGGAGATGGGAAATGTGAGGTCGGCCTGAGCTACAAACTGGGCTCAAGGCCTCGGTGCTTTTTCTAGGGGGTGGGGGGGAGGGCAGGAAGGAGGCAGGTCTAGATCACCTCTAGTCCTCATCCTCTCTTGTCCCTCGATGTCCATCTCCTGCCAGGTGACTCCTTAGCTTTTCTGGTGACAAGTACCACCTGATGCTCATGGCAATCCCGGTGAGGCTGGGCGTGGGGGCTGAGATCACTACACTCTGGAGGCTGAGGCGGGGGAGGCCTGCCACATCTGGCTAGCCTTGAAGACACAAGAGCTGGGGCTCTAGCTCATTGACACGGTGTTTGTTTAACACATACACAGCCTCAGCTTCAATGGTGCTTATGGGAACGCTTTCTGCTTATTTTTTCCGAAAACCTAAAACTGTTTTAATAAATCAACATTTAAGGCTGGACATGTGGCTCAGTGTTTGCTTGGCTTGCAGGAAGCCCTGGGTTCCATCCCCAGCACTGCAGACACAGTAGTGCACACCAGTGATCGCAACAGGCTGGAGGGGAGGGGAGAGGGTCTCGAGCTGGAGACTGCCTGAGCTATATAAGACCCTGTCTTTAAGGCAAACAGATAATAGAGCTTACTTTTAAAACCGACACCATACAAAAAATGTTACTAGGAAAAGTCCTACAGCAAGACTGTAACATAAGATGGACTGCTGGGTCTTTGCTGAGTAGTCAGAAAGCCAAACCCAACCCTGACACAATCCCAACAGAAAGGCATTTCATACAGAAAGGAGGCCAGGACTCTAAGCCTGCAGGCTACTCCACCGTGGATGTGGGATACAACAGTTTTGAAGCAGAAGTGTTTGAAAAGTCTGTCCCATCTTGGATTTTTAAGTTCAACAGAGAATTGTGAGAATTCCGATCATTCTCCACAGCTGGCCTCAGCTTCAGGGTCTAAGGAAATAGACGAGGAGGAACGAGCACACTGAATGTGAGAGCGAGCTATCAGCAAGGGGCTGGTACCTCCCCCTACAAGTTGGCAACAGCTGGTGATGGGAGGCAGGCCACTATGCCATTCTGTCCTCATGTCTGTAATTTTAATCCATTGACAAGTGAAATTCAGAGGTATGGTCAAGGAGAAAGGGTTATCATTCGAAGAACCAGGAAATGATAACATAAGCTTTCCACAAGCTTCAGCAGGAAAATGGAACACACACACACACACACACGCGCACACACACACACACAGACACACACACATACACACACACATACACACACACACACACACACACACACACACGTAAGTGACAAAGGGGGGCATGTGCAGTAGCAGCAGCAGGCAGGAATGGCTGAGACAACCAAGGATCCAGCTTCCAGGGTCCAGACGTCTCATTCAACCAAAGCGAATTTCTTCAAGAAACTTTTGTGATGCTCCTGAGACCCATATGGGGGTAAACTGTTCTTAGAGGGTCCCAGCTCTAAGGAATATTCCTGTGCAAGTCTTCCACCTCCAGTTCCCACATGCTTTCGTGGACAGGATTGTCAGAAAGATCTGTCATCTTCACAGCCTGCAGGCAGGGCTCAGGACTGCAGGCCTGAACCACCCCCATCACCATCACATACTTTCCTGGGAAGAGAAGAGAAGGACGTGACGATGATGTTCATACTAACAAGGCAGGTGGAGAAAACCAACAGAGACCCTGACCTCAGGACCTTGATCGGAGAAGGAAGGTCGAGACAGAAACATTGTCTAGAGCTAGGGAGATGAAGCTTGGAGGCAAAGCTCAGGCCTGGTTGGTAAAGGGCTTGCCAAAGCTTGTGGACCTGAGTTCAGAGGCCAGGCATCCATGCAGAAAAAGCATGGCAGGGTGGTATGCATATGTATGTGAACAGTGTTAAAGAAATCAAGACAGGACGATCCTTGGGGCTCTATGCCCAAGCATCCTAGCCCAGCCACTGAGCTCCTGGTTCAGTGAAAGACCCTGTTTCAAAAAATAAAATAGAGCTCAAAAACTTGACGTGACCTCTGGCCTCTAGTACACAGGCATGTGTGAGCTCACCCCCACACAAGACCATGCACACATTAACATAATCCTGACAGTAGACACCAAAACAAGGGCAGTCAGGGATCAAAACAGATGCATACATCAGCAATGAGATTAGTGGTTAACCTGGAGGGTGATGCCTGAAACTTGTTGGCATCTGCTTTTCATATGCCAAACACAATAGGCAGGCTCACTCAGCAGGTCAGCCTCCAGGAACTGGAGGCTCAGGATCCCATTGAGTTATAATTAGTCGCAGCGCCCCAGGCGGGGGCAGAAAACCCAAGCTTGCTCTCAGCCCCGTTCATTGCTCAACCCAAGAGTAAGAGACTGGCCTCTGTTCACAAGTCAGGCACTCCTGCAAAGTCACTTCCTGACAGCCGAAAACGTAAATCCAATTTTCCCTCCACGCTGCCAAACCCCTCCTCTCACCACGCAACACACTGTGCCGTTGTTCCAATCCCTGCCGCCTCAAACTCTATCCCAAGCAACACTGGGCACACGAGGAAATCAACAGAAGAACAGACTGCCACTGGGATAGTCTGACATATTATTAACCACAACTTCCCATTCCCCAGGGGAAGTGCCTCTCCTTGAAAGCGCAACTTGGCTAGTCATAAACCACACAAAATGCAATTGTGTAGAAAGTCCCTTGTCACGGCAGGAAAGGCATGCAGCCAGTGCCCTACGGGCCCAGCTCATTCCACCAGCAGGAATGAGCTTGCACACAAGTCCAGAAAGTCAACTGAAAGGAGTGGGGGTAACACATGGGGATCTCTGGATCTAACTCCAGGTCCCATATTGGCTGTCCTCTGGATGTGGCTCCAACTGGTGGTGAAGACAAAATCCTTAGAGTTACAGGGCGGAAGACCAGGTGAGGAGGTTAACAGAACTGCTCTGCGGAGCTTGGAGGCAGGAGACACTTCCTGCCGACACACTGAGTCCTCCCACCTGTACTCCTCTCCAGGCAGCTGTCTGTGGTGCTCCCCATTTCTCCTTCCCCACAGGACCCTGCCTGAGATCAAGCCTTCACCCACTCCGCTCCTATTTGGACTGCTCTGGCCTGTCTCCTCCCACTGACAGCAGTAGATCCTTCCGCCTCAGAGCCTTCCCCCATAGCGGCGCAGCCTAAGCAACACTGAGCCCTCTGCAGAATGAGACCTACAGGGCAGAGTCGCCAACCTCACCTGAGTCTTCAGAGCCTGGAAAGGAACCGCCAGATGCCCTAGAGACAGGGCAGGGGCAGGGCAGCAGCAGGCCAGCAAGATCACTCAGTGTGGGCAGGTCCTTCCCAAACTCAGTCTTTCAATGCTACCCATGGCGCTCTGGTCCCTACCTCCTGGCTTTGTCCATGCTGTTCAAAGGAGCTAGACAATCCACCATCATACACAGACACAGGATGTCAGAACTCTGACATCCTGAGTCCCAGCAACCCAAGCGGGTTAGTTCCTACAGAGACTACAGCCCTGAAGACTACAAGGCAGTCTTCAGGGCTGTCTCCTCCAGGAAGCCTTCCCTGACCTCCTTGAGCCTTGAACATGTATCCTTCTCCTGTGCCTAGTTCTGTATCTATTGTCCCCAAGCAAACACCAGATGAACCAACAAGCTAGATGAACAAAAGTCTATTTACCTCTGTAGTTTGAGGTCCAGGTCTCCTGAGGCCAGCAGTGGCAGCACATGGTGGGCTTTTGCTTTCTGCCTGATTAACACCGAGGCAGGCACCATGAGCAACACTCAAGAAAAAGTGCTGCCGGGCGTGGTGGCGCATGCCTTTAATCCCAGCACTTGGGAGGCAGAGGCAGGCGGATTTCTGAGTTTGAGGCCAGCCTGGTCTACAAAGTGAGTTCCAGGATAGCCAGAGCTATACAGAGAAACCCTGTCTCGAAAAACCAAAAAAAAAAAAGAAAAAAGAAAAAAGAAAAAAGAAAAAGTGCTGTCATTACCCCGTGCACATGCACCCTGGGCTCACGTCTACAACGGTGCCTTATGGACATCCCTGGCTCCTTCTGAGATGACTCATGAGCAAGAAGAAACAGCCCTGGCCACGGCCCTGGCCCTGGGCATACAGGCTAGAGGGTGAGGCCAACAGGTTCAGTCCAACACAGGGACATCTACTAGATGGCAGGCTTATTCCAGTGTTGGTACCAAGCTTGAGACACTGTTCAAAGCTGCCTTCAAGGGACATTGCCTGGGCTGGGACACCAAACAACATGGAATTTAACCAAAGTCAGAGCTAAGACCAAGGGCAATCAACTTTTTCTGTAAAGGACCAGACTACAGAAGTCAGGCTTTTTCGGGTCACAGGATTGCTGTCACAGCTACTGAACCATGTCTGTACAGTGAGATAATAACCCTAACCTTTTGCAAATTACAAATGCATTTCGGGCCAATAAAACTTCACTTGGTAGATGCTGATTTCAAACTACATATACACTTCATACATCATGACTTTTTTGTAGACACATCAAAATGTAAAACATAGGCCAGATATAATGGTGCATGTCTTTAATCCCAGCACTCAGAAGGCTGAGGCAGACAGATTTGAGTCTGAGGCCAGCCTGGTCTACAGTGAGTTCCAGGATAGCTAGAGCTTCAGAGAGAAACCCTGTCTCAGAAAACATTTTTTTTAAAAAAAAGTTTCAAAATGTAAAAGCTGGGCCTGGAGATAGAACTCAGTGATAAGGCACTGGGTCTGATTCCCAGTGAACACACATGTATATGCACACAAACACACACATATATACACACACTCTTGTGTGCACCTGTGTGTGTAACTCTTTTAGTATACAGACCATTGAGTTTGCTAGTCCTACATTAGATCAAAACTGGGAAGAGAGAGAGAAAGAGAGAAGGGCAGAGGGGAAGAGAGGGAGGGGGAAAAGGAGAAAGGAAGGGGAGATTGAGAGAGAGCAAAAAAACATAACCTAAGTCTGAAATCAAGAATAGCCTAGGTCGGAGACCCTGACTGCCTCTAGACAGAACTCAAGACTTTCTGAGCAGGAAGCATTCTTAGAGAGTCTGGCCTGATTTTACAGAGAAGGGAGCCATGGAAAGGCAGGCCTGCTGAATCTGTAGCCTTCCTTTAGTCGTCCCCTGAAGCCTGTGTCGAAGCTCTAGAGTCAAGTATAGGCAGGCCTTGTCTATCTGGGTCACAGGTGCAGCCACACATTTCACAAGGCCCTGCGTCTGTGTTCACCTGACAGCCTTCCTAATGAGCTGAGGCTCCAGGTACTTGATGCCTGTCTCAGAATCGCTGGTGGCAGGCGATGGACCAGATGCTAGAGTTAAGCCCTCAGAACCACAGTGCAAGAACTGCAGTAGTAGCTCAAAGGGCAGCCTCCAACCCTGTAATATCAGCGTCTCCTTGGAGGGTGTTAGAAACAACTCTTAAGACTCAGAAACCTGAGGGGATGGGCTCTAATAGGCCCCTAGGCAAACAAGTCGATGTAGCAGCAGTTCCAGAGAAAGGTCCATTTGCCCTGGGACATTAAAGATGTACAGACTCACCGGGGCGTGGTGGCACATGCCTTAAATCCCAACACTCGGAAGGCAGAGGCAGGTGGATTTCTGAGTTCGAGGCCAGCCTGGTCTACAGAGTGAGTTCCAGGACAGCCAGGGCTATACAGAGAAACCCTGTCTCGAAAAAACAAAAAAAAAAAAAAAAAAAAAAGTACAGACTCAGGGCTGGGATTGCTTGCGTAGCATGCACAAAGCCCCCAGTCTGATCCCCAGGGGCGCATGAACCAGATGGAGTGGCATATGCCTAGAATCCTAGCACTCAGGAGATGGAAGCAGGAAGCCCGGGTATCCAAGCTACACAGGAACTTTAGGTCAGTCTAGGCTAGACACTGCCTCAAAACAAACAGAAAAGGACAAGCAGACACTTCCTGAGAAATTATTTTCAAAACATGGGGGGGGGGGGNGAAAAACATCTACAGGGAGAGAGCTTGTGACACAGACTCCCAAGGCTCAAAACTGAGAAGGCTGGCATAGCCTCGGGAACCTACAGGCATTTTTAATAGATTGATTTGTTTACTATTCTCGCTGTCCGGGTTAAACCCAAGGACTCATCCATGCTAGGAAGTGCTCCCACCGCAGGCCCTCTTTACTCTTTGTTCTGAGACGACAGGCTCTCACTGAGTTGCCTACGATGGCCTTAAACTCACTTCGTAGCTCCGTCAGGCTTTGAACTTTGCCATCCTCCTGCCTCAGTCTCCTAGTATTGGGATAGAAGATGTGTACCTCCAGGCCCGGCTGGAACCTATATCTTTGAACACGGGGACGGGTGTTGCTGTCATCCAAGAGGGTGGGGAGTCACTTGACAGGGACTGGGCCAGGAACGAGGGCTAGAGCCTGGAGGTGGGACCGGACCGCCCCGCCCCGCCCCGCCCCGGGGAGGACAGCCCCCGGCAGAGCCGGTCCCGCCCACGTTACCTGGGAGCAGGCAGGGCCGGCCGCGTGGTACGCGCTCCAGGCCGCGCACGGAGAAGTCCCCGCTCGGGTCGCGCAGCCTCGCCTGGCCGCCTTCCGCCGCCAGCACGGTACCCTGCATCCACACGGCCGTCAGCTCCAGCGGAGCGCGGCCCACCGCCGCCCGCGACAGCCGCCACGCGCCCGGGCCACCCTCTGCGTGCCGCCGCAGCTGTCCTGCCAGTACCTTGAGTGGCGGCGAGCGCGGCAGCCGCACGGCCCCGGGGCCACCCGAGGACAGCGACTGGGACGCCGCAGCCGCCATGCTGCGCCACCACCACTTTCCCGCCAACTCTGACGGGCAGCGGGGGCTTGGCAAGCGGCAGCCAATCAAAGGCGCGCCTGCCGGAGCCTGCCAATGGGTGGGGGCGGGACAGTCGCGTAACCGCCAGAAGCCGAAAGATTCAACTGAATTAAATAAAAAATAGATACACTAACAAACGCAGGGAGAAACGAAATTTCCTCTTCCAAGGAAGAGCAACCACTTAAACCATATGTCTCCGTTCCAGTTTACTAAAAAAAAAAAAAAGACGTGCTCAGCAGTAGTTGTAGATGATTGATAAATTAATTTTAAGAGCCGAAATAAAATATGCACCCTTAGCAAAACATTGCCGCACGAAAAGCAGAGATGCAAGTGGATCCTTGGACCTTTTTGATAAGAGATCACATCTACACACAGGAGAGAGTTCCAGAGGATAATTTAAGCATGGCCCCAAACACAAATTTATGAATGGATTGGTTGTACTCTTTTAGTATCTCAGAGTTAACGCTGAATATGCGCTGTGCTGATAACTTTGGTTAGGATATCAAGCATCTTTAGAAATTGGTCTTGTGTCCAGACTATACACACACACACAGTATTCCTGAAATTATCATAAGGGTTTCATCTGGGGAAATCTTTAAAAAGAAAACAAATACACTTATTTGAATTTAACGACTAAAAAAGCTTCAAAACAAGTTTTGGTGGTTCACACCTGTTTAAAACTCTAGCACTCACCAGGACTGGAAGAGGAGTTCAAGGTCATCCTTAGCTACAGAGTGAATTGGAGTCCTGGCATACAAGAGCCCTTCCTGGAAACATGATAACAAGTAAGTTAAACAATTTCCTCTTAAGCCGGGCGTGGTGGCTCACGCCTTTATTCCCAGCAGTCGGAGGCAGAGGCAGGCGTATTTCTGAGTTCGAGGCCAGCCTGGTCTACAGAGTGAGTTCCAGGACAGCCAGGGCTACACAGAGAAACCCTGTCTCGAAAAACCTAAAAAAAAAAAAAAAAAAAAAACCACACAAACAAAACTTGCCACCTTTGAGTGACTAATTTATCACTAAGTCTTCTTGCACAGTGTAGTATTCTGTGGTCAGCAGTACTGAACTCATGTTTGTGATTGATTACAGCTGATCAGGAAATGATAAATATACAAGGTGGCCTACCAATTACTCTATACAAAGTACATAGGTATCAAAATATCACAGTTTCCTATCAATAGGCACAAAAAATTACATAATAGGAAATATTTTTTAAAGCTAGAAGTAATGCTCAGAAAAACAATGAAGACAGCAAAGTTATATTATTTTTTTATTCTTGGAATGTGTGTTTGCATTCCTTCTAGGCTCCACCCAACAGTTACCTGGCAACAGTCAGGTATGCCTGACTCACTATAAAACTCACTATAAAAATGGCTGCTTGCCCCCTCCTCACTCCCTCACTCTCTTCTCTCTCCCCCCCTTCTCTCTCTCTCTCTCTCTCCTACCCCTTCAACTCCCCTCCTCATTCCCTAAATTCCCTAAATAAACTCTTCCATACTATATCCATGGTATGGCTGGCCCCTCGGGGAGGGATGCCTCAGCACGGACCCACAGACACAGCCCCCCACCCCCACCCCCACCCCCATGCAAAGCCTCTACCAAACCCATCCTTGGCTTCCCTTTCTTTTTCTTTTTCTTTTTTTCTTTCTTTCTTTCTTTTTTAATAAAACACAATGGTGTGTGTGCACCACAGAACGTGTGTGGAGATCAGGGCAGCTTTTGGCTGTCTGTTCTCTCCTCTACTATGTGGATCCCAGGGACCAAGCTTAAGTCACCCTGGTTGAGGGGCATCTTTAGCTGCTGATCTAGTCGAAATTTCTCTTCCTTGTATTGCTTTGTTGCCGCATGTATGTTTGTGCAAGGGTGCCAGATCCTGGAGTTACAGACAGTTGTAAGCTGCTGTTTGGGTGCTGGGAATTGAACCTGGGTCCCTTGGAACAAAGAGCCAGCCCCTTTCTTCCTTTTTGTTTTGTTTGTTTAGGTTCGTTTTGTGTTTGGGGACAGGCTTTCTCCTATAGCCCTGGCTCACTCAGTAGACCAGACCGTCCTCTAAGCTGATTAACGTGTGCACCACTCCTACCTGACTACCCCCCCCTCCATCATTTTAATAACAAATACATGTTAGGTCTCAAAGAAACCTACGACTGAGCAAACAGAGGAACTATTAACATATCAAAGCAGATCCTAGCCAGCAGGACTGTACCTTTGGCTCCAGGAGCACTTCTTGCCCCTCCCCTACTCTAAACCTCTCTAACCCAGGTGCTAGGCTTCCCTTCCCCCAGCTTACATCCCTATACATTTTGGTTTCCAGCCCTCTTGGCCTATTAGTCTATAGCCACTTCTGCCTTTCCAGTTTCTCTTTCACTAACCCCCACCTCCCTTGACCACGTTTAGTCTGGATTCTTCCAGATGCCTCTGGCTGTACTTTCCCTCGAGTCTACAATTAAACCTTCTTAATTACACCTAGGAGTGGTCATGTCTTCATTTTTAGTCAGTAATTTAAAAGTTAAAGGAAGAAACTTTTTTTAAATTAATAGCTTTATCTCCCCCCCCTCTTTAATTCTCCATCACCATTATCATTCACGAAAGCAATGTACAGGGTGGAGAACTTGGAAGAGGAAAATCTAGACCGGGAAATCACTGAAAACCATATTCAAGGTTATCTACTGTTGACTTCTGGATGCAATAACTTACAGATTTTTAAATATACAAGTACATGTTTTTGATATACAAATAGTCTTTGCTGTCGTTTGAATTGGTATGTGTTAGCTAGCGGCTGGTGCTGCTATGTATTCAAATGCTAAATACCGGCCCCCAAGATCTGGTAGCCACCCCACCCCCACGAGCAGATCCTCACATACACCAAGTAATGCTATGTAAACCTTGCTCCCCAATTTTAAACTATTGGTTAAATAAAGGTGGCTACAGCCAATGACTGGGGACAGTAGAGGTAGGCTGGTTTTCAGTTACCTGGTTATGGGCTGCAGGTAGAGACCATGAAAAAGAAAGAGAGGAATAGGAGAAGGAAGACAGAGGACAGACAGAAGGTCTCCGTTAGACATGATGGCCCAGGAGCATGTGCCTGAGTGAAATGTCCCCCACCCCCACCCCCCAGGACAGTTTGCTGCAACAGAAGTAACCCAGGCAAGGTTCCAACAGCAAATATTTGGGGAGCACAGCTGGGAATTAACAGTCTAGTTAATAGAAACAAAGATTAGGGGTAATCCCCCAGTAATTGTGCAAGAGCTGGTTAAATAATCCATAGGATTCTGCCTTGGTTATGGGGGAGGGGGGTTGACTGAGTCATGCCACTAACTCATAGAGTTTAATAAAAATCCATTTACAGAAGCCGGGTGTGGTGGCACGCACCTTTAATCCCAGCACTCAAACAAACAAACAAACAAACAAATAAAAAAATCCATTTACAGATATAGCCACCATAGACTCATGTGTTTGAATGCTTGGCCCATAGGGAGTGCCACTATTAGGAGGTGTGGCCTTGTAGGAGTAGGTGTGGCCTTGTTGGGAAAGTGTGTCACTGTGGGGGTGGGCTTTGAGGTTTCCTATGCTCAAACCATGCCCAGTGTAGTGGTACAGTCTCCTGCTACCTGCAGATCAAGGAGGAGTTCTCAGCTCCTTCTCCAGCACCGTGTCTGTCTGTACACCACCATGTATATGTCTTGCTTTGATGATAATGGTCTAAACTCCTGAACCTGTAAGCTAGCCCCAGTTAAACGTTTTCCTTGTAAGAGTGGCTTGGTCATGGTGTCTATTCACAGCAACGAAACCTTAACTAAGACAGTATCTTGTTTTTCTTTAGTAATTAACATCTTTCCACACCAATAACAACCACCTGCTTCCTCTCCCCCCCCCACCCCCGAGACAGGGTTTCTCTGTGTAGCCCTGGCTGTCCTGGAACTCACTTTGTAGACCAGGCTGGCCTCAAACTCAGAAATCCATCTACCTCTGCCTCCCAAGTGCTAGGATTAAAGGCATGCGCCACCACGCCCAGCATTAATTTTTTTCTTTTTTTCTTTCTTTCTTTCTTTTTTTTTTTTTTTTTTTTTTGGTCACCTGCTTCCTCTTAAAGGTTGTATAATATTCTATTTGTCTTATCACACTAACAACTGACAATAGTTGAACATTAAGGCAATTTATAACTATTCACATTATAACTATTGATTTTGTAAAACTAAATATTTGTGCTTATCTTCCAGATAAAAAAGTTTCAGGAAATTATTTCCTAAAAATTGGGTGCCAGTCAGCAGCTGAGGAGGATCTTGAACTCATGATCTTCCTGCCTCCACTTCCTCAGAGCTGGGATCATAAGCATACACCAGCCTCGTGCTGAGGACTGAACCCAAGGTTTCCTGCGTGTACACAACCAGGTGAGTTACGCTCCCCAGTAGCCAGTTCTTTTTTTGGTTTTGTTGTTTTCAAGCCTAGTTTTCTCAGTCGGCCAGACTACAGTCCTAGCTGTCCTGGGCCTTGAACTCAGAGATCTGCCTGCCTCTACCTACTGACTAGGAACCAGTTCTTAAGAAAGTCTTTGTCCTCATGGGGTCTTGTAGGACTAGACACCCATAGCTTATTCAGCAAGAGTTTGAGTTTGGTAAAGCAATAAAAACAGTGAGGAGACAGTTCAGATGTGTGCTCTCAAGGTTGGTGGTTTTCCCCAGGATCCACATGATAGAATGGTAGGAGAGAACTGACTCCCACAAGCTGTACACACACACACACACACACACACACACACACACACACACACACATGGGTCAGGGGCACAATATAATTTAAAATAATTTAAAATAGTGAGTTAGGCCCTGACTTTGGGACTCGGGAGTATCCCACTGGCATCTAAGATCCTGGAAAGGCGAGGGAGCAGAGGTTCTCAGAAGCTCTGTGGCTTGCTCAGGGGCATTCACCTCTACACTTCATCATACTGGACAGAGCCAGAAGCCAGGAAAACCAAGAGAGCACATCCTTCCACACCCAGGGCCCCTGATGGCCTTTCCTGGATATCTAGAAGCCAGAGAGGTGATGGTGGGTAACAGCTTCGGTGAAACAGAGGCTCCTGGGAATCCCCCACCAGGATCTGGGCCTCCTGATGCCTCCCTAACACTCAACCTCAAGGCTGCTGACAGAGGAATTTCTCCAAACCCAAGTCTGAGCATGTCTTGAGAGTGCAGTTTACTGTCCCAGAGAGTGGGCATTCCACATGGGGACTGTGCTAGCCTTGGGAGGATCTGGACAGCAAGGATTTAGGAAGCTGCCAAGGTTCAGAGTGGCTGGGGAGATGAGACTGCCTATAGGACCTTCTCTCTCTCTCTCTCTCTCTCTCTCTCTCTCTCTCTCTCTCTCTCTCTCTCTCGGTTTTTTGGTTTTTCGAGACAGGGTTTCTCTGTATAGCCCTGGCTGTCCTGGAACTCACTGTAGACCAGGCTGGCCTCGAACTCAGAAATCCGCCTGCCTCTGCCTCCCAAGTGCTGGGATTAAAGGCGTGCACCAGGCTGGAGAGATGGCTCAGTGGTTGAGAGCTCTGACTGCTCTTCTGAAGGTCCTGAGTTCAAGTCCCAGCAACCACATGGTGGCTCACAACCATCCGTAATAAGATCTGACTCCTTCTGGAGTGTCTGAAGTCAACTACAGCGTATTTACATATAATAAATAAATAAATCTTAAAAAAAAAAAAAAAGCATGCACCACCACTGCCCAGCTTTTTTCACAAACACTTGTATATGTGTGTATGGCACATGTCCATGTTTATATAGGAGTGTGCATACGCACAGAAGAGTATGTAGACATGATGAGGGTGTTCCTACACGTGGAGGCCAGAGGTGGTTGGTGTCCTGTCTTTTCCTTGAATGCTCTCTACTGTATTTCCTTTGGGGTGTGTGTGTGTGTGTGTGTGTGTGTGCCAGAGAGACGCTGTACACACGTGCAGCTCAGAAGACAATTGGTTGGAGACAGTTCTGTCTCCTTGGGTACCATAGTGAGACTCTGACAGTCAGGGTTGGCAGTGAACGCCTTTACCACTGAGCTCCCACACCAATCTCCTTTTGTTTGTGTTGAGACAGGGTCTCACTATGAAAGCCTGCCTGGCCTGAAACTCACAGAGCTCTGCCTGCCTCTGCTTCTCAAATGCTAGGGTTAAAGGCCTGCACCATGGCTAGGCCCACATTTTTCTCAAACAACTTTAAATTTTCCCATTATTTCTGTAGTTATTTCTGTGTGGGTATGTGCACATCACAGCGAGCAGGTAGGGGTCAGAGGGCAACCTCATGAAGCCAATTGTCTCCTACTTTTACATGGATGGGTCCTGAGGTCACACTCAGGTTGTCAGGTTTTCATTGCAAACATTGTAAACTGGAGGTCCTCAACATGTGGGTCATGACCCTTTGGGGGGAGGGGTGTCAAAGGATCCCTCCACAGAAGCCACTGGAAAATAAGGTATCTATATTATAATTCATAACAATAGTAAAGTTACATTTATGAAGTAGCAATGAAGATAATTTTACAGTTGGGGGGGGGGTCACCACAACATGAGGAACTATATTAAAGGGTCGCAGCATTAGGAAGGTTGAGAACCACTGCTCTAAGCCATCTCCTCAGCCCTCTACTATATATTCTAAGACTATATATTCTAGTATATTCTCTCCCTGAACCTGATTGACTTGTCAGGATTGACTGGTGACTAAGCTCCGAGGATCGGCCAGTCTCTGCCTCCCAGGGCTACAGTTACAGACACGTGCTGCTGCCACACCTGGTTTATGTGGGCGCTAGAAATGTGAACTCAGCAAGCCCATTAGCCATCCTCTCAGGCTCTGTGCAACCTCACTTTACCCCCTGTACAGCTGGGGTAGCTGAGGTTTAGGACAATGACAAACCTCGGGCTACCTGCTAGGGAGGGAATGAGGCCGCCTAGACTGACACACAAGTGCACCTTGGACCACTTCAGCCTCTCATCCACCTTCTCTTTTTGATGTTTCTAGCACTTGTTCTGTGCTGTCCCATCATGCCTTGTCCTAGTCCTCAAATGACTGCCAGATTTTACCACTTTCTATCTGCAGGGAGCCAGCCTTGGTCCCTACTCCTCCAGGCCAGTTTGCAGGGGTCTTGACCCCAGAGGTTTCTCAGCCTTCTGCCTACAGATGTAGGGGGGGTCCTGTGCCCTCTGCCAGATGCCGAGTGGTACTCCGTCCCTCTCCAAGTCGTGACCACCAAAACATGTCTTCAGACATTGCCCACCTCCCCTAGAAGGTGAAACCACGCAGAGAGCACACCCTAAGCGACCAGCTCATCTCACCAACAATGCCCAAACACCCACATTCAGATGCTGTGGCCAGGCAGGTAGGGAACCTTGACGCCAGTCCCGTGCAGCCAATAGAGGGGTCCGTGGGTCACCTTGGGTTTTTTGTTGTTCTTGTTTTGGACAAGTTCTCTCTCACTGGCCAGATGTTCGCCAAGCAGGCCCTGCTGGCTGGGTTGTACTTGCAAGCCCGGGAGATCACATGCCTCCTCCTCCCCAGGCCTGGGAATGCATGCAAGCATGTCCCACCATACTGAACTTTTGGACATGGGTTCTGGGGACTGAACTCAGGTGGCTGTCACACTTGCACACCAAGCTCTTTGTGGGCCGAGCAATCTCTTTAGACCATGACACTGCTTAATGTTGCCTCCCGATGGCGAGATGACTCGGCAGGTAAGGGCATTCACTGGCATTTACTGTGGACCTGAGATTAGTTCCTAGTGCTTGGATCTCCAGGGGGACCTGATGCCTCTGGTCTAGGCAGGCACCTGCCAACTCACACACATGACCCGGTCCTCGGGTCAGTCAACGGGGTCTGCAAAAGAGAGTGGGGATGCAGAGGCAAGAGACATGAAGAATGGAGACAACACAGGCTCAAGTCTCGAGTCTTGTTCACTGAAAGGCAACTATACGTATATATGCGCTTGCTGGGGAGTGCAGCAGGAGACACTTAGCCACAGGTCCAGGATGTATAGGAGAAAAACAAGACGTTATCAGAGTGTGTTCAGCTGTGGTGGGCTTCTTGCAAAAACATCATGCTAGGAAAACAAGTCTCTCATCAGGGTGGAAAGGTACCACCTGTAAGTAAATAGCCCGCGATGGCTGCAGAGATGATAGTCGCTTTCTGCTACGAGTCGGCTTCCTAACACACACACATAGTAATAATTAAAAATAATGAAAATAAAACTTAAAAAAAAAAAAAACAAAAAAAAACTGTTGGCAATGGTTTTAAACCAAGTTTAACTGTAAAGCCAGGGTTCCTGAAGGTCTGCTGCTCACTTGAGCCTGTTGCCAGGGTTTTCTGGTTGCAAGGGTTGTGTGTTAATGGCTGGTCCCAGGAACTCTATGTGAAATGCTTTTCCAACTTCAGGGTCACACAGACTTTACTGTCACAGCAGGTAGTGGTTTGTAGACGCATGGAGGGTGTGTCTCTCCTCCACCAGGCGCTGTTGCCTGGCAATCCACACCTCCCGGTGGCACAAAGCCCTTTGGAAGGGGGCTTTCCTGCCACCTGCTTCAGGGAGGTCAAAGGTGAACAGGAAGGCCTCATCTCACCCATTTACCTGCTCCTAGGCATATCAGGTGTGTGTGTGTGTTTGCGTGCGCGCGCATGCGTGTACACGCGTATGTGCATGTACGTGATTGCTCATGACTGAAGGACTTGCCAGAAGAAAGAGATTTATTTTAGAGGGGTTTCTGCACTGTCCATTCAAAGCCCCACACTAAGTTCACTGTGTGCCCAGTTCCTCAAGACCACCCTGGGAAGTAGGTCCATTTCAGAAATGAGGAAATTGAGGCTGAGACAGGTGAGGTAGCCTGCCTGAGTCTTGGCAACTAGCCAGAGCCTGGCACTATGCTCACCTAGTGTCTTTCAGCCTATAGGTCAGGGTGAGATGGCGAACCTAAGGTCACCCAACTGACACCAACTCTGACTCTGACACAGGGCCTCCCAGTCTCAACAGGGAAGGGTTCCGTGGGAAGGGTTTCGTGGGAATGGTTTTGTTTTATATAGCTATTTTAATGAATAAAACATGTCTTGGCTGTTCACGTAAGGCCTCAGGTATGTGCGGGGGCTGTGCGCGCACAGATGTTCGCCACCTATTCTGAGATGCCGCATGGGAATGCTATGGGTCAGGAATGAGGAAGGACTGGCAATGCTAATGGGAGACTGAGTTGCCAGCTGGCTGTGCTTTATGTAAGGTGGGTATAGGGCTGCTCCCAGATCGAGTCTTTGAATAATACGGCCTCAGTTAGGCAGGGTGATACACCCTGTAATCCTAGCATGAGGTGCAAATAGAAAGATCATTCCCTAAACCAACCTGGGCTATATGAGACTTGGCTTAAACAATAACAGACTCCATGGAAGCTGTGGGTGGTGGCTCACTCCCGTGATCCTTATGAGGCTAAACAGGAAGATTGCTTCAAGTTTGAGATCAACCTGGGCTATTTAAAGAATTCCAGGCTAGCCTGAACTGCAGAGTAAGACCCGGTGTCAAAGAATGAAGGAGGGGAGAAAAAAAACAAAACAAAAAACGGAACAATAGCAGGAAAACTCTATACAGATGCTGACAGTAGTCCACAGCACAGCTGGAGACACCCACAAGTCCTTCCAGAGTCAAAGAAATAACTGGTTCATCCACAGCACCAGAAGGGAACACTGGGGATGGGGAAGGCACAGAGGCCTGGACAAACTCAGGCATTCACCGGGCTCAAAGGTTGTAGGCTACAGGATTCCACTTATTTGATATCTGGGAAGAACGAAAAGTATAAGAAAAAGAAAGGCAGGGAGGGTCTGACTACTAATGGGCAGGGAGAGAAGGGAGGGTGCTGGAATTACTTTGTAAACCGGCTGCAGCAGTGGCCACACTAGTCTCTCGAGTCTAGGCTGTGTGGTAATGCACAGTACGCGGCTGCTGTTGAGATGCTCTGCAGGTGACGGTGCTCTGCTGGGAAAGCCTGGCAGCCAGAGTTCCCTCCCCAGAGCATGGGTAAAGTGAAGGAAAGAGAAGGAGTAGAAAGAAAATTAACTGCGTAAAGTTACCCTCTGACCTCCAGGCATATGCTGTGACCTCTATGCATATGCTGTGACCTCTGACCTCCATGCATATGCTGTGTGTGACATAAGCATCGCAGCCCCACATAGACAGTGATAAATAAATAAAAGGTTTTTGCTTTTTTGTTTTTAAATTCATGGAACTCAACCAGAGGTAATGCCTCATATCTGTGATCCCAGCACCTGAGAAATGAAAGTAGGAGGGTTAGCTCAAGGCTGGTCTGGGCTACACAGTGAGTTGGAGACCAGACTGGGCTGCACGAGTCAGACCTAACCTCAAAACAAAAATAAATAGAAACACACACACACACACAGAGAGAGAGACAGACAGACAGACAGACAGACATGCTTGTACACCTTCAGACTGCTCAGCTGTTAAAGGCAATGGGAGTTGAATTCCCAGAACCCATATCGGGCAGCTCCCAACCATCTGTAACTGTAGCTCCAGGAGAGCCAGTGTTTCTGGCCTCCTCAGGCACCCACACTGTAAACATCCAAAGGCATACACACCTAATACATAATTAAATAAAATAAGGATTAATATTAAAAAAAATAAGGAAAATAAGGTGGAGAGTGGTAGAGAAAACACAGATATTGGACTCCAACACTCACATATGTATATGTGCACACACATGCAAAGAGGTGCAACCACATCCACACATAAATAACAATAGCAATAAAATTTCAAGCTTAAAAAAAAGTACCATGCATGGATAACTGAGTGCTAAGTCCACCTTACAGAGAGAGCCCAGACCTCACAGATTAAGAATCTGCCTAGGGTCACAGGGTCACTAGGGGTCACCCACCTCCGATACTTAGGTTCTTGCTCCCAGAATGTCTGTAAATATAATCCAAAACTGGTCAGGTCTTAAACCGTCTGCAGCAGGTTCTCTGTCACGTGTCAGGATAGTGTAGGCTCGACTTCCAACAACACATTGTCCACACCCAAAAGGGAGACTGGTATGGAACTCCTTGTCCCCTGGGTCACTGACATGATCTTTGTGTGTGAAAATTCCCTGGAGGAATAAACAAGAACCTGGGGCCAGAGTATTAAAACGGTAACAGCCCCCTTTTCTGGTAATAACCCCGATTCTGGGAAAGTGAAACTGTCCCAAATAAATGAGAGTGACATCATCTGCCCATGTTCAGAGAAAGAAGACACCCCTGTGTGACCGGACTTTGCCTATTTCCTGGAATCTTTCCCCAATCCCCCAACACCAGGCAGGAGAGAAAGAAGGTTGGAGGGGAAAGGTGGCATTGACTTCTTTAGACTACTTCCTGCTGATAAGGAATGTCAAGTTCCCCGGGGCAAGTCCAGTCTCCACTGTCATCAGGATACCTCCAGTCAGCAACCTAGCAAGCAAGCAGCAGACCAGCAAACGCAGAGGCAGCAAGGGCTTGCAACGGCAGTGGAAACAGCAGCCGCTGCCTCTCTTGTGGCTTTGGTCTTTTTATATCTCTCAAGGGTCCCCAGAACTCCAAATGTAAACCAGCCTCAGCTGGCAGAATCACACCACTGCCAGAGCATGAGGCAAATCGCAGTCAGCTGCTGTGGACAATCTGAAGCAGCCCCATATTGCACACCTGGGATTAAAACAAAAAATATAGTCACATAACATAACTGGACTTTTTTTAAAAAGAAGGAGAAGGAGGAAGAGGAGGACGAAGAAGATGAGGAAGAGGAGGAGGAGGAGGAAGAGGAGGAGGAGGAGAAGATAGAAGAAGAAGAAGAAGGAGAAGATAGAAGAAGAAGAAGAAGATAGAAGAAGAAAAAGAAGAAGAAGAAGATAGAAGAAGAAAAAGAAGAAGAAGAAGATAGAAGAAGAAAAAGAAGAAGAAGAAGAAGAAGAAGATAGAAGAAGAAAAAGAAGAAGAAGAAGAAGAAGAAGAAGCAACCAAAATTCCTGTGGTGTTCTAAAGCACGCCTGTAGTCCCAGCACTCGGGAGGCAGAGGCAGAGGCAGAGGCAGAGGCAGGTGAATCTCTGAGTTTGAGGCCAGCTTGGTCTACAGAACAAGTTTCAGGACAGCTAGGGTTACACAGAGAAACCCTGTCTCAAAAACAAAACAAAACAAAAAGACACTTCGAGACGGCTAGATCAGGCTAGTCTCCTGTCCCAAGGAAGAAAGAAGGGGGGATGGGAGAGGACTCTGTTGGATGAGGACCTGAGTTTGAATCTTTGTACTCACGTAGAAGAGCCATGTGCAGTTATATGTCTGTCATCCCAGTGCTAGAAGGACTCTAGCCAAATAATCTCCAGGCTCTGAGAAACCTGCCTCAAAAAAAAAAATAACAGGCCATCAGGCAGGAGAGCTGACTCAGCAGTTAAGAGCACTGGTTACTCATCCAGAGGTCTTGAGTTCAATTCTTGGCAACCACATGGTGGTTCACAACCATCTTCTGTCATGCAGGCATACAGACAAATACAGTGCTCATATACATAAATAAATAAATAAATTAATAAATAAATAAATTGTTTTTTAAAAAGGTGGCAAGCAATTGAGAAATAAAAACCAGTTTTGACTTCTGAGCTCTGCATGCAGGTACACACCCCACACATCTCAAAACATACACATAATACACATAAACCAACAAAATAGAAAGAGCCTCCTATGGCAGCAGGGGGATTTCTGTGAGTGGTGTTAGGGTGGAGTAAGCCAGAGTCAGAGTAAACAACCATTTGAGACCCGAAGTCCCAAGTGGTTTCTCCAGACCAATTGAGTAGCTTCTTTCACCTGATCTGAGGCTTTCATGGGAGAGGGACGGGACTGTCCAGCACAGGCTATCCCATCCGGGGAACTCGTAGGACAAGGGACTCGGGCCATAATCTTGAGTAGACCCAGCTGGGAGTAAGGCGAGTGCTAGTTGCTGGAGACATTCTTTTTAAAAGGCTGAACCCTAAGGCTGCAGTTGTGTGTGGGGGTGTGTGTGAGAGAGAATTTGCGTGAACCCAAGGCTGGGCTAACAGGCCAGCCTTCCCCAGGGACCTGTGAGCAGAGGCTTAGCTGCAAGGGGGCCCAGCATCCAGGATATCAGCCACCAAGACAGGGAGCCAGAGAGGGCTGGGGTTCAGTGGGGGTCCCGCTGAGATCTGGAGAAGGAACTGGTGACCTGGTGAGGGTGGCGGGCAGCTCCAGGAGGAAGCAGCCAATGCGAGGGCCTGAGGCAGAGGCTCCAGGTGCAGAGAGAAAGGAACCGGCTCTGGAGGTGGGCTGCTCCAGCTTGGGTGAACTTAAGGGCCACCGGAAGGAAACTGGATTTTGTCCCTCATACAGCCTGAGCTGGAGGGTGGGGTGAGGTATATTAGGTTTTTCCTTCTTGGCACATGACACTGGCTGTTGTGTGGAGAAGAGATATAGACGGAAAGGTGGAACAGCAGGGCTTGGGATGAGGCGTGGAGCAGGCTTAGTGCAGCGTGGTGCAGGGCCTGAAAGAGGCCCACCTCCTGGCCCAGTCGGGGGTGGGGGTGGGGTGCTAGAAATGAATGCAAGATAATGCCAAGGTAGGATGCCTGGTCTACTCAGATGCTCATGGCTGAATGGAGGACTGCTCAGTGAGGGTACCCTACCAGGGATCTCCCTCCTCTCTCTATCCCCCAGGAAGCTCAGTTTCCCTCCCATCCTGGCATCATGCTGTTCCTCAGACCCCAGCATCGCTCCCACTCTCCCTGACCTGTGGAGACTTTGGTGCCTGAGGTGTGTGTGGCCCCTCAGGATCTATGCTCCTCTAACAAGCAGGGTGGCCTCAGAAGGGTTGCGTCTAGATTCAGAGCTGCTCTAAAGCCAGTGCAGATTCTAGGACCCTGAATGTCCGTATGAGAATCGGTCTCTCTCTTTACAGAATGGCTTGCTATAGGAGTGGCTACATGCATGCAACGGTCCCTGCTCCCTTTAGAGATCTGCAATACCTCTGTCACTGAGGAAGACCTGAGGCCCAGGCCCACATAGCCTTGGAGCAGGTTCCTATTTGAACCCTCCAGGGTTACACAGAGAAACCAACTGGGCCTTGGAAATTTGAGGGTTCGGGGAGAGGTCTTGTTTAAAATACAATAGAAGCCAGGTGTGGTGGCAGATACTTGAAGCCTGGAAGTGACTTGAGAGGCCGAGGTGGGAAGATAAAATTCCAAGCTAGTCTGGGCTACACAGCAAGGCCTTATCTTTTTTTGTTTGTTTGTTTGTTTTTGTTTTTCGAGACAGGGTTTCTTTGTATAGCCCTGGCTGTCCTGGAATTCACTCTGTAGACCAGGCTGGCCTCGAGCTCAGAAATCCGCCTGCTTCTGCCTCCCAAGTGCTGGGATTAAAGGCGTGTGCCACCACGCCCAGCAGCAAGGCCTTATCTTAAAATAATATTGAAAGGGCTGGGAACACAGCTCTGTGTTAGAGTGCTTGCCTAGTGTTCCCAAAACTCCAGGTTCCAGCCCCAGCCTTGAGAATTAAAATAAGACCTTCTCCTCCCAGGAGCCCCACATTCCTCAGGCATCCCTGCCTTTGCAGGCTCCAATAAGCGTGTGACCTCCCTTGGGTTCCTGAGACCGGCTTCATGCCACAAGTGCTGAGGCCAGTTGTCCTGTCATCACATGCATCCTTCTGCATGCTGGGGTCACAGTCAGAGCAGCCTGACCATGTCGAGGGGCCCTGACCACTGTGATGCAGGCTCTGCTGGGAACAAGGGCAGGGTGACTTACAGGAATTGGGACCTTGGCACCAAACCAAAATGAAAGGGATGCCTTCAGTTGCATGTGCCCACTTGTATGTACACAATATACACAAGCCCCTACACATCAGTTCTGCATGCATACATGCATGTATCACGCAATACAAAGGCACACACTGACACACAGGCCCACATATGCATGAGCATGCACCAACACACGGACATACACAGGTAGACCTGAACATGTTCACACATGCACTGCACATGTCAGCATGCATGCATACATGTACACACTCACACACACACACACACACACACACACATATATATATATATATATATATATATATATATATATATATATA
>NC_034601.1:6872491-6884391 GCF_900095145.1 Mus pahari | reverse complement strand
ATATATATATACATATATACACACACACACAGAGACATACTGGCACATACTGTGAGCATGCATGGGCATGAACATGCACCAACGCATGGACACATACCCATATGTGTCTACACATGCATACATTGTACATATCAACATGCATACATACATGCTTGCAGCTACACAGGGGCACACCAACACATGGGCACATACTCAGTCCATACTCTTCCATGTGGCTTGGTGTCCCTGATCTCAGGCTGCAGACTCCCAGCTCTTGCTGTGCAAGCTGTGTATCTCTATGCAGCCAATGTGAACACACACTAGCAAGCATGTAAGAGCTAGTCAGACCAGTGGCCCCCATGCATGTCACCAGGCTCCCTGAGCCTCATGATCACACACACACACGCACACACATACACACACACACACACACTTGGAGATTTGTCTACATGAGAGTTAGTTGCTCTACTGAGTTCTAGCTGCCTCCCAGGATGATATTCTGGTCCTTCAGTCCCTATGCCCTCTCCAGCTCAGGCCCACACAGCTAGACTTACACATATGTGCTCCCAGCCTAGAAAGCCCTTTGCCTGTGTCCCATCCCACCCTAAACCACCTTGCACCCATCTGACCCACCAATAAGCTAGTAGCCAAACAGATATTCTGAAGAGGGCTTGGCAGGGGCAAGGGAATTACTTATGGGTTAGCCTGGCGTCCAGCCATAGAAGTCTTAACCTCTGTAGATCTCAGTTTCATATCACTAAAATCACCCATCATTTTACTCACAATCCCCCTCTTCCCCTAAGAGACTGGGCAACCAGCCAGGCACATAGTAGATGCTCAGGAAAAAAAGATGAATAAAGGAAATGAAACCATGTCTAACAGCCCAAGCCACTGTTGAGTCCACAGGACCCTGTGAACATCCTAAACCCCAGGAGGCTCAAAAGTGTTTGTTTTCCAGAAGAGGAGACTGAGCCCCAAGGGAAGGGGTCCGTCTGAGGTCACTGATCTTAGGCAGGTGTGACTATAGAGGTTCCTGTCTAGACATGATCTGCCTGTGACTGTACCAGGCAGGTGTGGCTCCCTAAATTCCCTGGGGAGGGGGCCTGTAGGGGACCCAGCTGGCAATCAGGGCTAATGAGCAGGTGTCCAGTAACTGTGTAGCGGGGTCTGCGGAGAGGACACAAAGGGAAGAGGAGGAGGAGGAGGAGGAGGAACTTGCTCAGGATGGCCCATTGACTGCTTCCTGAACCTCAGAGCAAACCGTAAGGCCCCAGCCAAAACAACAGGAATAGACCTGACCTGGCAGATGCATGGGGGCCGATGGCTGGCTTTTTACAGTGCCAGTGTCTCCTGGGCTGTGTAGGGGAGGGGAGGAGAGGGGAAGGGAGGGGAAGGGGAAGGAGAGGGAAGGGGAGGGGGAGGAGTGAGATTCCCCTACCTCTCAGCTATCTATAAAGCTTTCTCTGGATGTAGAATCAATGCTAAATCTAGAATGTTCTTATTTGGAGATCCTTGGCTCTTGAGTTTAGCTTCCTCCCTTCCAAATAAGGTTCTAGCCACAGGTTCTAAGTGAGGACTTGTGGGGTGGGGGTGGAGGCAGTTTTTAGCCAATACTCCTGGAGGTGGGACCCGTGTCCAGAGGAGCTTTCTGTCCTAGACCAAACCCAGCAGGTCTTTCCCCTCCCCCATCTCCTCACTTGCTGAATGAGGAGGATACCAAGTCCCTACCTTACACTGAGAACAAAATGAGGGAGGAAAGACATGGCCCTGAGGGACAGAGCACTTGCCCTGGGCCTATGCTCAGCTTCCAGCTTACACCCACCTGCAACACCAGCTCTATGTGACCACACAGAACTAAAAATAAAATAACAATAACGTTTAGAAGGAGAAAAAAAAAAAGGAGTTTTAAAAAAGAAAAGGACTTCATATAAAGTTAATATAAAACCTCAGGCAGGAGCTGCCTAGAGTCTAGAAAATGATCAGAAACTGTTCCACAAATACATATCAGGCTTGGTTCAGTTCTGGCGGCTCACACCTGCAATCCCAAGCTAGGCAAGAGTTGCTGGTGTTCAAGGCCTGAGCTATGTAGCAGGTTAAAGGGAAGGCTGGGCTGCAGACTGAGAACCCAGTCTCACTCCTCACCGACAGGAGAAAAAAAAAATGTAGCTTGCACAACTTAAACACTTATGAATGCTATTATAAAGGAAGTGGGTAATGTCCCAAGAATCCCTCTGCGGTGGCCTCCTGGACACTCTCTTTGGTGTTCCAGAGACAGGGGAGGTCAGAGATGGGACACACTCAGATCCTGGCCCCTCATCAATATCCCACGTGGGGCTCCCACACTGCCTCCTGACAACAGCTTTAGAGGAGAAAGCACTCAACCAAAGGCCAGGGCAGGAGCCAAGAGCAGCCTCTTGAAGTCTTTCCTGGAACCTGCCAGGAACACACTCAGAGCCCTAGGCAGGCTCTCCACAATGACACTGATGGAGGCCTGGGAACCACTGGCTTCAGACGCAAAATGTGGGCGAGGGAGCCATCCCCGGCTTCAGTTTTGCATCTGCCATGGAAGTTCCATGACCTTGGGCACCCATTTCAGTGAGTTTGCAGCGTAGAAAGCCTGGCTGTTGGAATTATTATTATTCCATTATACTCTTCTCTTTTTGTGACAGGGTATCTCTGTGTAGCCTGGGCTGGCTTGGAACTCAACATGTAACTGATGGAGACCTTGAGTTGTTGCTCCTCTTGCTTTGGTTTGTGCCCAGTTTGTGCAATGGCCTAGGATGGCCCTTAGGACCTCCTAACTGAGCCACACCCAGCTCTCTGTTGGCTTCTTACAGACTCAAGAAGGAGCCAATCAGACCTCACACACAAGGGGGTGTGCGTTGAGAGGCCGAAGTGGGAGGATAGCCAGACCAGGCTAAGCTACCCAGAGTTGCTGACCTGCAGCTACAGGGCCTTTTAGGACCAGGGTCAGAGAGTAAGTTGGGGGGGGGGGAACCAATCAATGGCTACTAGCAAGGCCATGAAGCTAGGCAGGACAGAGGGACTTTCTGGACTCACCAGATCAAGGAGCAGATGGGCTATGCCAGGGCAAAGGCTACCCTGGAGGTGCCAGGCTCATTCACAGCACAGGAAGAAGAGAGGGGCAGAGTGGCTGTGCTGTGTGAGCCAGAGGAGGTGTCCCCTTTGTTGTGATACAACTGTGGGGATCTACCCTAGCCTGTCCCCTTGGAATCCTAATCCCCCATCTGGGAACCTCTCTGCAGCAGGTGGCTTTGTTTCCAGGCCACAGTGGGGACCTAGTTGTCTGGGAGTCAGGGCTGCAGGGGTGCAGGGACTTCCAGCCCCATCATCTTTGCTGGATGCCAGAGGAGAGATAGAAGGGAAGAGGAGCGTTGTGGTGAGCCTGAAAGCCTGGTAAACGATCAAGTTCGTCTCCAGGCAGTCTGGAACTGGGTTTTCACATCTGTTTTATGCTTCTCAGTTGACTGTTCCAATAACTGGCGAGTTGGCCTGTGAGCCTGCTTCTGCCTCCCCAGTGCTGGGTTTTGGATGTAAGTCATTGTGCTGGGCTTTTCCCATCGGTAGTAGGAATCCAAACTCAGAGCCTCGTGTTTGTATAGCAAACATTTACCAAATGAGCCATCTCCCAGCCTCTTGTTTGTGTTTGTATAGCAAACACCAAATGAGCCATCTCCCAGCCTCTTGTTTTGTTTTGAGGCACAGTCTTTGTTAGGTTTTTTTTTTTTTTTTGGTTTTTCGAGACAGGGTTTCTCTGTGTAGCCCTGGCTGTCCTGGAGCTCACTCTGTAGACCAGGCTGGCCTCATACTCAGAGATCTGCCTGCCTCTGCCTCCAGAGTGCTGGGATTAAAGGTGTGTGCAACCACCACCCAGCAAGGCAGGGTCTTATAGCCCAGGCTGGCCTCAGATTTGCTCTGCAGCCATGTCACCTGACTGAGTTCTTCCAATCTGTAGGCACTGCAGGCAACAAGCCAAGCAAACTAACCGAAGATCAAAGCCACTGTTTTCCTTAGTTTTCTGAAACCAACGATGGGGACTGTTGTTGTGGCTCAGTTGATAAAGTACTTGCTAGCACAAAGCACCATGCACCATGTAAACCTGGTGTGATAATGATGCATGCTTGTGGGCCCACGCTCTGGGAGGTGGAGGCAGGAGGACTAGAAATTCAAGGCCATTCTTGATTGCGTGATGACTTTCAGACCATCACGTCTCAACCACAGGCAACTCCTTCCACCTGCCCCAGGTCACAGGGCTCCCAAAGTCAGCCTTGCTCAGTGTCAGGGGCTGTTCCAACAGAGTGCAGTGTACCTGCTGACATGTCCCCACTGAAGGGAAGAATGGGCGAATCGGCCATAGCAGACTGGAGCTGGCTGTCCTCAGTGAAGCCTGCCCGCACTACACACAGACTTGTGGGTTGTGGGCTGTGGTGTGGCTGCACTGATGTTCAGTCCTACCCTAGCACACCAGGACACAGATGTTGCCAGCTGTGTACCACCACACTGGGCGTACAGATGTTTCCAGCTGTTCACTGCCACAGCACGGCTGTGTTGCATCATTTGAGACTTGGCTGCCTCCCACCAGTCTGTGTGCCTGCGATTTTGACCTTGACACCTACAAGGGACCTTTCTTATCTGATTGCCTGGGATGGGGCTCCAGACGCAGTAGGTGCTTGTGTGGCGGGGACCCTGGGCGGGGCCTGATATAGGGAAATGTAGGCCTTTCCAGGAAACAGAAAGTGAAATTCAAGAAAGGACTGGCAGCCTTGAAGTCCTGGGAAGAGACCCGGTGCCACTGGCTGGTTTCCTTGCAAGTCTAGTCCCAGGATTAACTCTTGTCCAGCCAGACTTGAGCTTTACATCAGACCAGGACCCACAGGCCACATGAGAGTAAAGGGGACAGCTTGAAAGTAGCCGATTTGTGGCCACCACATGGGTTCAGCATCCCCTGGGGATCTGGCGGAAACGCTCTGCAATAGGCCCTGTCCTGGCAGGACAAGTTGCCCCCCCCCCCAGTAGGTACAAAGTAGAATTGGGGTTTCCAGATTTCTTCCAAGTTCCAGGACTGTCAGCCTTGTAAGGTAAGAGTCTGTACTTGAGGAACTGCCACTACACGGTGTCTAGAATATTCTAAAGAAGCTGACTGGGAAGGGCTCGCTTCACTCTGTGAGGACCCTTATGCCTAATTTGTGATTTGTGAGTAGAGATATAACTGAGGAGGGCATGGCACCATTGGCAGACCCACTCCCTGGCCTGTGGCCAGAGCTTCGTTGTTGACCCTGCCCTTGGCTGCCACTGTGCTATCGGGAGAAAACTGGAGGGGTAATATGAAGCAGACCTGGGTGGCCTGCAGTCTCAGCCACTGGGGAGGCTGAGGCAAGTGGCTTGCTTGAGCCCACACATCTGAGACCAGAATGGACAACATGGTGAGACTCTAGTTCAAAACACAAAGACTGAATAGACACGAGCTGGGCCTATCCTTCAGTAGGGAGAGTGCTTATCTAGTATGCAGAAAGCCCTGGGTTCGACCCCCAGCACCACTCCCCAGGAGCTGAAGGCAGAAAGATCATAAGTTTAATGTCATCTGTTGCTGCACAGTGAGTTCTTGGTCACCTTGGGGCTACAAGAGACCCCGTTTCAACAAACATTTACATGGTGATGGAGGGGACAGGCAGCATTTCCTGCTGGGGTGGGGCACTTGAGAGATTAAGAGGAAGTCACAGTGATAGACGCATGGACCCCAGCCTTTAGTCCCCTTTCTAAGGTATCTAAAGACAAGAAAACTGATCTTGGTTGCCAACCTGACACACTTGGAAGAAGAAACCTCCGATGAAGAATTACCTCTATCTGATTGGCTGTGGGTGTGTCTGTGAGGGCATTTTCTTGATTGCTAATTGGTTGGGGGGACCCAAGGGGCCCAACCCACTGTGGGCAGTACCATCTCTAAGCAGGTAACTGATCATGAGCCAATAAACATGACTTCATGGTCCTGCTTCAGTTCCTACCTTGGCCTCCCTTCAACCTGTAAAACGAAGTAAACTCTTTCCCACATTGCTTTTGGTCATGGTGTATACCATACCAACAGAAACTTATACTGCGGATGAACTGGATAGTGGAATTACCCAGTGTATGTGGTGCTGGGATCAAACCCAAGGTTGGTTGGTTTGTTTGATCTAGGGTCTCACCATGTTGTCCAGTCTGGTCTCAAACAATCCACTTGCCTCAGCCTCCTCAGTAGCTGGGATGGCCAGCCACCTGGGCCTGCACTTGATACAGTCCTTCTGTTTTGCTCCCGGGAGCACAGCACTGAATAGGAATACACAAGTTAACCTTGTAGGTGCAATTCCCCAAAGCTCCATGTTTGGGAGCAGCCCCCAGTAGGAAGAACAAACCAGCGGTGACCTTTCATCACACAGGGATCTGCAGTGGTGAGAAGGTAGGGATGTAACCGCTGCCACAACAGGAGGAAGCCCACAGCTGGCTAGGAACCAGACACGGAACCATTTACCACACAACTCTAGGAACCAGACACGGAACCACTTACCACACAGCTCTATCTCTATCATGTGTGAGAAGCAGGAAAGGACTCTCTCTGGTAGGGGAGTCTGACCTAGAAGGTCACAAGAGTGTGCACATGTGTGAGTCCTTGCAAGGGCTGGAACTTACTACTGTATTATGCCACAATTGAGAGCCTCTTTCCTGTCTGTCTGACTCTCATTCTCCTTCTTCTCTTTCTCCTTCTCCTTTTCTCCTTCTCCTTCTCTTCCTTCTCTTCCCCTTTTCTCCTTCTTCTTCTTTCTTCTTCTTTTTCTCTTTCCCCCTCCTTCTCCTCCTTCTTCTCTTTTCTCTTCCTCTTCCTCCTCTTCCTCCTCCTCCTCCTCCTCCCCTTCTTTTGGATTTACAAGACAGAGTTTCTCTCTGTAGTTCTGGTTTTCCTGCAACTCGCTCTGTAGACCAAGCTGGCCTACTCAGAGATCTGCCTACCTTTGCTTCCGAGTGCTGGGATGGAAGGTGTGCTCTACCACTACCTGGGATGGATGGAAGGTGTGCTCTACCACTACCTGGGATGGATGGAAGGTGTGCTCTACCACTACCCGGGACGGAAGGTGTGCTCTACCACTACCTGGGATGGATGGAAGGTGTGCTCTACCACTACCTGGGATGGATGGAAGGTGTGCTCTACCACTACCTGGGACGGAAGGTGTGCTCTACCACTACCTGGGATGGAAGGTGTGCTCTACTACCTGGCTTTTGAGAGACTTTCCCCCCACCCCCAATTTCAATCAGGCATTTTTAGACCTTTATTGTAGTAGTAAAAACAACAACCGTAAAAGAAAATTGACAATTAAATGAAACTACATTATCTTTTGCAATTTGGAAGTAATCGAATGGCAAATACTGAACAAGAGGAGCATTCTCCCACACAACTTAATAGCTGTAGTATGGAAAAAAAGATTTTAAAATTATTGCATATGTATCTACTTATTGAGAGACACTCAGATGCAGTGGGATATGTTTGATATCCGAGGTCTATGTTGGGAGTTGGTTATTTGAGAGACTCGTAATGACAGTAAAATACATGTTATTTCTCAGGAGCCCTTCTCAGCAGACTAAGGGTGCTTGTGTTGCTGTGGACAGTTTCCAGAATGTTTGTCTGTTGAAAATGAAACACAGAAGCCAGGAGTGGTGGCGCATGCCTTTAATCCCAGCACTTGGGAGGCAGAGGCAGGTGGATTTCTGAGTTGGAGGCCAGCCTGGTCTACAAAGTGAGTTCCAAGACAGCCAAGGCTACACAGAGAAACCTTGTCTTGAAAAAACAAACAAACAAAGCCCCTCCCCCCCAAAAAAAAGAAAAAGAAAGAAAAGAAAAGAAAATGAAACACTAAGTCCATTCCCCTCCCTGCCCTCACCTCAGGCAAACCCAGTCCACTTTCTCTTTCTGCAGCTGTTTCTACTAAGTACAC
Organism: Mus pahari; assembly: GCF_900095145.1. NCBI lineage: Eukaryota > Metazoa > Chordata > Mammalia > Rodentia > Muridae > Mus > Mus pahari. The sequence continues at coordinate 6,876,430 of NC_034601.1, read as the reverse complement.
AGAACAATTAAGTTGAGTAATACAGCAATCATCCTTTTATCTATGGCTTATTTCACTTAGCACAATGTCCTCAGGGGTCTCACCCATGAAGCCTGTATCACAATTCCTTTTTCTTTTTTCCCCCACGGCTGAATTACATTTTGTTATATGCTTTGTTCAGCCACTATAACAGAATGCCACAAGCAAGGTTGTTTCTAGACAACGGAGACTTGTTTCTCACAGTTATGGAGTCAGAGGAGGCCAAGATCAAGATTCTGGTGGCTCTGGAGTATATTGAAGTCTCACTTTCCGGGTTATGGGTGGCATCTGTCAGCTGCGTTCTCATGTGGAAGAAGGAGAGGACAAGATTTTCGGAGCCTCCAAGTTGTCTTTTTTGGTTTTGTTTTAGATAGGATTCTCATCTAGTTCAGGCTGGCCTGATCCTCCTGCTTCTACCTCCAAGTGCCGGGATCCCATGTGTACACCACAGCTCTGACCTTTGGAGCCTTGTTTTTAGGGTCACTATCCACACTGGGGCCACTGAGTATTTATGTAGCACTGTGTTTGTGCATGTACTGCTGACGCTCACTGCCAGTGCTGCAACTCCCTCTCCTTTTATTTTAGCTGTTCTCCATAACACAGTTACAAACACCACCTTTCTAATCCATTATGTCACCTACGAATGTGACAAGGAACAGAGCAGGCAGAACAATGGCCTGAGGCTGAGTTCTAGGGCCAAACAGGATTCACTGTGTAATCTTGGGCAGGGTAGGTACCTCCTCCTGTGAGTGCAGGGCCCTCTAAGAGGCCGGTGAGAAAATATCTGGGCACACTGGGCACACAGCAGGGACTTGACACCCAGAAATCCAGTGCCAACTGTGGCTGTTGTCACTATCACAGCCTCCCACAGGAGCTAGTTCTAAGCACTCAATGCCTGAGTTCTCAGACAAAGGATGGCAGTAGTTTCCCGGGCTCTCCCCAGACAGTCCCAGAAAACACGAAGGTGTGTAAGCTTCCTGTTTCCCCTCTGGCATAGGGCATGGGTTCCGGGGTCCGAGCAGGGAAAGAGTCACCTCACCAAGAGGACGAGGACGTCCTGAGAGCCAGGTGCTTCACCCGAGTCTTTCTCTCTGCTTTGCTCCGCCCTAACACATTCCATGGAGCTGGTTTCCAACAGGACTTCGTGGCATCATGAGCAGCTCACTAGGTTTAACCTGCGGTGTGTCCTGTATATGTCCTGTATATGTCTGAATGTCTCCCCAACCCCACCTCTCAACTCCCCATTCTAGGGGTCTGTGACTCCAAGGGCCCAGTAGAAGGTGGAAGGTTTGCAGAGCTCCACCGCTCATAAGGAACAGTGGGGAGCCCCCATAGCATCACCAGGCCAGCTGCTCTAGCAGGGGACCTTACAATTCAGTGCTCTGCAGTCCCTTGGACTTTTGGCCCCAAAGAGCTGTGTTTCACCAAGGGCTTGGAAGGGGCCAGTGGTCATCTATGAAGCTTACTGGCCTGAACCATCATATAGTCAACTCTGAAGCATCATTCTATAACCCCTAAAAGATGCCCTGTGCCCATCCTTTCCAAGCTGCTTCTTTGAGACTGGCCTCTTCCTACAACCAGGAGCACACACATGCGCCCTACAGGCTTTGGTGGCATGGTCTCCAGAATCACCAGCATGACATCCACACAGAGCTGGGCTCCATGCCTTATTGCTGAATGACATGCCATCATATGTCTTGGGAGCCAGGGAAAGGTGCCAGCTCTGTGCCAACTTGCAGGTGACACTCCCTGCCTGAGATTTCCCAATGCTGTCACTCCTCCAGAGTCCAAGGTGACAAACACTATACCTCTTTCCTCCCTCCCTCCCCCTCCCCTCCCTCCTTTCTTCTTCCTTCCTTCCTCTCCCTCATCCCCTCCCTCCTTCCTTCCTTCTTTTCTCCTTTCTTTCTTTCTGTCTTGTTTTATTTTTCACGACAGAGTTCCTCGGCATAGCCTTAGCTGTCATGGAACTCACTCTGTAGACCAGGCTGGCCTCGAGCTCAGAGACCGAGTGATGGGACTAAAGTCTTGCACCCACACTCCCAGCTGACACTGCACCTCTTAAATCTAGGGGCCCAGGGCAGGCAGACAGACAGACAGCTGAGGTGGGATCTGACTTTCTAGAACCATTAATGGAATCCCAGCTGGATACTTGGCACCATGGGAGCAACCTCAAACCCTTGTGTTTTGCTTAGTGTCCCTAGATATTCAATGACTAGGGAATGTGGGGGAAGAGAAGTGCCATTTTCATTAGCCTTCGGCTTCTGTGTGTACCACCATACTTGGTTCCTGTTGCGTTTTTTTTTTTTTTTTTTTTTTGGTTTTTCGAGACAGGGTTTCTCTGTTTAGCCCTGGCTGTCCTGGAACTCACTTTGTAGACCAGGCTGGCCTCAAACTCAGAAATCCGCCTGCCTCTGCCCCTGTTGCGTTTTTAAACACAGAGATGTCTCTAGATCCCACAGCAATGTCAGCGTCACTGAGACTCTGCAAACCGCACGGGACCCTGGTCACAGGAAAATGATTTCTGCAGGGACTGAGGTCACTTCAGACTGGGGATTCTCTGAAAGCTGCCACTGTGGGGTGAACCTGGGGATGGGGGAGGACGGTGGACAATGAGAATCATATGGCTGGCACACTCCTCTCAACCCTGCACTGGGCTGAAGTGAGCTGTTTCAAGAGGGCTTGCAGAGGCGGCAGCAGAGACACAGTGAGGGGGGAGGGCCAGGAACCAATCAGTCCCTAACCTACTGTGAGGCAGGGCTATATGTGGGTGTCAAGGTAGCAATGATCTTGTCCCCTTTCTTCTTTTTTTTCCCCCTTCCCTTTCTCCCTCTTGCTCCAGCCCCTTAGCTATGACCCATAGGTACTTTATTTGTTTCTCCTTAAGAATGGTTGTGAGCCACCATGTGGTTGCTGGAATTTGAATTCATGACCTCTGGAAGAGCAGTCGGTGCTCTTACTCACTGAGCCATCTCAGCAGCCCCAACCTTGTACCCTTTCACTAAGATCTCAGAGGGTAACGAGAGACCTTCACTAGGGCAAGGAAGAACATTCCAGGAAGAGAGACAAGCCTAGGCAGAGACCTGAGGCAGCAGCAGGATTCTGACTCCAGGGACTGAAAGGGTGCACACAGCGTAATTTACAAAATACTGTCTAGAGGTGCAAGGGCAGCGTGGAGGAGACAGTGCAGGCCAAAGAAGGCAGGAAAGAGGCCCGAAGCCACCTGATCACAGCTTTGGTTACTTGTTGAACACAGGAAACTCCAGGAGCCACAGCGGAGTCCTCAGAGATAGGACCCCCTGTTCTAGCCTTGCTGGGGTTTACTGAGGTACCCGCAAAACTGAGGTACTCCAATGTCTCCCCAAACCTGAGGATTTTTTGGATGGAATACTTGTGGATCTGTGGTCACATGTCACGTGTGTGGTCACATGCTACAGTTGTGGTACTGTTAACACCCGCTACCTCGCTGGCAGCTTCCTCTGGATCCTTTGAGAATTTATTTGCATTCCACATGTTGTAACTCCAAGTAACATCAGGTACTCTGATGGTAACCTTAATTGGAGGGAGACAGGATGTGCTCAGATTTTTTTTTTTTTTTTCCAAGACAGGGTCTGACTTTGTAGCTCTGGCTGTCCTGAAAAATCACTCTGAAAACTAGGTTACTCTCAAACTCAGAGGTCTGTCTGCCTCTGCCTCTTGAGCAAAAGCTGGCCAAAACTTTGAGAGCTGGCAGACACCTTAATCTTTAACCATAGTTGGCACTTTTGCCGCTGGAACCACTCAGTTTGGTGTCATTTGTTGCCACTGTCCCAGGACTTTTTTTTTTTTTTTTTCAAGACAGGGTTTCTCTGTGTAGCCCTGGCTGTCCTGGAACTCACTTTGTAGACCAGGCTGGCCTCGAACTCAGAAATCCACCTGCCT
>NC_034601.1:6867544-6871731 GCF_900095145.1 Mus pahari | reverse complement strand
GTGCTGGGATTAAAGGCGTGCGCCACTACGCCCGGCTCACCCTGTGATTTTTGAATCGATTGCTACGTGATCTTGAACAAATCCGTTCGGCTTCTCTGGGCTGCAGGTATGGTGAGCCTTGGTTTGGAAAACTTTAGATGTGAGGGAGACTGACTTGCTGTGGCCACGTTGTTCTGCTTGCAGACGACTCCCAGACAGTCGTGTGCACCCGTGGAACCTATGGGGCCTGCATGACTCACCTTGGAAGAGAGTGGAAGACGCATGCTTCAGAGGCAGTGTGGCCAAGGTGACTGAGAACGGAAGGCTTGTCTTTAGAGGGCCTCTGTTTGCTGGCGATCATTAGTTTCTAGAACTTTCCTTCCCAGAAGAGGCTTATGACCTAGCAAAACCCAGTAGTGTCTGACCTTCCAGTGGTCTTGGCAGGCACAGTGCCCAAGACTGCGCCCCTGCTGGGGACAAGTTATTTTCAGTTGTGGAGGAAAAGGTGCAGAGGGGTCACGTGCATCCTGGACATGCTGCTACAGGGGAATAGGAGCTGAAAACCGAGTAGGCTTGGCCCATCTGAGAAAAATGTTTCAAAACATACCTGACAGGTACTTGCTCCTTGCCTCTGTGACCAGCAAGCCACCATCTGCCAACTGGGAAGGTATTACGCTCTCCCACGCACCTGTGTAAGGCAAGCAACATTACCATGGCCTCTTTACTGATGAGGAGACTGAGGCGGGGAGCTCCCGACACAACCCCCAGCGTGCAGGACCTATCTACGGAATGTGAGGTAGTCTGTATGGTATGTGTGCACACGGGTGTGGAGGCCAGACATTTGAGGTCTTCCCTAGTCACGTCTCACCTTAGTTTTTGAAACAGGGTTCTCTGAACCTGGAGCTCACAGATTAGGCCAGAAACCCCCATACTGGTGTCACTACTCCTGGCTTTTTATGTAGGTTCTGGGATTAAACTCTGGTTCTCATACTAGGGACTATTGCCACAGCCCCATAGTGTGAATTAGATGAATCAGAGGCCAAGACCTGTACCCAGCAGACACTACAGAGCCTGGACAGGAAGGAAGCACCCCACACAGTCACTGTCCTCTACCTCCTGTACACATATGCTGGCTCACTTTGTTGCTTTTGGTCCTTACATGAAGCTTGCAAAGTTCCTGCTGCTTACCCTGGCGGATGCGGAGATGGAAGCTCAGACAAGCTTGGCTGTCTGATTCTACCTGGTAGCTTCCTTTCCTTTCCCGTGAGCTCTGGCCCAGCTTGAGGTCTGCAGCTGAGGACCTAGTTGTCCCTTGCCTTGGAGAGACTTGTGTTCATCTGTCAAAACGCCTATCGCTAGGCTCTTTCTTATCTCTAGGTCCCAGTAACTGTAGCCCATCTTCTCAAACTCCATAGCTGGTTTATCTCTGCCAGCCTCAACTGGTTCAGCTAACATCAGCATCTCCAGGGCTCAGAGCTAAGACTGTCAGCCGGACACCTTTTTGAACCAGAAAGGACTAGGTTTGGAGTCCCCTCTTTGGACTGGAGATGCTGACACCAAACTTTTTTTTTTTTTTCTGGAAGGCAGAGGTGTGGAAGACAAACCTGCACTGCCTCTCTTCACAGTGAATGCCCGTGGCTGGGCCTGGAGACCTGTGCTCACACGTGTTCCAGAAGGTTCTCCTCACAAGTGCTTGNAAAGTGCCAGCTCTAAATGGGTCCCAGGGAGATTTCAGCTCTCATTGCAACACTGCAAGCGAGTACCCACACACATTGTGACCTGCAGGACAAAGGCTGTCTTGTGTTTGTTTCCCTTCCTGTAACCCAACCTGAATGGCAATAGGAGACGCAGAGAACGTTCATCCAGCTTTCTTCTCTTTTCGGACAAAACTGTTGGGCAGGGCTTGGCTTGCTGTCTTCTACTTTAATTCAGAACAATCGTTCCATGTGTATGCCTGTACTCTTGTTCTGACATCCCGTATACCAGTACCATGACACGGGGTACTCTACTGCCGGACTTCAAGACAAGGGCTTTACTACCCCTTTGCAGATGGAGAAACTGAAGCCCTGACTCAGACAGAGTTCCTGCTGTAGGTTGTTGCTGCGGGCGGGCGGTGGCGGGGAAGGGCTGTGGATACTGCCTGGTGGTTCCCCCAGCTCTGCCTCTGTCCTGGCTTCCGCAGAGGTGCTGCAGCTGTCCTAGGGTGCAGAAACCTGTGCACGTGTGCTGAGAGCTTGCTGGGAACTGCCTTAGAGCAGCCAGCTGTGGCAACCAACCACAGAGCAGCCCAGGGCAGGTGGGAAAGTGCAAATGAGCCACAGTTGGCCACTGAGTTTCTCTTTCCTGTCAGATGAGTGTCTTATGGGACCTGTAGGTGTGCAGGGCCACAGAAGCCACCTGGCTGGCTTGTCCTTAAGAAACACACACAAGAATACCTACCAGCTATTTGACTATTTCACCAGTCACAGAAAGATCCCGGGAAGTGACTTCCAGAAGGTTCCTTCAGGGCCATTCTAAATCTCCCCACCATACTATTTAGCCAACGACTCTGCCTTCTTAAAATGTTACCTTTTCCTGGTTTGCTTGTTTTTGTTTTTGTTTTTGGGACAGTCTCACTATGTTGCCAAGGCTAGCCTGAAACGATCAAACTTCATGTTTCTGCCCTCTAAGGCTGGGTTTACAGTTACACTGAACTTCCTTTGTCTTAACTTTATCCCACTAATATTTTTTGTGTGCTTATGTGCATGAGCATCCGTGGACGGCAGTGGGAGGAGTCAGTCTTCTCCCATTCGTGGGTCCTGGAGATTAAACTCAGGTTACCTGGCTTGGTGGCACAAGCCATCTCTCCAGACCCTGTTATTTATCCTCTTATTAACTGTTTGCTTTGCATGTATTATGTATATGACATACATGTCTATAAGCATGTATGTGTCCACATGTATGTGTGTAGATGTGCATACATGTATATGTGAACACGTGAAGGGCTGAGGTTCAGTAACACTCCACTTTATTGATGCATGGTCTCTCCATTAATTCCGTTTGGCAATTCCATCTAGTCTAACTTGCCAGATTGCCCCAGGTATTCCCCCATCTCTGCCTGCTGAGTACCCACACCTGCCTAGTTTTACCTGGGTTCTGAAGGTCCAGGTTCTGGTCCTCATACTTACAAAGTAAGCACCTTATCTACTGAGCCATTTTCCTGGCCCTTTGCTTTATTTGGATCTCATTGCATAGCCTAGGCCGCCCTTGAATTTGTGGCAATTCTCCTGCCTCAGTCTTCAGTGTTGGGATTATAGGCAATAGCAACTATGCTTGAGTTTTCTTTTTTTCCTTTTTTTGAGACAGGGTCTCACTATGTAGCCCCAGCTGGCCTTGAACTCACAAAGACCTTCCTGTCCCTGCCTTCTGAGTTCTGGGACTGAAAGTATATACACCACCCACACTTCCGGCTTGATCTTTTCTTGCTCTCAAGCTGTGTATCCTCAAACACCCAGAGAAAGAGCAAATGTTTCCACCATAAAGAAATAAGGGCTGGGGAGATGGCTCAGTCGGTAGAGCACTCGCCTTGCATGAGGCCCCAAGTGTGACCTTGGCACACAGGGGTGGTGACATGTACTTGCAATGGAAGCAGAAGCAGGAAGAGCCCTGGGACCCACTGGCTAGTCAGCCTAGCCTACACTGGGAGTTCTAGGATAGCAAGAGATTTCCCCCAGAGCCAGGAAGATGGTGCCCAAGGAACAGTACTCAGTGATAGTATCTGACTTTGCAGGGACATATGAACACACACACACACACACACACACACACACACACACAGATGGACACGTGAGGGAAGCAGATAGTCTTACTGTGACTTATGCATTATAGTGTAAACATGTACTGGAACATCACATACTCTTTCTTAATATGTACTGGCTATAGGTGCTAAAAGGCAAATTTAACAGTCTGGTGTAGTGGTGTATGCCTGCAATCCCAGCAGTGGGGAAGTGGAGGCAAGAGAATCAGGAGTTCAAGGTCATCTTCAGCTACTTAGCCACACAGCCAATTCAAAGCCCTCTTCCTCCCACTGGATGGTTGGGTGCTGTGCACAGGCGGCAGAGCCTGGCTAGGTGGCTCCTGACCTGACCTCATAGGAGGAATGCAAAGCAGCAGTGGAAGAGGGCTCCTGTGCCTTGAAAACCATGGAGGCCATCTCCTCCTCTTCCTCC
>NC_034601.1:6862758-6867525 GCF_900095145.1 Mus pahari | reverse complement strand
ACATATAATAAATAAATAAATCTTTAAAAAAAAAAGAAAGAAAAAAAGTGTAATAGGGAAGGTTATAAAACGAGACAGCCTTATTCTAGCAGGTCAGAACTATATGAAAAATGTTCAAAGACTAAACCTAAAGCAACTGAGTTGAGCCAGTGATGGTGGCGCATGCCTTTAATCCCAGCATTCAGGAGGCATAGGCAGGTGGATCTTTGAGTTCAAGGCCAGTCTGGTCTACAGAGTGAGTTCTAGGACAGCCAGGACTATACAGAGAAACTATGTCTCAAAAACAACAACAACAAAATACCTGAGTTGATAAAATGAGCAAATCCTTCAGTTCTCTCTCTGTACCACTTGTAGCCAGGTGAATGGGATTACAGTTACAAATACCAGGGAATATCTGACTTTCTCCTCTCCCTCTCCCTCTCCCTCTCCCTCTCCCTCTCCCACTTCCTACTCTTCTTTCTCCTTCCTCCCCTCCTTATCCTCCTCCCCCTCCCCCCTTCTCTTCCTGTACAGGGCTTCATATAAGCCACTTTTCTTTCTCCTCTCCCTTTCCCTCTCCCTCTCTCTCTGTCTCCTCTCTGTCAGTAAACAGAGCCAGGGTGTGTGACACATAGGACATAGTGCCAGGCTAAGATACCAACACCCCAAATACTTCTCACTTGGAGACACTCAGTGTTCAAGATCCCAGAGGGATCTTGCTGCTGAGAACACACAAGTCATCCTGGGAAAGGGAAAGTGAAACAGTGGGAATTCATCAATACTCATGGGGGGGAAAGGAGAGGGAAGAATGAGACAGAGCAGGAGCAGGAGGCTCTGTGGAGAGCCATGGCCAGCAGTCTGAGCCCTGGGCTCCTGTCCCAGGCTGGAGGAAAAGTTTTCCTGAAGTGTCTCAGCTCCAAGGAAGAAAGTAGGAGTGGATGCCTGCCAAGAGGCTTTATTTAAATAACAACGGGTAGGTGGCTGAGTGGGTAGCTTGGTGTCTGCCCCGTCACTCAGCATTTGGTGGCCCACAGAGTTTCAGTACTATGGTCACTGGTCTCCTGGGCAGAAGAACATCATGATAGGGTATGTGAAATTTATACTCACGGTCAGATTATTTAGGGTTTTACTGCTGTGAACAGACACCATGACCAAGGCGACTCCTTTTATTTTATTTTTTTAAAGATTTATTGATGTATGTGAGTATACTGTCACTCTCTTCACCAGAAGAGACACACCAGAAGAGGGCATCAGATCCCATTACAGATGGTTGTGAGCCATCATGTAGTTGCTGGGAATTGAACTCAGGACCTCTGAAGAGCAGTCAGTGCTCTTAACCACTGAGCCACTTCTCCAGCCCCCCCCCCCCCAAGGAGACATTTAATTGGGGCTGGCTTACAGGTTCAGAGGTTCAGTCCACTATCATCAAGGTGGGAGCATGGCAGCATTTGGACAGACATGGTACAGGAAAAGCTGAGAGTTCTACATCTCCATTCCAAGGCTGCTAGGAGAAGACTGGCTTCCAGGCAGCTAGGACAAGGATATTAAAGGCCACGCCCACAGTGACACACCTACTCCAACAAGGCCACACTTCCTAATAGTGCCACTCCCTGGGCCAAGCATAACCATCACATTCCATTCCCTGTCCCCAAACAGGCTTGTTCAAACACAAGAATCTATGGGGCCACACCTATACATAGCATAATAAATTATGCTAACTTCCAAAGTCCGAATAATCAATGAGTCTTGACAATGTTAAAAGTCCAAAATTCATCCAATCACTTAACTATAATCCCCAAAGCAATACAGGAAACCAGCTGGGCAAACTTCAAACTCTGCATCTTTGATGTCAAAGTGGTCTTCAGATCTCCGACTCCTTTTTCATCTTTGTTGACTGCAATAGACATCTTTCTCCTGGGCTGGTTCCCACTCCCTGTTAGCAGCTTTCCTCAGCAGATAGCCCATGGATCTCTAACATCTTGGGGTCTCCAATGTTACAGCTTCTTGTTCCAATGTCTGGAATCCACACATGATCTTCTGGGCTCCTCCAAAGGGCTTGGGTCACTTCTCCAGCTCTGCCCTCTGTAGCACTCTGAGCTCAGGTTGATCCACCCCATTGTTGCTGTTGTTCTTGGTGATCATCCCATGGTGATGGCATCTCCAACATGCTGGGGTCTTCCACTGCAACTATTGCTTCACCAATAGCCTCTCATAGGCTCTCTTCATGGAGCCAAGCCTCAGCTCCTTTGCATGAACCCTTCCATCCTGATCATCAACTACAACTGAGGCTGCACCTTCACCAATGGCCTTCCCTGGCTTCCCACAGTACCAAGCCTCATGCTCTCCATGACCCCTTCATGCCTTCAAAACCAGTACCACCTGGGTGACTCTTACACATTACCAAGTCTGGCTGCAGCATGAGGTACAACCTTGGCTATCTCTGGAACACAGCTTCTTTGTGCTCTCAGGAAACACTTCCCAGATTTCGCCTCAGTGATGCTGGTCTGTTTTAAATCACCGCTAATTTCTTTTCTTTCTTTCTTTTTTTTTTTCTTGTTTTTTTCGAGACAGAGTTTCTCTGTGCAGACCTGGCTGTCCTGGAACACACTTTGTAGACCAGGCTGGCTTCGAACTCAGAAATCCGCCTGCCTCTGCCTACCGAGTGCTGGGACTAAAGGCGTGCGCCACCACGCCCGGCTCACTGCTAATTTCTTAGCTCCAACTAATAGGCATCAATTGTCCTGGTAGTCCCTTCTATTCTTAACCCTAAGGCCAGAGCCACATGGCTGAAGCTACTGAGTCCTGCTGCCTACTGGGGCTGGAACATAGTCCCCTTTATTCTAATACCAGCTTTCTGTTTTTTCAACTCCCTCTCTGCCTACGCTTGTCTGCCCTGGAACTTGCTCTGTAGATTGACCTTGAACTCAGAGGTCTGCAGGGCTCTGTTTCTCAAATGCTAGACTAAAGGTTTGTACCACCGCTCCTGAATTTAAGCTTTTCTTCACCTAGAATCTGCTGTCTCAGGCTGTCCTTGAACTCAGAGATCTGCTTGCCTCTGCCTCCCGGGATTAAAATCTTGTAGTAACATGCCTGGACCTAAATTTAGCTGGGTGGGATCTTGCCCCAAGATCACCACACCCTTAATTCAATTTAATATCCTTGAATACAGGATTCAGCTCGATTTCACTTCCTGGTGCCCCTTTAATACTCAAACCATGTATTTTATATTATTTTTTCCTTTCTAAGCTTGCTATACTTGTTCAAAACTCTCTTCATGAGACTTAAGTAGAGAACAAAGTCTCTGCTGGGCTTTTTTGAGGCTTCATCAATGCAATTAATATAAATCTCTTTACTTTAGCCTCAGGCAGACTCTTCAGACAAGGGCAAAAAGAAGCCACATTCTACACTAAAATGTCACAAGAATGGTCCCTCTGCCACACGCTAAATAAAATTCTCTGAAACCTTTAGAGCCAGGATCCCACAATTCAAGTCACCCTCAGGAACAAAGTCTTGCATATTTCTACTAGTATGGCCCATTAAGCCCCACTTAAACATTCTACTGCTTTCCAAACCCAAAATCCCCAAATCCACACTCTTCCAAACAAAAGTATGTTCAAGCCTATCCTAGCAATACTCTACTCCTGGCACCAACTTCTGTCTCAGGGATTTACTGCTGTCAACAGACACCATGACCAAGGCAACTCTTCTAAGGACAACATTTAATTGGGGCTGGTTTACAGGTTCAGAGGTTCAGTCCATTATCATCAAGGTGGGAGCATGGCAGCATCCAGGCAGGCATGGTGCAGGAGGAACTGAGAGTTCTACATCTTCATCTGAAGGCTACTAGAAGACTGGCTTCCAGGTAGCTAGGACAAGGATATTAAAGCCCACACCCGCAGTGACACACCTACTCCAATAAGGCTATACCTAATAGTGCCACTCACAGGGCCAAGCATATACAAACCCTCACAGTGGGACTACAGGAAGGGACAAGGGGTTGGTGTAGTTGCAAGGACCCACCCCCAGTGAATCACTTCCTCTAACTAAGCTCCATCTTCTAACAGGCCCATCAAATTGGGACTCTGTTGAGGGGTTGAACTCTTCACTAGGTTAGAGCCCTCTGGTTCTAATCTGCTCTGAACTTCCTGATGCCTACATTTTGTGGCTTTCAATACGGTCAGGGTTCCAGTCACATATGGAAATACATACTTTGATGTATCCAGAAAACTCACAGTCTTGGAGCACACACACACACACACACACAGGCCTCAATGTTAGTCAAGATGACGTCGTGTAAGCCGCGGTTGGGCACCTCATGCCCTATCTTGGTTTCTATGCCACTCCAAGGGAACTGCTTGGAGTTGTGATTCTAAGGGCCAGACCGAGTGACACAAGACAAAGCTAGAGCAGCCAGGGGGGCTCTAAAGGCAGGCTATAACTGCTAAAATCTGAATGTGAAGTGAACGGTTGGTCCCTGCATGGTAGCATTCTTGGGAAGTTACAGAACCTTTGGGATATGCACCCTAGCCACTAGCCACAGGTCACTGCGGGGACCTTTGGACGGTATGTCCACCTCCAGTTCTGGTCTAAAGGTCTTCCTGATCCACAAGGATGATGACATGTAGAAAAAGGCCGCCGGGTGTGGTGGCACATGCCTTTAATCCCAGCACTTGGGAGGCAGAGGCAGGAGAATTTCTGAGTTCCAGGCCAGCCTGGTCTACAGAGTTCCAGGACAGCCAAGGCTACACAGAGAAACCCTGTCTCGAAAAACCAAAAACAAACAAACAA
>NC_034601.1:6827330-6862296 GCF_900095145.1 Mus pahari | reverse complement strand
AAAAAAAAAAAAAAAAAAAAAAAAAAAAAAAAAGATTACGTCGACTGCAGGGCCAAGGTTGGGGAGCGGGGAGCACACTGCAGGTTTCAATGGCTGAAGATGTGATATTCTGAGGCAGGCACACGCATTGACAACTCTTTAAATGTCCCATCCAGTGAACATCAGTGCTGGCCCACTCAGACCCACCCACTGCAGCCTGAGGGGCCTGAAGCTGGAGGACATCTCGCTGGAGGCTGTGGGTTGGGAGCTTGAACCTTCCCCAACTTCCCTAGAGCCTCATTTTGTCCTAGGCTTAAAAGTGCTCTGAAGCTATGTGGGTTGATTTGGGACAGCGGTTAGGTGTGAGGTAACACCTTTATTCCACCCACTTTTCCCTCGTGCTTGGACAGTGGGTGAGACTGGGTTTCCAGAAGGCCAGCACTAGCCTTTCGTCCACCTTTGTTCAAACTTGAAAATTCAAGCTCAACCCTGAGCTATGGAAAAAAACAAACAAACCAGGTTTTGTGTGAGAAACACCCACAGCATGGGGCCTGGCTTACCACACAAACTGGGCCTGGCTTACCACTTTCTTCTATCTACTCAGTGCCTTTGCCTAGAGGCTTTAGAGTAGTCCACAGATGGCACAACTGTCCAGTAAAGGCCAGTTCTTGGCTGGGGAGGCAACTGTGAGAACAAAAAGAACTCGAAGGCAGAGTGAAAGAAGCCTGAGCCATTGATGGGAAAGGTGATGTTTGTTTGAGGCCTTCTCCATACACTTTTCACATCCCCACACATCTGCTTGCTCCCCGCTTCGCGGTCCCCTCTGCATCTTTAGATACTTCAGAAACATTGAGAAGCAGCTGTCAAGAAGGTGCCTATCCAATAAAATAAAAGAAAATAAAGCCAGGCAGTGGTAGCACATGCCTTTAATCCCAGCACTTGGGAGGCAGGGGCAGGTAGATTTCCGAGTTCAAGGCCAGCCTGGTCTACAGAGTGAGTTCTAGGACAGCCAGGGCTACACAGAGAAACCCTGTCTCGAAACACCCCTCCCCCCAAAAGGTGCCTGTCACCCTTCTGCCTACCCGTGTGTCCCCAGGACATGGTGGGCCTCTGGTTTTTCATCCCATGCTACTTCTCTTGACCAGATGCCAAGTCTAATATGAACTGCAATCCTCTATACACCAAGAGTTCATGGGGGCACAGTGAGGTTCCTCTCCACCTCAGCCAATTCCCTGTTGCTACCCCGCTCACCTCCTGAGCCGCCCTCTCTGTTTCCTGTCCACCTTTCAGCTTCCCGCTCAGGCTGTGAGGCAACACGGCAGGAAGCTCGCTCCTGGGAGCAGTGGCCAGTAGCAGCACCCACGTTCACCTCCTGTCTAGTAATGTCCAACACCTTCCTCAGTCCAAACACTGGCCTGCATCCATGTGGCTCCCATGTATACCTGAAGCACCTGATGGGGCCCCAGTGTTTTAGTAGAGCCCATTCCCCCTGCAACTCTGAGACCCTCTGGATTTGTCTGTCAGTGCCCCACTGGGGCTTTGGATAATTTCTTAAAATGTCGAGTCCCCTCAGCAGCACCCTCTGAGCAGTCTGGAGATGTGTGCTTTTCACAGTTCCATTCCATGTGGCTGTTTCACCCACCTGCCTGGCCTTGGGTTATCTGTCGGGACCTAGCCCAGAAGCAGGCGTGTGGCACTTAGCACCTAAGCTGAGTGACTGACTGAATGCTCAAGTGGATGCCATCCTTGTCACTTCTTGACTGTGACACAAGCAACTCCTGATGCCAAAGCCCTGCCCAGCCCTCTCATGCCCATATTTGGACATGGTACAGGTCCTCACTGGCCATGGTCTGTGAGGTCCTGGTCCTCTTTGACTTCATAATCCCTAGGGGCCACTAGTATCTATAAGAGGAAGAGGGTGCTGGCTCCCCAGCCACAGCCCACAAAATTCCACCTGCTCACAGGTTGGCTGGCTCGACTCAGGTGGTGTCCCCTGCTCTGAGCCAGCTCCAGGCCAAGCCAGCACCATGGCCAGGTACCGATGCTGCCGCAGCAAAAGCAGGAGCAGATGCCGCCGTCGCAGGCGAAGATGTCGCAGACGGAGGAGGCGATGCTGCCGGCGGAGGAGGCAAAGTGAGCAGAGGGCTGGGCTAGGCTGGGTGTGTGTGTGTGGGGGGGGGGTGCATGACTGGAAAGTCTGGGAGTCTCTCTCATCACTTTTCTTACCTTTCTAGGATGCTGCCGTCGCCGCCGCTCATACACCATAAGGTGTAAAAAATACTAGATGCACAGAATAGCAAGTCCATCAAAACTCCTGCCTGAGAATTTTACCAGACTTCAAGAGCATCTCGCCACATCTTGAAAAATGCCACTGTCCGATGAAAAACAGGAGCCTGCTAAGGAACAATGCCACCTGTCAATAAATGTTGAAAACTCATCCCATTCCTGCTTCTTGGTCCTTGGGCTCGGGGAGGGGTGCGCGGATGTGGTTAGGGGACATGATTGGTCAAATGGGAAGGGCTTCAAAAAGAATTCTCAATATTGACTACCCAGCCACCTGCACAGATCTTGCCCCAGAAAGGTGTAGGGGAGACATGTGTCTGAGGACCTCTGTGCACAAGGTTTCACCAATGGCAGACATGAGGGGTCTTGAGCCCCAACCACAAAAAGACTGTCAAAGTCGGGCAAGTCATTCTAACTGCTCTTGAGACATAAGGCCACAGCTGAGTTTCTTGGGACAGAGGCCACCTAAGCAGAAGCTGGGTATGGTGGTTTCAATGCTTGGCCAGGGAGTGGCCTTGCTGGAGTAGGTGTGGGCTTGTTGGAACTGTGGGGAGCATCTTCCAAGCTGCCTGAGGATGCCAGTCTTCTGTCTGCAGAACTTTCAGCCTGGATGATGCCATGCTTCCCACCATAATGGACTGAACCTTTGAAACTGTAAGCCAGCCCCAATGAAGTGTTAAACACTAAGTTGGTATTGGGAGTGGGGTATTGCTGTGATAGGCCTGACCATGCTTTTGTTTGGAGGAATATGGATTTTAGGACTTGGGATTATAAAAGCAGTAGAATGCTCTAAGTGAGGAACAACAGGCCATCCTAGTAGGAATATGGAAGACATTGGTGCTGAGGGTGATTCGAACTCTACCTGTGGTTGCTTTTTGCCTTGTCTGAAGAATCGGCCTAAGGTTAAGGTAGAGATATGTTTGAATTAAGGAAGCCTAGCCGGGTGTGGTGGCTCACGCCTTTAATCCCAGCACTCAGGAGGCACAGGCAGGCAGATTTCTAAGTTCGAGGCCAGCCTGGTCTACAAAGTGAGTTCCAGGACAGCCAGGGCTACACAGAGAAACCCTGACTCAAAAAACCAAAAAAAAAAAAAAAAAAAAAAAAAGGAAGCCTCAATTAGACTTTGGTCTCTGGTTTACTCTCATGAAGAGCATTTTGATCGAGCATAGCAAGCTTGGAAAAGAAAAATACAAAATGAATGGTTCAAAGAGTAAAGGGGCACCAGGAAGTAAAATAAAGCCGAATCCTTCATTTAAGGAGATAAACACACCAACTTTTGAAGTTGGAGTAATATAATGGGCAGGTATTGCCCCCAAAGATTCATGTGTTTGAACAAGCATATGGGGTTCAGGGAGTGGCACTATTAGGAGGTGTGACCTTGGAGTATGTGTGGCCTTGCTGGAGGAAGTGTGTCACTGTGGGGATGGGTTTAGAGACTCCCAGCTGCCTGAGGATGCCAGGACAAGATCCCACCCAGCTAAGGTTGTTTGTGTTTACAGTTGAACAAGGCTAGACATTTTCATTTGGATTTTTAATCTGGAATACTTTACAATCCATAAATGGAGGGCACACTTATGATCCAGATCTTGAGGCTGGAGGACACAGACCCTTCTGATCTAGATCTTGAGAAATAGTGGCCATGAAGAGTTTAGGCCTACGCATGGTGGTACACATTTTTAATCCCAGGAGACAAAGGCAAGCAGATCTCTTAAGTTCAAGGTCAATGTACAGAACAAGTTCTAGGACAGCCAAGCCTAGGCAATGAGGATGCAATAGAACAAGGGGCCATGCCTCAGCCCCAGCAAGCAGCAAAACTGGGCAGCTTCAGCCATGGGGGCTCTGGCTTTAGAGTCAAAAATAGGAGACTACTGGGACAATTAATGCTAGTTAGCAGGAGCTAAGAAATTAGCAGTGATTAAGAAGAGACCAGCACAAAAAAACTGTTCCAGAGATAAAGTTGTACCTTGTGCTACAGCTGGACTTGGTAATGTGTAAGATATGTGTGTGGTGCTGGTTTTGAAGGCATGAAGGGGTCATGGAGAACAGACGAGGTTTGACACTGTGAGAGACGAGGGAAGGCTATTGATAAAGGTGCAGCCTCAGTTGCAGTTGATGGGCCAGGACTGAAAGGGCCATGCTTGGCAAGGTGAGGCCTGGCACCATGAAGGGATCCTAAGAAAGGCTATTGGTGAAGCCTAGTTGCAGTGGAAAACCCTAGCATGTTGGAGATGCCATCACCATGGGATGATCACCAAGAACAGCAGCAGCAGTGGAGTGGTGTCAACCAGAGCCTACAGTGCTACAGAGGAGCTGGAGAAATGACCCAAGCCCTTTTGAGGAGCCCAGAAGATTATGCGTGGATCCCAGACACTAGAACAAGTAAAGTTGCCTTGGAGACCTCTGACCTCTGACCTCATGTGAGAGATGTCAGAGTTATGGGATACCTGCTGAGGAAAGCTGCTAACATGGAGTGGAACCAGCCCAAGAGAAGAGTTTGTTGCTGCTGAATGCCATATCTGCCGAGAGTAGTCAACAAGGATGAAAGGTATTGGGGATCAGTTTGGAGTAGCTGGTTTTTGGTTTTGCTTTGGTTCAGTATTTTCTTACTATGACATTTTGGAACGGTAATGCATATCCTGTGAGATGGGGGAGGTATGTGATCTGCTTTTTGGCTTTGTCTTTAGAGGGGATCACAGTTAACAGAGAGTTTGGACATTTAGCATTGTTGAGACTATTATAGACTATATAGAACTTTTGAAGTTGGACTAATATAATGGGTAGGTATTGCCCCCAAAGATTCATGTGTTTGAACAAGCATATGGGGGTCCAGGGAGTGGCACTATTAGGAGGTGTGGCCTTGTTGGAGTAGGTGTGGCCTTGTTGGAGGAAGTGTGTCACTGTGGGGATGGGTTTAGAGACTCCTGAGGATGCCAGTCTTCTGCTTGCCTTTGGAATAAGATGAAGAACTCTCAGCTCCAGCACCAAGTCAACCTGGATGATGCCATACTTCCCACCATAATGGACTGAACCTCTGAAACTGTAAGCCAGCTTCAGCCCTTATAAGAATTGCCTTGGAGTATCCAAGACTGGGAGTCCTTGACCCAATCCTGTGGCCTGGCATGTGCCAAGTTGTGTTTCCCACTATGTTCCAATGGCCACAGTAACAAATCAAACTTTATTATCTTCCAGCAAGAGTAGCCATCTACTGTGTTCTCCGTACTCTTCCATAGGCTGAAATTACTAGGCTGTGCAGCAAAGGATGCAGTGTGTACCTTTTGCACCTAGTTTAGACCTTATGTAAGCTAGGCACACACTACTAACTGCTCATTGTCCTGTCATGGTGACAGGCTCAGATTCAAGAATTATGAGGGACTGTGTCCCTCTGCCCCACTCCCACACCTTTCTGATTCTGGACTTCAGATACAAGGTACCAAAACCACCATGTTGGGTCAAAATTCATCAGGGAGGTAGAGTTGAGAATCAAGAAAAGTCGCCGGGCAGTGGTGGCACATGCCTGTAATCATGTAAGGCAGAGGCAGGCGGATTTCTGAGTTCAAGGCCAGCCTGGTCTACAGAGTGAGTTCCAGGACAACCAGGGCTACACAGAGAAACCCTGTCTCGAAAAACGTCTCACACCTGGTTAGCAAGATCTAAGATAGCCAGTTAAGGACAAGTAGGGCCAGAGCTTTATCTGTGCCTCAGTTTCCCCCATGGGAAGATATGTTACATTGTCCATTTCAGTAGTAATGTGTGTGTCCTTAATGCACATGGAGTGGGTGGGAAGCTTTGGCCAGTGCCTGGCAGGATAATGGCACGGACTGGGCTAGGAGTTGGTAGAGTGCTTCCTTGAATGCCCAACCAAGGCCATGCATGGGCTGCATCTCCAACACTGCATGCCCAGGACATGGAAGCACACACATGTGATTCCAACCAGGGTTAGAAGTTCAAGGTCATCCTTCATTAAATGAGTCAGCATGCTACAAGGGCTGCAAAGCAAGATGGGTAACTTGGCCCCTGCTCCCAAGCTGCCAGCCGGTGCTGCAAATCCTGTGCCGCCCTCACAGAGGGGACTGGGCAGGGTGGGAACAATCAATCAGGGGTGGGCCGACAGGTCACAGTGGGGTCCACCTTTATATATGAGCCCTCTGAGAGCCTCAAACACCAGACCATCATCACCACCAAGAGCGGGTGGGCAGGCTTCCGTTTCTCCTCCTCCAATCCAGGTCAGCTGCAGCCTCAATCCAGAACCTCTTGATCTCCTGGCACCATGGTTCGCTACCGAATGAGGAGCCCCAGTGAGGGACCCCACCAGGGGCCTGGGCAAGACCATGAACGTGAGGAGCAGGGGCAGGGGCAAGGGCTGAGCCCAGAGCGCGTGGAGGACTATGGGAGGGCACACAGGGGCCACCACCACCACAGACACAGGCGCTGCTCTCGTAAGAGGCTGCATAGGATCCACAAGAGGGGTCGGTCATGCAGAAGGCGGAGGAGACACTCCTGCGGCCAAAGGAGGCGGCATCGCAGAGGTAAGCACCCCACAGCCGAGCCCCTGGCCACCTCTGCTGCCCATCGAAACCCTGCTGCCTTCCGGGCAGCCTAGTAAACTTCGACTTTCCTTTCCACAGGCTGCAGAAGATCCCGAAGGAGGAGGAGATGCAGGTGCAGGAAATGTAGGAGGCACTACCACTAAACTCCCCAGGCCTGTCCATTCTGCCTGGAGCCAAGGAAGCCACCTGCCCAAGAAATAGTCACCTGCCCAAGCAACGTCAACGTGAGGCCACACCACCATTCCATTTCGATGTCTGAGCCCTGAGCTGCCAAGGAGCCACGAGATCTGAGTACTGAGCAAAGCCACCTGCCAAATAAAGCTTGACACGAGATTCCCTGACTGCTGTCTCCTTTTCATCCACACTGTGGGCCTGAGGGAAGGGGCCTGAGGGAAGGGGACTAGGGAAAACAAGGTCCACCCCTACAGCTACTGTCAGGAAGTGACCCGAACCATGGATAGGTGGCCAAATTGGCCAAATCCAAGCATCCTTACTACCAATATTTAAGGGGAAGTGTGAACTGAACATGAAGAGCTGGAATGGGGTGGGGTGTTGCGGGGGGGTGTTGCGGGGGGGGGTGCTGCGGGGTGGTGTGATGCTGAACTGAGACCATCTTCCCAGCACATGAGTAAACTTGTTCAGCTCCTGTCCCTGCCCATAGATCTAGTTTGTGCCCTCTCCGGCGTCTACTCTACCCCCAATCATTCCGGCTCATTGGGCCATCTGAACCAGGGTTCCTGGAAAATGTAAGGGCAGCTCCAAGTTCTGGGGTGGGAGGAGGGTGGTGCCTTGGAGCCTTTGTGAGGTCAGCGCCACACCCACCAGCCTTACACCCTCCCACAACCCAGGCTGCCTCCCTCCAGTCCAGAGAGACAGGAGTGGGTGATGGGTTCCCGCTGTGCCAAGCTCAGCACTGGCCATGGCCCAGCCCAGAACACAGGTCACAGCCATGGCCACGAGTCCTCCATGAAGAAGCTCGTGGCCTGTGTGAGTCAAGACAACTTTTCCCTGTCATCAGAGGGCGAGGAAGAGGAGGAGGAGGAGGAGGAGGAAGAGGAGGAAGAGGAGGAGGAGGAGCAGATCCCGGTGAAGGGCAAGCTGCTGCTGATGGAGCCCGAAAAGCAAGAGAGCGCCGAGGATGCGGAGGCCCAGCCAAGTCCTGAGCCCAAGCAGACACACTCCTGAGCCATTGCCACGCCAGAGGAAGAGGACATTCAGAAAAGAATAGTCTCCATGGAACTTTCTTGGTCTCCCTCTTTCTCTCTCTCTGTGTGTGTGTGTGTGTGTGTGTGTGTGTGTGTGTATGTGTGTGTTTGTGTTTGTGTGAGAACATAGTGTGCCTAGCTGAATGTCTCACCGGGGGTGCTGTCAGAGCTGGAGGATATGTTTTGATTCAGGCTCTATGTAGCACTGGGTGGGCTAGAACAGAGATGAGGCTGGAGGACAACAAGGGAGGATGTGGATGTAGGCAGGGAAGCACAGAGGAAAGGCTGAGGTCTCAGTCCCATCTATTAACTCCTAAGGAGGCCCTCTCAGCACTTGGCTTTCACCCACCCTGTCACTGAGGGCTCTGGGGACCTGGGAAGTGAAACCCAGTGAAACGTTAGGGGAGGGGCAAGGAATCCTAAGGTCTCCAAGTGGGTTTGGGGAAGGTTGATAGGGTCCAAAGTTCATGCAAAACAAAAAACACACATGCCAGAGACTCAAATATGTCCTTCACGTGTGGCCAGTTCTCCCATAGGAACAGCACAGGCCTCAGGGCTGGCTGTGTACTAGCCCAACCTGCACATCAAACCCAGGGCCTTGGACATGGGCCTTGTACAGGCCTTCACATCCAATGGTGGGTCCAGCAAGAATGTGGACACACAGATCTTGGGAAGGGAAGCTACCATTCAGCCCGCTAATGTGGGATGCTCCCACAAAGCTGGCTGCAAAAGATGAACAGAGTGGACGGGGCTCATTAAATCAGGCAGTTTCACAATGTGCCAACTGGCATGTTTATTTAAAAGTGAACTTAGAACTGGAATCCCAGAACTCTGGAGAAGATTCGTTGAGCTGAGACCATCTCAGAAGGTGAAGGAACGTGTTGAGTTCTGAACACACACACACACACACACACACACTCTGAATATAAAGACCCATGCCAGTAAATGGGTGGTGAGAGGCAGTTCTTCAGGAGTACCAAAGCTTGGCCAGGCCATGTGGGCAGCATCATCTCCTACAAAAGTGTCTGATCACAGGTGGTTCTAGTACAATACGACTTGACCTTGCCTTTTCTAGGCTGGGTACTGAAGCAAAGGCCGACAGGACTCAAAGCTTCCCAGGCTGAGAATGGGGGGTCATGTAAGACTGAGGGAGCCCATGGGGTACCCAAGATCAGATTTCAGTTCTGTGAACCTGACCCTTAACCTCCCAGCTTCTGGGCCCCTAATCACTTTGCAAGCCCTTGGCCTAAGATGCTATCCAATCAGGGCACAGTGGCTCACTGCCCACACACTGGTCTACTTCCTATGGTAGGCCAGGTGGAAAGCAGAACTCTGCAGCTGTCTTGAGGCCTTCGAGCACAGACTATAAGCTGATCTTTAGCTAACCTCATGATATAAATCCTCTGTTACTTCTCCTGGCGTTGATATCACTGTGAGGAGGGAGGACTGGAGTAGAAAGAAGGGACACACAAAGGTGAAACAAGGAAGCGGCAGATCTGAGATGTGGGCTCAGCACAATCTGACCTGACCCACAGGACGGACCCTAAAAACTGCCCCGCCCTGGGTGAGGGTGAAAGGCAGGGTTTTGCCATACCTGTCACCCTCTGTGGCCTGTGCCATCATAATCGGCCCAGCTATATAACTAGGGGCTGTGGGGACTCCCCAAAGCTGGGCCTGCTGGGAGGAGGAGGAGACAGTCTCTGCCCTCCGAGTGTGGCCTCCCACGGACACCAAGATGCAGAGCCTTCCCACCGCTCATTCCCACCCCCACAGCTCCTCTCGGCCTCAAAGTCACACCAGTAACCAGTGCAACCAATGCACCTGCAGCCACCACTGCCGGAGTTCTAGTCCCAGCCCCGGCCCTCCGATGAAGCACCCCAAGCCATCCATGCACTCTCGACACTCACCTTCAAGACCCAGACACCGCGGCAGTTGCTCCAAGAACAGGAAGACCTTGGAAGGGAAAGTGAGCAAGAGAAAGGCGGTCAGGAGGCGGAAGCGGACTCACAGAGCTAAGAGGCGTAGCTCAGGTACCTGCCAAGTCGGGTCGTGGGCGAGCAGGGACAAGGGAACGCAGGCAAGGCTGTCCAGGCGGTCAGCTGGCTTACCCGAGCTACAGGCATTCAATTGGTTTCCAGATGAAGAGTGGAATGGACTGGGGGTGGGGGAGAGGAGTGGAGGGGGAACAGACAGGCATTAAAGGTTCTTTTTCCATTCCTGTCTTTTAGGGCGAAGATACAAGTGACACACTCCAGGATGTTCCTGTGTCCATTTGATCCCAAAAAGAAATAGCCATCACTAGGGGAATGTTGGGATGATGATGTTACAGGAACATGTCACTGCAGCAATTTCTATGCAACATGGATTAAAGCTTGTACCCTGGAAGACTAGCCTTGAGTCAGCAGCTTTTTTTAAAAAAACAAAAAACATAAAATATTTTGTTTTTTTGTTTTTATATGTGAGTACACTGTCACTGTCTTCAGACACACCAGGAGAGGGCATCAGATCCCATTACAGATGGTTGTGAGCCGCCATGTGGTTGCTGGGAATTGAATGTGAAACCTCTGGAAGAGCAGTCAGTGCTCTTAACCGCTGGGCTATCTCTCCAGCCCAAGTCCGCAGTTTGTTTTTTTGTTTTTTAAGCATCCACAAGGGATGCCTGTACGCAAGCGTACCCAGCACAGACATGACAGCAGGGCAGCATTGCTTGGCTAACGGACCAAGTTCAGGGAACTGAACAAGTGCTTTCCCAGAACTGGGAAAGGCTACCTCACTGCACAATAATCACCCAGTCCCTCCCTTTTTCCCATCTGCGTTGTTGGCACTTTCAAAATCACACACGGGGCAGTGGGCAGTCCTTCCCAGCAGGACACTGTGAATGCTAGAAAAAGGGTGGCTTGCAGGCTAGGTTTGCATCTAAGCCTGCAGGACCCTACAGTGGCAGCCACTGTCCAGTGGGCACTGGGCTCTCTGGACCCCTGGGGGTGGGTCAGGAAGCAGCTATATACCCATCCCCAACTTTTAGAAACTGGTTTCAAAGACAGCTTGACCCTCCCTGTACTTAGATGGAGACCTTAATACCATCAGTGGGGCAGTATGCAGTGGGTAGGGGCAATGAATCAGATCCCTGGCATATAAAGACTGCATCACTGGAATGTGATGGATGGGAGAGGGCTAGCTAGGGGTGGGGTGAGAGGACACACCCTCTGACTGAGGAGGAGGGTAGATCTGAGAGTGGGCAGAGGTGGAGGCCTGGAGCCATCTATTTATACTTCTGAAAAGGTCTGCCAAGAGCCTGGCAGGGAGGCAGGACTGCAGGAGCCAGCCCAGCCTTGCCACCCACCTCAGCGCCAATCCTCCTGCAAAGTCCCAAGGGGATACTGTACACCAAGAGGTTTCCCTCACACTTTACCTGGGCTGGGAGCACAGTCTGGGGATGGAGTTCACCAACCCGAGTGCTACGTTAGGGTTAGGGTGGTACAAGCATTACTGCTAGCCAGACCAGAAAGGCCAGTCTAGGCTATGAGACACGCTAGAGGGAGGCAGTGCAACAAGTCCAGCCTTTACTCTTGGTGGGTGATGGGGATGGATAGACTGACCATGGCTACCCCACTCCTGGCCAGCACTGCTCAGCATCTTCGATGGGAACATCAAAGGCCTCACCTAGTGACCCACTACCAGCTACAGCCACACAAATTCAAGCACCGCAAGACAAGTTTGGTTGTGCTTAGGATGAAATATGGCGCTCTGGGCTCAGCCTGGGGAAATCGGGCCAGGGAGACCAGGAGGACTTGGCCTCAGAGCTTCAGAGGAACCGCCTGACAGCTAACAGAGAAACCTGTAGAGGGCAGTGTGCGTCACTGTGAGCACAGGGAAGCCTGCACGCGAACCTCATCCGCCTTCATTCATAAACATCGTCAGCCAGGCACCCACTCTTGGCCTTTCAGGACAAACTGAATCACGAAACCACACAGTGTCCTAATGATAGGTCTGACTGCCTGGATCCCAAGCCAAGGTGTGCACGGGCCATGAGAACCCTTGTGCAGGCAGATGTTTAAGATTGAAAAGCTAGGAAGGCAAAGTTTGGGGATTATATCTTTTTTTTTTTTTTTTTTTTTTGGAATCACAGCCCCGCCCGGGGCCTCAGTTTCTCTGGCTGCCCACGTAGTAAGAGTGCAGAGAGTGAGTCCAGGCCCCTGGGAACCCAGCCCAACCCCGCCCGGTTTCCGAGGAACTCAGCCGGGAGCGGGGGCGCCCCTCCCGCACCGCCTTAGGCTTCCTTTGAAGCCAATGCGGTCAGGCCACCGCTTCCTGGGAAGCCCAAGCCAAGGCCAGGCCGAGTGACCAACGGGAGGGGCCCGCACGCGGCTCTGGAGGAGGGCGGCGGCCACACAGGTCTCCAGGACTAGCTAGCTGGGCTCCAAGAAGAGTCGAGATTGCCAAGGCCTTCGGATCCTGGGCAGGAAGGACCCTGGCAGGGAGGAGCTGCTTGGGGAGCATAGGGTCCAGGCGAGGCGGAGCCCTAACCAGAAGAATGCAGACACCCGGAGGGGAGGAGGCGTGTCAGCCCCGCGCTAGCATCCCACCCGGCCGGCTGCGATTTGGGGCGAAGGTAGAGCAAAAAAGCGGGCACCAAGTCCTAAGCACCCCAGGCACGGAACAGAAGATTCCGGGTGGAGCCGGAACCCCAGAGGTCCCAATGAGGGAAGGTGCGAGGCGAAACCAAGTTAGGGGAACCGTCTTCAGGGAGAGCCGCAGGAGTCTAGAGAGAACCCGAATAGACTTGCGGGAAAGAGAAAACGAAAGCGGGGGTGGGCTGTGGGCGGGGCCAGCCTGGTTTAAGAGCCTGATGCAGGGGCGGGCAGCAGCAGAGAGAACTGCGGCCGTGGCAGCAGCACGGCTCCCAGCCCCGGAGCATGCGCGACAGCCGCCCCGGAGCCCCCAGCCGCGGCGCCCCGCGTCCTGCCGCCAGGTGAGCCAAGGCAGCTGCGAGGGAGCAGGCGGGAGGGGATGGGAGGCCGGGGAGCAGAGCCCGGCAGGACTAGCCTCGCAGACTGTATGGCAGGGTCGAGGATGCCACGCCTCTGGCGCCCGTCCCCCCGGCTCGCCCAGGCGGCCCCTCGCGCGCGCGGGGCGCCATCAGCCCCTCCTCTCCGGCCCTGAGCCCTGATCGTCCGCCCGGGTTCCAGTCCCCGGCGTGGCCAGTAGGCGGCAGCCGCGAGGCAACTAGCCACCAGCGGGGACGGCCGGGAGTCGGGCCCCTCTCCACGCCCCCTTCTCCACGCGCGCGGGGAGGCAGGGCTCCACCGCCAGTCTGGAAGGGTTCCGCATACAGGAACGGCCTACTTCGCAGATGAGCCCACCGAGGCTCAAGCTCCGGGCGGATTCTGCGTGCCGCCCTCGCTCCTTGGGGTCTGTTGGCCGGCCTGTGCCACCCGGACGCCCGGCTCACTGCCTCTGTCTCCCCCATCAGCGCAGCCCCGGACGCTATGGCCCACCCCTCCAGCTGGCCCCTCGAGTAGGATGGTAGCACGCAACCAGGTGGCAGCCGACAATGCGATCTCCCCGGCAGCAGAGCCCCGACGGCGGCCAGAGCCCTCCTCATCCTCGTCTTCGTCCTCGCCAGCGGCCCCCGTGCGTCCCCGGCCCTGCCCGGCGGTCCCGGCCCCGTCCCCGGGCGACACTCACTTCCGCACCTTCCGCTCCCACTCCGATTACCGGCGCATCACGCGGACCAGCGCGCTCCTTGACGCTTGCGGCTTCTATTGGGGACCCCTGAGCGTGCACGGGGCGCACGAGCGGCTGCGTGCCGAGCCCGTGGGCACCTTCTTGGTGCGCGACAGTCGCCAACGGAACTGCTTCTTCGCGCTCAGCGTGAAGATGGCTTCGGGCCCCACGAGCATCCGCGTGCACTTCCAGGCCGGCCGCTTCCACTTGGACGGCAGCCGCGAGACCTTCGACTGCCTTTTCGAGCTGCTGGAGCACTACGTGGCGGCGCCGCGCCGCATGTTGGGGGCCCCGCTGCGCCAGCGCCGCGTGCGGCCACTGCAGGAGCTGTGTCGCCAGCGCATCGTGGCCGCCGTGGGTCGCGAGAACCTGGCGCGCATCCCTGTTAACCCGGTACTCCGTGACTACCTGAGTTCTTTCCCCTTCCAGATCTGACCGGCTGCCGCTGTGCCCGCAGCATTAAGTGGGGACGCCTTATTATTTCTTATTATTAATTATTATTATTTTTCTGGAACCACGTGGGAGCCCTCCCCGCCTGGGTCGGAGGGAGTGGTTGTGGAGGGTGAGATGCCTCCCACTTCTGGCTGGAGACCTCATCCCACCTCTGGGGGGGTGGGGGTGCTCCCCTCCTGGTGCTCCCTCCGGGTCCCCCTGGTTGTAGCAGCTTGTGTCTGGGGCCAGGACCTGAACTCCACTCCTACCTCTCCATGTTTACATATTCCCAGTATCTTTGCACAAACCAGGGGTCGGGGAGGGTCTCTGGCTTCATTTTTCTGCTGTGCAGAATATCCTATTTTATATTTTTACAGCCAGTTTAGGTAATAAACTTTATTATGAAAGTTTTTTTTTAAAAGAAACAAAGATTCCTAGAGCGTATGTTTTGGCCAAACATCCTGTGTTGGGAGTGGGGTAATACAGATTGACTTTCTTGAAGTCTTGGGGATGCTGGGGGGGTCAGGCATCGTGCACAGCTCCACCCACAGTGCTGGGGACCAAACTTCCAGGCTAGTTTTGGTTTATGATTGGGAAGATGGCCGCTCTAGTCTGAGCTCTCCTGAGTATCCGCGCTTGGCCTCGGGTATCCCTGTGATGGAATCCTACAGGGACAGCCCCTGACACCGAGTACTGTGTCTCCCCCAGTATACAGAGGAGACAGGTAATCCGCCGCCAGACCATTCCTGGCCTGGAGAGGTGGGCCTTTTATCTGTCCATCCTGCATCAATTTGAAATGGATGACAGAGAGGAAACTTCTTTGCTTCTCTGACCACAACTACTTCCAGGAAGAGGGTGGGGCAGAGAGGCCAGGGCTCCCCGAGTTTTTGGAAGGAGTGGCGGTTCTGCAAGCCATCAAGGCATTTCAGAGGGATGATGGGCCATGCTGGCTTGACTTGTCTGTCTCTCCTCTCCCCACTCTGCCTTGTGTACTTTTTTGGAGCCAGAAAGCTGCTTTGTGGTCTGTGGTGGCAGAGGCCTGGGTGCTGCTGGTGGCTTGGGCAATTCCCTTCGCCTCTGGGCCTCTGAAGCAATGGTGCTGTCAGGAGCCCAGCTGGAAGGGCTGTTCCAGGACACATGCAGGGCACTAGAAAGGACCTAGCTGGCTCTGAGACAGATGCTTGGAGCTTGCTGGTCATCAGGGGGCCACATCCCACATCATCTTCATGAGTTCTGTGACTTATGCAGCCTGGGACATACTTCTAGTAGCTTTCCTAATGCTTAATGATCACATTCAGAGGAAGCGGCTGCTCTGGGTACACTGACACTGTCCGGGTTTTCTCTGGAGCCTTAGAAGGGCTATGGTCCTCCAGCCCAGCGTGGCCAGTCCTTCAGGGAGGTGAGGAGAGAGCATAGAGGACCAAACCTGCTGTGTGAATGAATGAGGTTCTTCCCTTGCTGCTTCTCAG
The DNA here is from genome assembly GCF_900095145.1 of Mus pahari. Classification (NCBI taxonomy): domain Eukaryota; kingdom Metazoa; phylum Chordata; class Mammalia; order Rodentia; family Muridae; genus Mus; species Mus pahari. The sequence continues at coordinate 6,846,654 of NC_034601.1, read as the reverse complement.
TCTTAGCAGGGCGAAGGGCAGAGACCTGGTGAGTACTGTGGTGCTGTGCAGAGGTGGGGGAGGGGGCCGCTAACTGGGAAACCCCTGCTTAACACCTGGACTCACCAGGGAGTTAAGCCCCTGCCTTTGGGGAACAGGCTGGCCGGAAGGCAAAGAAAAGCTCTTGGGGTGAGGCCTCACTGCTGCCTGGCTTGTACTGGTACTCACCAGTTCCAGGTCACCTTTAAAACAGTCGCCCTTCACCTGGGCTTCTGGTTGGCCCCACAGCAATGCTGGCATCCCCGTTTCACAGACCGGAACCAGGCCCTCCTTCAGACATGGTGAATAGAGAATCTGTTCTCCAGCATGCTAGGGGGATTTCCTATCTGAACAAAGTTGACAGGTCCTGTTACTCACACATCTAAATCACAGACCCGCTGTTCTGTCAAAGCCTGAGGTAGAACAGCTAGGAATAAAGGCTCTTGCACACTCCCCGGAGCTGGCCCCTTCTTCCCTTTATGAGTCATTTAAAAAAAAAAAAAATTCATCCTGACATATGGAAGGTGACCTAAAAGCCCCTGGGAGCTGCACTTCAGTGTCTGTGTGTCTGTGGCCCTGTGGCTTCCCGGGGGGTGGGGGGGNGGGGGGGGACAGATTCTCTATCTGGCCTCAAACCTCAGCCTCATGATTCAGCAGAGCTTACTGACGTCAGCTCGCAAGAATGAAAAGTAAGAGGAGTGATCAAGTGGGGGGCCAGGTGGGGTGTGGAGCTGGCCGACTGGGAAAGGAATGGGGCTGCTTGCACACGCACACACTAGCTTAGAAGCCACCACAGCTGGCAACTGTGGTCCTTACTGAGGAGGAAGAGGCTCAGGCCTTGAAGGAGGCCTGACCTGTTTTCAGCAAGATGAATTTGTTTGTTTGTTTATTTATTTATTTATTTATTTTGGTTTTTCGAGACAGGGTTCCTCTGTGTATCCCCGGCTCTCCTGGAACTCACTCTGTAAACCAGCGTTGCTAGGCTCCCCTCACCCCGTAAACTCTCAGCTTGGGGAGTTTAGTTAATCATGGGGTGGGCAGGCGAGCCTCTTCTATGGGGTGTCCAGCACGAAGCCTTTAGCACAGAGACTTGGGATGCAGTAGAGGCAACGAGGAGGGATGTGCAGCGAGCTCAAGGTCTGCCTGGGCTACGTAGTGAGAAATAAGAAACACTGCCTAAGTCCCAAGAATACAGAAATAAATGGAAGGGGGTTTCTGGGCTCTGTTCTCATGGAGGATAACAGACAAATATAAAGGAACAATGCTCTTTAAGAAGAGGCAGTGCTCAGAGGAAAACTAACGGTGGTTGGACAGTGGGTAGCACTGAAAGAAGTCAGGATGGCCCTGAGGTTATCCTTAGAGTGAACAGATATGACTCAAAGAGGAAGGATGAGGAGAGTATAGTGTGTGGATGCAGAGGCAGCATCAGCAGAACTGGTCCCACTCATCACACAGTTCTCCAGAGGATAGGGAAGGCTGGACCGAGCTGTACAGGCCTCAGAGGTCTCAGTGAGGGCTCTATAAGGAACCTGGACAACCCCTGTGTTGGGACCAGGTTCTCCAGCCTTTGGGTAGAGAGGGGCTGAGGTTTGGGCTTCCTGCCCGTGTGGGCCATTCCTGGCCAGACTTCTGTTCCAGTAGGCTAACAGCAAGGAGAAACAGAAGGCCAAGCCCCATCGCAGGCCAGTCATGGCAGGCCTCTCTCTTACGTGTGTGGCTTCTCCATATCCCCTACATCTGGGCAGCAGCTGGCTAAGCCTCCCACAGACATCACCCAGAAAATTACGCAGAATATCAAGTGGTCTGGGCCTGGTTCTGGGGCCCCCCAAGGTTCCTCAGAGGAGCACTGTTTGCACCAAAACAAAATCACACAGCAGAACCCAGTCTGGCACCTTGAACTGGGAACTGGGACCTTAAGCCACAGCCCTGATGGCAACCATGGGTTCCAGTGACTGGGATGCTTAGACATCTCCCATCCTTCCCTGCCCTTGCACACAGTGTGGGCCAGCAGGCGGCCCCATGCCTGTTCGCCACACCCTACAGGCTTTAAGTCTTTGGTCCAGGACTCCTGTTCCCCAGCCTTTGTGTTTTCTGTGGCAGTTAGTAAGGTGTGTAGTTAGGCCCAGGCCAGGGCTAAGCTAAGCAGTGGTCTGGGCCAGTTCTGTTTTGGGCCTCTCAGGCTGCCAGGTACTGCACATTGTTGACGGCACCGAACTTCGAGGGCCGAGCTGGGCTCTACTCAGCCCTGCTTGGCTCCCTTCCCCTTATGGAATGGATGGGGGCCTGTTTCCAGCCTGCTTGGCTCCTTCTGAGGTCTAAAGCAGGCACCCCCTGAGGTCCCACCAGGTCAAAGTGATGACAGCCAGCCATCCTGTCCACACCCCTTTTTCGAATATTTCTTTCCATTATTTTTAATTATGTGTATGTGCATATGAGTGTCAGTGCCCTGGAGGTTCAGAGTTGGTATTGGATGTCCTGGAGTCAGAATACAGACAGCTGTGAGCCACTGATGTGGGTGCTGCTGGGAATCGAACTCGGGTTATCTTACTGCCCCCTCCCTTCCCCCCCCCCCCCCGCTGTAGTAAAACGTTGACCAAAAGCAACTTAGAGGAATGGATTTATTTCATTTCTCAGATCTTAGTGCTCCACTGAGTAGTCCTGGGGGGAGGAAATAAAAGCAGAGGGCTCTCTCTCTCTCTCTCTCTCTCTCTCTCTCTCTCTCTCTCTCTCTCTCTCTCTCTTTTCTTCCCTCCCTCCTTCCCTCTCCCTCCTTCCACCTACCCAGGATACCGCCCACAGTGGGCTGGGCCCTTCCACATCAATCATTAATCAAGGAATACCCTGATGGATATGCCCACAGGCTAATCTTCAATTAATGTTCCCTCTTCCCATGTAACTAATTTGTGTCAAGCTGACAGAAGCTGACCAGTATATGCGTCCTCTGGAAGAACAGTACTGACTTTTAACCACCAAGCCCCTAACCCTCTTTGTAAAAATTTTTAGGCTTTTGGTTTTTCGAGACCGTAGTAGTCAGAGTTCTCTAGAGTCGCAGAACTTATGGGTAGTCTCTATATAGTAAGGGAATTTGTGGATGACTTACAGTCTATAGTCCAACTCCCCAACAGTGGTCAGCAGCAGCTGTGAATGGAAGTCCATGGCTCTAGCAGTTGCTCAGTCCCACAAGGCAAACAGGCGAAGGAGAGAGAGTGAATCTTCCTTTTTCCAGTGTCCTTATGTAGGTCTCCAGCAGAAGGTGTGGCCCAGATTAAAGATGTGTACCACCACACCTGGATCTATGACTTGCTTTGTCCCAGATGACCTTGAACTTAGAGATCTCCCTGTCTTAAATCTTCTGGAATCCATAGTCACTATGCCTCAAGATCTCCATGCCGAGATCCAGGTCAGAAACTTGTATCTCCCAGCCTCCAGATTAGGATCACAGGTGAGCTTTCAGATTCTGGCCTGTAGTTCACTCCAGATAGAGTCAGGTTGACAACCAGGAATAGCCACTTCAGTGACAGAGTTTCTCTGTGTACACCTGGCTGTCCTACGACTCGCTCTGTAGAACCAGGCTGGCCGCAGACTTAGAAGATCCACCTGCCTCTGCCTCCCAAGTGCTGGGATTAAAGCATGTACCACTACCACCCCCTCTAGCCCTCTTTTTAAAGGCAGGGCCTCATAGGTCTCCACTGTAATTCTAAATTGGCCAGGAACTAGCTATATAGCCCAGGCTATATAAACTCCTCCTTCCCATCTCAGCCTTCAAGTGCTAGAATTACAGGTTTGGACCACCATGCCCTGCTCACTCCTCGTTCAGTCCTCAGAGATTCAACAGTGTTTCCACCACTCTCTAGGCCCTACTGATCCTTGCCTTGCCAACCATGCAGCCCCCTCCCCTTACCTGCAAATGAGGCAAGCTACTAGCCTCCCAGACAACATTAAGTAAAAAGACACTGACAAAGTGTTTGACCAAGTCTTGCTATGTAGCCAAGGATGATCTTGAACACAATCCTTCTTAGCCCCTTGGATTCTGAGATTACCAATGTGTGCCACTAGACTTGGCCTCGTGTGCTTTAGATAACACCATTTATTGGCTACCTACCAGGTAATGAGGCTTGACCCAGCTTCCATTGTGAAGAAACAGGCTCAGAAAGGCCAAGACATGGCCCTGTTTTGGTGGGTGGACACATGGGTTGGGCCTAGATGCTTCTGATATTATCCTACTCACTACAGATAATACAGGGTTGAGGATTTATACTGGGGTGTCCACAGACCAGTCAAAGCTCAGAGACCCTACCTCTCAAGCCTGCCCTTCCCCCCCCCCCCCCCCGCAATGCAGGGTCAGGATGCCAACACCGGCTGGTATGAAGGGGATAAGGGCTCTTACCTGCCAGGCTGTGTAGAATCAAGCCTGGTAGAGCTTCCAGATCAGAATGGGCCATGGGGGTGGGTGGACTGGAGAGACTCCACAGGTGCAGATGAGGATAAGCTAGGACCCAGGAAACAGGAGGCAGGCAGTTTGGTCCCTAGGAGGGTGGAGCCTGGAAGAGTTGACAGAAATGGTTGGTCGTACCTGGGAGCCTGCAGGGACCTGTGGGTAAACCTTATATACTCCCTTCCACAGTTGGGCGCAGCCAGGAGGGACACAAGATGAAGGAGAATGGGGGTGGGGGGGTTGGCTGACTCAGTCTGCAAGGCCCCTGCCCAATGACATTCCATTCTAGGAGACAGCATAGAGGAACAGAGAGAGCCGGGACCTGGGCCTTGGACTTGGCTTTGAGTTCTGGCTCTGTCAACTGAGGGACTGTGGTGGCTTCATTCATACATTACCTCAATTAGCATATTGCCTCTGCCCTGTCTTACAGAGGTCAGGAGCATTGAGCAAGTGAAAAGCCAACTCCCCGAAGCCCCACATCCAGGGGCTCTAAGAATAACAAATACTGTGCCTTTTGCCAGCCGCCCTGACGTCAGTTGACCCAGCAAACCCAAGATCAGTCCTGTCCTGGCCTCCTCACTTGCTGATTGGGGTAGTGACAGCCAACTCAGTCCTGTCAACTGCTTGTCAACGGTTAGGCATTGCTCTAAGCTCTATGCTCACAGGAGCATACTGTCCCACACCGTCCTCACAGGAGCCGTGTGGAGCAGATCTAATCTAACCTCAAAGAGCTAGATAAGGGCCCAGTGTCACCCCCGGGCTGCCGGGTCGGACTCCTGCTTTTCTTCCAATTCTTCATGTTAACTACTAAGCATCCATGGGTTCCACTTGTGCTATTTGACCAAGTTCCAGCCATTTGATTACGTGTGTGTGTGTGTGTGTGTGTGTGTGTGTGCAGGTGTATAGGTGCACACTTACTTGCAAATGTTCATCAGGTGACCTAATGTTGACCTCTGCCCTCGACATAAGTGGAGAGAGAGAGAGAGAGAGAGAGAGAGAGAGAGAGAGAGAGAGAGAGAGAGAAGGGAAAGAAGAGAAGGAGGAGGAAGAGAGAGAAGAGAAGAGGGAGAGGGAGAAGAAGGAAGAGAAGGAGAAGGAGAAGGAGAAAGAGAGAGATAGAGGTGAGAGGAGAGAAGAGGAGGAGGAGGAGGAGGAGGAAGAAGAAAGAGAGGGGGTGAATAGGTTTGAGGAATCCTGGAGCAGAGTAAGGGTCCATGGAAATACTGCCTGCTTACTGGGAGATGAGAGGAGATCACACCAAGCTCACTACTATGTAGACTTGCCATATGGGACATGGAGAGGGCTTAGCCTCCCCTGCCCCATTGTCCTCATCTGCAAAATGGACAATAACTGCACCCACATAGGGGAACGGAAGCAACCAGAAATGTTGTGTCACAGAATATATGCTCAATATGCAGTTCTGTGTGGGGCTAGCCAGGGCCTTCCTTCCTTACCTCTTGCATGGACCACTGAAAATGAAATCACCAGACTGAAATGAAATGCAGTCGGGGCACCATCTGTCTGTGTCACCTTGGCCAAGTCCCCTCCCCACCAGTCTGGTGACAGGAAAGACCACAGTTTCCAGAAGGTGGTTTGAAATAAAAGACTTCAGGTCTGGGGGTTGGGGGGGGGGGTGAGAGAGGCCCCAGCCAGACTGGTAGTGTGTGGGTCAGAGAGTGACAGTGAACTTAAGGCGATGTAGGGAAGACAGGGATGGGGTGGGGGAGGGGAGGACTGAGACTTGAGCTTGAAGACCTAACCTTCAATGCCTTACCTCTTTCTACACACACATTCCACATGAATGCTGGCAGCTGTTGTTGACCCAGTCCTGCCCGGTGGGTGCAGTTATTGTCCATTTCACAGATGAGGACAATGGGGCTGGGGAGGCTAAGCCCTCTCCATGTCCTATTTAGCAAATCTACATAGTAGTCAAAGCATTTCAGCCTAGTGAAGGGACCCAGAGCCCAATAGGGTCCCATTGTATGGGATCTGAGATCTTCCCAAACTGGCCCTGTGTCCATTCCAGCCGTGCCCCCACCATTCCTGTCCTTGCTTGTCACTGCCAGTCTCTCCTAGGGCGCTTGAAACAGCTTTGAGCACCCCAAGGAAAGCCTTTGATGGTTCTGTCCTCTTTACTTGGAAAACATGCTTATTCAACCTCTGTGCCTCAGTTTCCCTAACAAAGTGTGAGAAAATTAGGGAGACACCCACATTAAAACCTGTAAAGATCTTAAAAGTAAGCCAGGTACAAAGAAAGTCCTCCAGAGATAAGATAAAAACTCCACACTGGATTTAAAAGGTTAAACTGAAGACAGAAGTGGAAATGGAGGAGGGAGGGAGGGATGATGGGGGAGGGGGCATATGGATGAAGAAGACACTGACACCCTCAAGGTCAGGCATTAGGTTAGGCACAGGATGCACAAAGGTCCCCTTGCTGATCAAACGCTTATTTTAATGTGTATTCCAGGGGAACATCACCCTGACGCTGAGATGCAACCTGTTATTTATTGCCTGGGAGTTCCCCTAGCACCTCGTGAACTGGGGCACCTTGTGGTGAACAGGGGCACTGTGCAGTGGTACACACCTGGAATCCCAGCATTTGTGAGGGAGAGGCAGGGGGATCAGAGGTTTGTTTGTTTCTTTGTTTTTGAAACAGAGTTTCTCTGTGTAGCCCTGACTGTCCTGGAACTCTAGACCAGGTTGGCCTTGAATTCAGAGCGATCCACCTGCCTCTGCCTCCAGAGAGCTGAGATTAAAGTCCTGCGCCGCCAAAGTTATCCTCAGTCACCTGGTAAATTGGATGTCAGCCTGGGCTACATGAGACCCTATCTCAAATCTGGGACAGAGAAGAGGGGTGGGGGAGACAGAGATGTGTAGGGGTGGGAGATCAAGAGAAGCAGAAGGGAAGGGTTCAGAGAAGGCAGAGGGGTGGAGAATTCAGGGAAGGAAGCAAAGGAAAGAAGGAGAAACGGGGGAGGGGGAAGAGGGGAACAGGAAGGAGAGGGAGGTGAGAGCTGAAGAAGGAAAAACTGAAGATAAAGTGTGGGGCACAGGAGGCAGGGGAGACAAGGGCGTGAATAAATGAAGGATGAGACGACCGAGTGACTGATCAGGGTGCAGATAAGACAAAGGACAAATAGATAAGGGACCTAACGGTGTCAGCCAGTCCACAGTCCCAACCCCCAGAGCCTAGCTCTGGGCTGTGTGGCCACCATTACAGAAATCTAGACTCTGGCCTGGCCCAGGTCCAGAAGTGCCTGTTGGCTGCAGCCTTGATCCTACAAAGCAGAGCTCACTGCACTGCTCAGTCAAGAAGTCTGGGCACCTGCTCTGTTTTGACCCCTAAAACTGAAAGCGAAAGCCATCCTGGGAGCCTTGCCTAGACCTTCCTGTCCCTTAGGTGGTTTCTTAGAAATCAGCTGCCCATACTTGCAGTGGTAGCCTGGACTTCCTCCCCAGCCCAGTCCCTTCTTCCTGTCAGGCATCTCGGTGCCAACGAGGGGCAGAGGTTACTGTGGGAGTAGGATGGTCTTCAACAAGCGTAGAAGACAAACATTTATCTCCATACGTCTACTCCGAGCCTCCTGCGTGCCAGTCACAGGGTTGGAAGGAAGACAGCCTAGGGATGGATTTGGGACCACCAATCCAGCCCCGCCACTGTACCTAGGACGTATGGGAAGCTTGGGCAGCAGAAACTTAGGCTCCAGTACTATGTCATCATCACCTGGCATTTAGCACTGTAGAACACTTGCTACCTGTGCTCTCACGGTCCTGAATGACACCGATCGGAGTTCTCATGCCCTGGGTCAGAGTGGACCCAGGTTGGGCGAATGGGATGTTCTTAAATGTGCTTGCTTCATTTTGTGTCACCTGTCTGGTGGGCTGGATGGAATGGGTGGGAGATGGGCCCATTTCTCTGTCAGGAACACTGAGGCTAAACTGTGCCCATCTAGTTACTGAATACCTTGAACACTTTTCCAGAGAGGTGTCTAGACACTTAGATTTGGCCCAATCAGGCTTAAGCATCCTGTGGGTAAAGGGAAAAGGTCTTGGACTGGTATGTGGCATAGCCTCTGGTGTTACATAGCTCAGACTGCCCTTGAACTCTCTATGTAGCAGAGGATGACCTTGAATTGCTGATTCTCCTGTTCTGCCATGCTGTGTTTATGTGGTAATGGGACTAGGACCCAGATTTCATGTATGCTGAGAGGGTGTTGAGAGGGCCACACCCTCCGTCCTCCTGCTGAGGATCCCAATAGCCGTCTACTGGCGAGCAAGGGGCCTGAGTCCATCCGTGCCTGTCTGCCCCGTGATATCTGTGTCCTGTGCATCATTTTTTTTTTCTCTTGTTTATGTTAGCCTTGGTTATGTTTCTGTCCCTCACAAGCCTGTGGAATCCATTCACAGAGCAGTAGGGGCAGCCGTCAGGCCTCGTGGGAATACGGGCCAAGGCAGGAGCCAGAGTGTCTGTGGTCTGCTCAGCTGTCAGCTGCAGAGAGCAGCTAGAACACATGCTCTGCTTTCTCCACCTACCAGGCTTTTCCTGGACTCTTCATTTCTTCGTTGTCTCTGGTGTTGGGGATGGGACCTGTAGGTGCTCACAGCATGGATGCTCTATCACCAAGTAACAATAGGTTTCAAGGTTTCACTAAGTTTCCCAAGCTAGCCTTGAACTCATGGTGTGGTCCAAACTTGCATTTGCTGGGCTCTGGGTAGCTGAGGTCACAACCTGTCCCACCATGCTCCGCTGGCTTGTTTCATTTTATTGCTTTTTTTGTAGATTTGTTTTTGTTTTGTTTTGTTTTGTTTTTTGAACTGGAATTCTTGGTTCTCCTGCTTCATGGTTGTTTACATAATGTATCTATTTACAGTTTTTACATAATGTATTATACAAATGGAAAAATTGGGGGAAATGTCCACATTATTATTATAATACACCCGTCCATTCAAAACCAGAGGATGTTACTTTAAAGCACTCCACACTGACCCTGACCAGGCTCCGTCAGTGGAAGCTGGAAGGGTCAGCCAGCTGGGACTCACAGTCCTCGGCTGCTCAGTGCTGTGGCTGTAGGTGTGAGCCACCCACCACACCTCATCAACACTCTCATCTGAGGCAGTGCCAAGCGCTTCACAGCCTTTTACTCGGTTCTTCAAAAATCCTCTGAGAAAGCCACTGCAGGGCCTAGAGCTTCTTGCCTTGGAGGGGGGGTTCAGTTATGTCCTTGAGGCCTCCATCTGTGCCCCCCTCCCCAACACTTTGTACTGACACCACCCAGGGCACCTAGACTACCAACCCAGGTATCTGTGAACTGGGGAAGCAGGAAGTGACGTATTCCAGAGCCACCACGGCCATCCGGGGATGATGAGACCCTGGACCTAGATTCTTGAGTTGTCATTCCTCTGCCAGACAAAACTTGAAAGCATGGACCAGTCTAGGGTGCCACTTGTGGGGGGTGCCATCTATCTTGTGGGCCAGATGGAATGGGTGGGAGATGGGTCCATTTCTCTTGTCAGTAATACAGAGGCCAACTAGTTGCTGAATACCCTGAGCATTTGTCCAGAGGCAGAGAGGTAAAGGGGCAACTGTCTAGACACCTATGAATGCCAACTTGGCCCAGACAGGCCTAAGTATTCCGTGGGTAGGGGGGAAAGATCCTGGACTGGTACCTGCTCTAGCCTCTGGAGCAGTTGCTGGCATCTCATGGGGTACAGAGGAGGAGGGTGGTGTATTTCCAGGTATTGAGATGAGATTGGGGGCAGCAGGGGAGGAAGGGGACAGCACGGTCCCCGAGGCGCTCAGCCTGCCCACCCGCCAGGCACAGCCGGTCTTCTTCGGGGAAGTCTCTTGAGTCTGAGTTCCAGGAAGCGATAACGCTTGTTGAAACCTCTTTCTTGTGGCCTGGTCTCGTCACACGGCTTGGTAGGGACCCACGTCAGGCAGGGCTGAAGCCTAGGCAACTGCTGCCACCTCTGCTCTCTCTGAGAGGCTGAAGAGGGGGCAGTGCCTTCTTCTCTCATCACACCTGCATGGCCTGCGCAGCTTCAACCTGCTAAACAGGAGTGCCACCAATACCTGGCTTCAGGGATCCTCCTGCCATCCCGGGTACACTGGGACTCTGCTTCCCAGAAGTCATTCTAGAGTATAGACTCTAAACCTCGGCCATGGCCCTCGGGGATTTTGCTGGGAGGGGCGTGACCTGTTCCTTTTGGAGCCCTGTTCAACATCCCCTCTACTGATTTGCTGCTAGACCCGCCATCATGCCCCACTGTGACACAGAAGACAAGTGACTCCTGGTGTGGCCTTGTGTTCCCTGGGGGGCAGAACTATGTCTAGTACATGTCAAAATAGGCCTGGGTCACTTTGTGCTGTGCCTCTTGGCATCACAGGGACATCTAGAGACAATTCAGGAGGGTGTAAGCACTGCAATTTCCACCAGAACCCTTAATAAATACACTTTTTTTTTTTTGAGACAAGGTCTCATGTAGCCCAAGCTAGTCTCAAACATACTAGCTTAGGGTGGCCTTGAACTCCCGATCCTCTTGCTCCCCTCCCTCCATTTACCAGTCCTGATATCACTGGCATGCACCACCATGCCTGGTTTACGTAGTCCTGGGATGGGGTCCAGGTTGTTGTTCATAATAGGCACACATTATCAACTGAGCCATATCTTCAGCCTCCAAGTGTGCCATCTACATTAAAAACCGCCTGAGGCCTGGGCCAAGCAGGTGACAGGTTGGACAGAAGGTAAACCAGTTCTGAGCCTGATCCCCAGAACCCACATGTGGAAGGAAAGAAATGTCCCTGCAAGTTAGGACCTGCACACATGTCCCCTGACCACTGTACACACCTCTGTTCGTTAAGTAGGTAAATGAATAGTGCAAAAAAAAAAAAAATGAAAACAGAAAGCAGGGCTCCACAGACAGAGTAAGCAAAGCCTTTAGGGAAACAAAAAGAGATACAGTATCCAAAAACAACACCAGCGGTCCGGAAAAAGGAAGCTTCAGGTTGATGGCTGCAGCAAGTCTAAGCCCTGGGATTCCGTACTGGAGAAATCTCGTGGGAGGGAAAGAGGAAGTGAGGAAAAGATAAGAAAATGTCAGGTGTGGTGGCACACGAGTGTAGTCCCTGCTCCCAGGAGGCTGAAGCAGAAGCAGCAGACTTGAAAAGTGTCAAACTGTCCCTAAAGTAGAAGATGCACTGGTGGGGGGGGGGTGGGGGAGGCGGGGGGGGGGCGGCGGCGCTGAAGTTGTTATTGAATCTGTGTCCTACCCCTGAATGTTGGTATCCTGGCCAAATGGTTGAGAGAGTAGTTACTCCTGCCTAATTAAGGGGTGTATGGCTCCTACCTGTGCTCTTAGAGCTACAAGCCCAAGCATTTGGCCAGGATACCACAAGCAGCTGCTTGTGGACGTTGTACATCGTGGTGCGGAGCCTAGTGCGCACCACGATGTACAACGTCCACAAGCAGTTCCTCTCCCTCCCCCCCTCTTTTTCACTTTTTCAGCATTTCACTGAATAGCCCTGCTTGTTCTGGAACTCACTCTGTAGACCAGAGATCCCCTGCCTCTGCCTCCAGAGGGCTGGGATTAAAGGTGTGTGCCACCACTGCTTGGCAGGGACAGCTGTTCTTTATTGCAGGTGTTTCACAGGGAAACTAGGGCTCAGGGAAGGAAGGGACTTGGCCAAGGTCACCCTTCCTAGAGGAGTGCTCAGTGAAGTTCCCAGGGATTTTGTTGTTCTTTTTTCTTAGTGCCCCATCCCATTACTCACGAGCATGTGCATGCATGCACACACACGCATGTGTGCGCGCGCACACACACACACACACATGCACATACACAAGAACTTGTTCGTGATCTCTCTTTCTATTATGTGCTGAGACTTGAGCTAAGATAAATCCTGGAGGGTCTTAGGGAAACCGCAGAGGAGTGGCCAGTCCCCACAGCCCCACTAGGTGGTACAAACAAGGATTTGGAGCTCCAAGGTGGGTCAAAGCCCCATGCCAGGAAGGCACAGAGGGGAATTCAAACCCAGGTCTCACTGCAAGTTGCCTTCCTGTGCAGTTTCTAACAGAAACTGGAGCCAGCAGCGAAAGAGGCACAGACAGAACCTGGGGCCAGCAGGGAGGGGGCTGGAGGAGCAGGGGAGGGTGAGGAACTGCTGGGCAGGAAGAGCTAAGCAGAAAGTGAAAGGGACCCAGGGCCCAGAATAGCTGTGGGTGGCAATAGAGGGAGGTGACAGAGAGAGACCTCTGGAGACCAGGAGGTGGGTGCTGCCTAGTCCCCAGGGAAGGGAACCCATGGAGGAGTCCTCTGCCAGGGCAGCCTTGGTGGAGGCAATACTGCAGGGAAGGAGTCAGGGGGAGGGTTGCCTAAGGGACAGGCATCTCTAGTGATAAGATGGGTAGGCAGGCTGTCCATTCACAGAAGCCTGTGAAACACCCTGGACCACAAAGAAAAGCTGACCTCCATGCCATCACAGTGGGACCCTTTACAGGAGCAGAAATGGACAACCCTTCAGAATATAAGCAGGGCCTTATATACACATATTGCATGCTGTGTCTTCAGGGCTCAGAGAAGTGCCTGGCACACCGCTGGTGTTTAATAAATGTATGCAGAAGGCAGAAGGGTGGGAGGGGAGACGAACAGGGGAAGGAAAAGAGAAGGGGAGGGAGAAGGAGAGCAAAGGGGAGAAGGGAGAAAGAGAGGAAAAGGAAGCAGAGAGTGGGGGAGGAGAAGGGGGAGGAGTGGAGGAGGTGGTGGCAGGGGTCCCTACCAGACGTGGGCATCCTTCTTGTGTCTTAACTTTTATTGGTCTGTGTTAATTAAAACAAGTTTCCAAGGAGAGGTTGGTTTTGTAAACAGTGCCAATCTTTCCACTCAGGTGGCCCCATGACACCCCCATCCATGCCTTCGGGAACCTAAGACCAACTCATCCATCCAGGGTAGAGTTACAGAGAGAGGCCACAGGAAGCTCACAGGACAGGCTGTACCAAACCTACCTAGGACTCAGCGTTCAGGGCAGGACACACGTCCTCCCCGCCCCCCCCCCCCCCGCTCCTCCCCCAGGGGGTGTTACCTCTGCCAGGGTGGAGACCTTGACCAGGGGATCTTGCCCAAGCTGCTCTGATCTCTAGGAGGAACTCCACCCGCTTGCTTTCCAGGAACTCCGCCTGCCACTGTGGGCTGTGGCTCTCAGCCCAGCCGCAGGCTGCACGGATTCGGACAGGTCACTGCTAACCTGGACCACTCTGGACCCTGGCTCTCTCAGGAAATGGGGCCCCACACTTGGGTGCACTGAGGGCACTCTGAGCTTTGATTTTGCCATCAATTTCTTCCTCACTTCTGCTCTCCACTCCTCCCCTCTTTTCCTCCTCTCCATCTTCTTTTTCTTACTCTCCTCTTTCATTTTCGATGGTGCTGGGGCCTCACACACGCCTGGCAAGATCCCTGCTACTGAGCCACACTTTCAGCTATAAATCTAACAAACCCCACCACAGTTCAGTGGTATTTAGCAAATCCAGCCTTTTACAGCCAAGCTTTCAGAGTTCATTTATGCTGAAATTTTACCTAGCCTCATTTCCTCTACCCTGGGCATGACTCCTCCATTTCCCCACACTCTGGTTGGTACCAGGGTCCTCCTGCCTCCACCCTCTAAGCACCGCCTGCCACACCTGGCTTATGCGGCGCTGAGAGCTGAACCTAGGGCTTTGTGCATGCCAGGCAACCTGTACCACTGAGCTATGGCCCATCTCCAAGACCTTTCTGCAGCTCAGGCCGACCTTGAGTGATCACGCACTCAGCCTTCCTCATGTTTGGGTTACAGGTGAGTCCCGAGTCAGTGACTGAGACCAAAGAAGCCGAGAACTGCAATCTCTGGCATGCAGCCCCTCACAGCCTAGTCCTCATATTGGAAGCTGCAATGGCTTCTTTGCATGGTGACAAATCACCTGTGTAAACCCAGGGGGTACAGGGAGTTGTCACAAGTTTGAGTTGAAGGAAGCCCGGTAAAACACTTGTGGTAGAAAAAGTGGGGTTTCTCTCCTTTTGTGTTTCAGGTGGCAACTTAGCAGCAGCTGGGGACCTTTCTTAATGGCAGATCTAGTGACAAAGCCTCCACTGCTCTTCCTGTACCTGTTGGGTAGCCCTGGCCCTCATGCTCCTACGTTACTCTATCTTTGCTTAAGCTCAGGGTGGGGCTGGCTCGGCTCTGTTCATTCTCCAGTCTGGTGACCTCCTCAATCCTATAATCTTGTCCTCTACTGAGATGCCCGCAGGGGTTTCTGTCATCTTCAGTGGACCCTGGCTGACATGTGTCAGGACAGGAACTCAAACTCAGCTCACCTGTCTCCTGGGGCTAAGCCTGGCGCAACAAAACCTCCTGGTCAAACTTTCTCCAGCTCCAGCTGTGCGAGATCTCTGTGCTTGTCTACAAGAGTTGAGTTGCAATACCGTCTCTCACCAGCAGGGGAGACCAGCCAGTAGGAAGTGCTGTGTCAGAACTCTGCTTAGAAATCGGTTCTCCGAATCTGTTGGTGGCCTTTTGTCTTATTGACAGTGTCCTTTGTCTTACAGAAGCTTTGCAATTTTATGAGGTCCCATTTATCAATTCATTTTTAATTTATTTTTATTAGATGTTTTCTTAATTTACATTTCAAATGCTATCTCGAAAGTTCCCTATACACCCCCGACCCCCCATTTATCAATTCTTGATCTTGCAGCACAAGCCATTGCTGTTCTGTTCAGGAATTTTCCCCCTGTGCCCATATTTTCGAGACCATTCCCCACTTTCTTTTCTATAAGTTTCAGTGTCTCTGGTTTTATGTGGAGGTCCTTGATCCACTTAGACTTGAGCTTTGTACAAGGAAATAAGAATGGATCAATTTGCATTCTTCTACATGATAACCACCAGTTGAGCCAGCACCATTTGTTGAAAATGCTATCTTTTTTCCACTGGATGGTCAAACATTTCAGAGAACCCTGGCTCTCAGAAATTCCTACAACTGAGGCTGACATAGCCAGGCACTTCTCAGAAGCCAGAAACCAAATTATCAGGGAAGTACTGGGCAAGTTACTGAACCTCTCTGAGTTTTAATCTCCTTTGTGATTATAGTGTGCCCATCTATAATCCCAGCACTCGGGGCCGAGATAGGAGGACTGTGAGTTTGAGAACAACCTGGGCTACAGAGGAAGACCTGGCCTCAACAAACAAACAAACAAACAAACAAACAAACAAAAAGCACACGGCTAACAATATCTGTGCTGAGGATCTTTGAAGGATTGAATGAGCTAAGGTGCCTGATGTCAATGAAAAATGACCCTGTCCTCTGCTGCAGCCTCCTATAATTTGATTCTGATCCGTGAGATTCCAGGTCTCAGTTGGGGTGGCTCGGAAGGGTCTGGAGGGTTCTTCATTCTGTGGCTGATAGCTTGGCTGATATTATGAGAGGATGTCTATGCTGACCTGAGGCCTCCCCCTATGTCTTGGACTTCCTCTGAGTGTGGCAACCTGAGGGAGTCACTTCACACCTGGTAGCTCAGGTTGGGCTATCTGTTCTAAAATGCAAGGCAGAGGAGGGGTGAGGTGCCTCAGAAGTAAAGGCGGTCTTTATCAAACAAGACACCCTGAATTGGGTCGCCGGAGTCCATATAATAGAAAACCCATGGCCCCCTCCTCTTCCCCCCCCAAACACTTATACAAACACACGATTTAAAACCAAAGCAGCCTCAGACGTCACATGGGGTCACTGCTGTGATATTCTTGTGGTTGAATTGGTTGTCTTAACCACTAACCCAACTGGCCCGAGGATCACTTTGGAAGCACGCCTTTGGTGTGTCTGTAAGGATGTCTCAAGGGAGGTTTAACTGAGAAGGAAAGATAACCCTGGGCGTGGGCAACACTCCCATGAACTGGAGTCCTCAACTATATCAAACTAAGAAAGTAAGGACCAGCATTCACATTGTGCTGCTCGTTATGGATGCTACGTGACCAGCTGCTTTCCTGCCACAATGGGCTGTGCCCCAAACTGTGCGCCAAACTCTAAGTCACTCTTGTCAGGTATGCCATCACAGCGGTGAAAAATAGCCAGTGAAAGCCCACTCAATCTCGAGGGGGAGGGGCTGTGGACCCACTGCCTTTCTGCCCAGGAAGTATTAAGGAGTGCTTGGCTGTGCCTTTAAGGCAGTGTCTAGAATAGCCACGCTCCCTGCTAGAGATGGGGAAGGAAACAACGTCTGCAGCTGTGAGAACAAGGACATATCAAGAACCACTTGATTCGATGATGCTTGCTGGTCACAGCAGACAGGGACAGACAACTCAGGTCTGGGGAAGGACACAGCCTCCAGCTGACCAACCATCATGGTCTCTTCATTCTCTCCCACATGTCTGTGGAATCAAAAGAATATGGTTAGCCAGACCTACTGCCTGTAATTGCTGGGCCCAGAAAGCCAAGGGAGGAGGATTATGAGTGGAGGTGAGATCCTATTCAATCAATCAATCAATCAATCAATCAATCACTCAATCAATCAAAGCACGTGGTGAGAGATGGGTCTTCCAAGGGTAGGTCATAGTACTACCACATTGGCACGGTTTCTGGGGATCTGAATTCTGATCTTTCTACTTTTGTGGCAAGTGCTTTATATACTGACTCACCTCCACTGCCTCTGCCTTCTCCTTTTCTTCTTCCTCCTCCTCTTCCTTCCTCTTTTGGAGATAGGGTTCTCACCAGACTGTTCCCTGTATACTCAAGGGTGATCCTGGACACTTGGTCCCCCTGCCTCTACAAGTGCTGGGATTATAGCAGTGCTGCATGTCTGGCTAGAAACCATCTTTTTAAAAGATGAACTAAATGTCAAGTGAATAAATAAAAATAAACAAAGTTCTCGACATGGTTCGGCAGGGCTCCATACACAGCAGCTGGGATTGTTCATTGCACAGCCATTCCCAAGTGACAAGAAGCTCCTCTCAGACAGGGCCATGTAGGGTTGACTCTGAGAACATTAGAATAGAATAGAATAGAATAGAATAGAATAGAATAGAATAGAATAGAATAGAATAGAATAGAATAGAATAGAATAGACTGGAATGGAATAGACTAGACTGGACTGGACTGGACTGGACTGGACTGGACTGGAATGGAATAGACTAGACTAGACTAGACTAGACTAGACTAGACTAGACTAGACTAGACTAGACTAGAATAGACTAGAATAGACTAGACTAGACTAGACTAGACTAGAATAGAATAGAATAGAATAGAATAGAATAGAATAGAATAGAATAGGAAAGGCTGTACCAATAGGTAGAGAGATACCACATCTCAAATAGCTGTGTGCAAGGATATGTGTCCTAGAGAGAGGGAACACAGTCTCTTCCAGTCCCTGGAGTGCCCTGATCCAGTGCCATAGCTAGAAAGGGGCCCAGTGGCACCGCATCCCTGAGGGAATCATCAGGAGGCAAGGGCAGGTCCTGGTGAGCTGGCACTCACTTGTTTCTCTCACCTCCTGTACATTGGAGTGACAGGTGCCCATTTACCAGGGTGACTGTGGGACGCTAGATGGTAGGTAGGTGGAATATTGAGGGTTTCCTCTGTGGGAAGCCCAGGAAAGGGTGTCAAGGAAGCCAGGCTAGACCTGCCTCATGGGTGGGGCTAGGTGAGCCCCTCCTAGCTACTGCCTCCAATTTATTCTGTAAGGCAGGTCCTTTCAGCCAAGATGGTTCGGTGCTGCCAGGAATCTCAGAAGAGATTGGAAGAAGGGTCACTGTAAGGACCCCTGGGGAGGTAACTCCTATGTTACCAGAGAGGGGTTTTTGCTTCTGACTCTTACTCTCTAGAACCAACTTTATCCTCTGGGAGGCAGTTGACAGGAAGGTCCCACTTAGACCCTCTGTCCCATTCAGATGTCTCAACCTCAGCCACACCCAGGAAAGTACAGCCAGACCTGGTCCAGGAGAGAGGGTTTCTGTGGAGATGGTGTGAGGATGCTGGGAGCAGGGAGGAGGGATGGTGTGAGGATGCTGGGGGAAAGGGAAGGGAGGGATGGTGTGAGGATGCTGGGGGGAGGGGGAGGGATGGTGAGAGGATGCTGGGGGAAGGGGAGGGGAGGGATGGTGTGAGGATGCTGGGGAAGGGAGAGGGGAGGGATGGTGTGAGGATGCTGGGGGATGATGGGATGTGATAGAGGGACAGAGGAGGATGGTGGTGGATGTTGGGGAAGGGATGCCGAGGCGATGACAGGGAGGGATGGTCTTGCTGGCCCCCCTCAGGGAACTGTGCCTGAGCTCAGCTTTGTCTCCACCCTGTATATCTTTGGCCATGTGAAGTCAACATAGCAAGTTGTCTGTGAGAAAACTGCACCAGTGCCCACTCAGGGCCCCTGTGCACACTGCCTCAATTAGGGGCCGGTTGCTCTTACACGACTCTGGTTAGAGTGCTCTTCATTTTCCCTCTGTCCTCAAGCCCACCAGGCACAATTTGGCTTTGTCATGGCTTCTGCAGATGCTGACTCCAGATGGGGGCCTTAGAACTGTGACATGGGGTTCTGATCAGGGTCAGGTTGGCTGGATTTTTTATGTCTGTTTTGTAGGGGCACAATTGCCAGGACCATAGTCTTCCAGGGGTGCAGGCAAAGCTGGTTCCAGAAACCCATAGGAGAGCTCTGACAAAGGCTTGCAAGTATCTGCTGCTGCCCCAGAAAGTTCCCGTGTGTCTCTGTGTGTGTGTGTGTGTGTGTNTGTGTGTGTGTGTGTGTGTGTGTGTGTGTGTGACTGAAAAAGCTGGCTCACCACTGAGCATTGACCACAGCTGGAAACACTCTCCATTTGCCACACTCCTCCCCACAGCTGCACACTCCTCCCCACAGCTGCACACT
>NC_034601.1:6825839-6827065 GCF_900095145.1 Mus pahari | reverse complement strand
CTCCCCACAGCTGCACACTCCTCCCCACAGCTGCACACTCCTCCCCACAGCTGCACACTCCTCCCCACTGCTGCTCTCATCTCTTCCTAGAACGGCAGACATTTCTTCCCAACTTCCCCTGTGGCTACACAACCACTGTCCACAGTGCAGTTTCTGAGAGTACTGTGGATGTGATGGATGGGTGATAAGTTAGCACCCTTCAAGACAGGTGCTAAGAAAGCACATGCCTGGATACCACCGTCATGGCCGGGCATCTGTTTAATAGAGACAGACTGAGGGATGCAGGCCATGTTTAAGGGGTGGAGGGCAGAGAGGGCAGGGGCCAGGCCTTGCTTGGCTCCAACTGATGGTTCCTCGAGGTAGAGGTGTGGCATGTGTAAAAGTCCTGGGGCCAGGGGCCAGCAGCACATAATCAAGGAGATGTGGGGAAGGCAGGCAGGCTGGGACACAGGGAAGAACACACGGAGGGCAGGCAATGTGGCCCCACACTGTCCAAGACAAGGCTGGGGTTGAAAAGGCCAGGACCTGGAAGACTGCTGCTCTAAGGATGGTCTGTGGACAGGAATGAAGTAATGTGACAGACTCAGGCCCCAAGAACCGACCATGAAATGGGACACAGACATGTTCAAACTTCAGATGGACAATCAGGCCACAGATTTGTGTGGGGACCCTCCCTCCCAGAGGGCCACTGATCAGTACAAGTGGGCACCCTGAGGACTTGCACACAGATGGCTCCTGGTGTGCTCTGGAAGCTCTGGAGGATGCAGAAAGATCTGTCTGGGAACTCAGCTAGGGCCTACCCAAGCGGTGTGGGGAGGAAGACGCAAAGGTATGGAAAGAATCTCGGGGTTGAGCTGCACCCCACGCCTGCTCCCTGTCCAGGGTTAAGATGCTCACACTCACGGAATGTGTGTCAGGGGAATGGCACTGAGGCTGGGGACAGAGGATGTGGTCCCCTCCTTCACAGTCCTTCAAAGCCCACATGCCCAGTGGGGCCACCCGCTTGCCCCTTGAAGTGCTAAGGGACCCGCTAAGGTCTTTCTGGGTCCTCATCTGGCCTCTGGCAGGGCGTGACTTCACTGTCAAGGTCAGATGAGGTCACTTCCTCTGAGCAGATCTGCCATCTCCCTCAGGAGCCTGGTTCCCAGCAGGGCTGTCCCGGGCAGCAGCAGGATTACAAAGAGGACATCCCCGGGATGTCCTGAGCAGCCTTCCCAGACTCACAG
>NC_034601.1:6815942-6825539 GCF_900095145.1 Mus pahari | reverse complement strand
TCCAGGACAGCCAGAGCTGCACAGAGAAACCCTGCCTCGAAAAACCAAAACCAAAAAATAAAAATAAAATAAGAAATAAAAAATATATATATAAACAAGCTCTGGCCTCTGAAGGGGCCTCTAGGACACCCCAATGTTCATCCCATCTGAGGGATGGGCTTAGGGGCCCCAGTGCTATCTGGGATGAAGGGGACCGGTAAAGATTTGGCTTGGCCTCTACCTTTGTCTCCTGGCTAGGGTTTCCCCTTCATTCAACCAGCTTGCTATCCTGGGGCCCTACTCAGAGGACGTCTGTGCTAGCAGGTCAACTGAGTGACCTGTGTCTCCGAATTTCAACCTTTTATTTCCCAGCCCCCGACCCCCAATGTCTTGCATCTTCCCACCCCAAAGTCTCGACGAATCCTTTCCCTTTTCCTCCTGTCACATCAGCCTTATCCCTTACTTTTCTCTTTTTTAAAAAATGTGTGCGTGCATGCGTGTGTGTGTGTGTGTGTGTGTGTGTGACAGTGGGAAGAGGGAAGTGTGGAGGTCACAGAACAACTTTGTGGAGTTGGTTCTGTCCTTCATCCTTACTCAGCCTCCAGGTGTGGACTCAGGTGGTCAGGCTGTGTGTCCAGCATCTTTACCTTCGGAGCCTGGCCTCTGCCCAGGCCCCCTTTTGCCTTTTTTGAGACAGTCTCACCACGGAGGACAGTCTGCCTTTGGACTTGCGGTCCTCCTGTCTCAGCCTCCAGAACATGGACATTATCGGCATGAGCCATCCTATCCAGCTGATGTCTTAGCAAACAGATGTGGCCCTCTGGCAGTGGCCTTCCTCTCCTTTGTGGACATGTGGCTCATCCTCAGGCTCTATCTTGACTGCAAAGTTCCCAGCACAAGGCAGTCCTTAGGGAAAAATTCCCAAGAGACAACAGGGACCCTGGTGTTCTGGATGTCCATGGAGTTTATACCGCATATGGTCTTCTCAAAGCTCCATGGTTCCCTACTGACAGTCACACTGAATCTCTGCCTTCTATTGTCATTTCTTTGCCCGCCAGGACTGTCTGCAGCAGTCTGTCGCTTGGTCTTAGCCTAGCTTCCCTCTATCATCTTTGCAACACTGAGCTCTTTGCAACAGAAATCTGATCCAATTAAGCTACACCCCTGGGTCCCACTGCCTGCATCCCAGCATCAGCCCAGTACAGGGTGTCTGCTTTTGGATCTACCTCCTGCAGCATCTCTTAAACGCCCCGTTCCAGGTGAGTAGCGGCCTAAACACTCCCAGATACTGTCTGGAAGCCTGACTTGGATCCTGACAGTTGTCCCCGCTGGTAACTGCCTTTTCTGCCCATCCCCTCTCCCATCCATCAACCCTTCTGAAGGCTGTCTAATGGCATCGCAAGAGACACCTCCAGTGTTTGTTAAACAGCAGAATCCAACAGAGGCTCATTTAAATAAAAGGTACTGAACACATACTGAAGTGCTCACAGAATTCTCCAGGAGACCACATGGGAAAGAAGACAGAGAAGCACAGGTTCAGCACGGATTCGACCTGGTGATAGCCCTGGTGAAAGATTTCATAGCCCTCCCAGAATTCCACAGGTTTTCTACCAGGATAAGCTCCCCATTCAAATTCCAGATCTGTTGGCTCTGACCGGCTGAGCCTGGTCACATGCTACACGTAGTTGCAAGGGAGGCTGAGAAAGTAGGTGTGATCCATTTAGGTTCCTCCTAAGGGGAGCAGGTTTTGCCTTCCCCTAAGCCCCATGAGGATCAGTTTCCTCTAAATGGTAAGGGAAGGCATCTCATGAATGAACAAAGCCCTCTCTCCCCCTAACTCAGAGCTCTCTCCATCTTAGAGCGATGGTGTCCAGTCCTTGGTACATCCTTCTCTCTATTCATGTCTGATTCTTCACTGGCCCTGTGGGTTGAAGTCTTATGGGTGTCCCATGTCCAGGGGTAATCCCCAAATTGCTACCCCCTTCATTGCTGCAGCTCTCCAAAGAGCCCCAGTCCAGTGGGAAAGATGATCAACAAGGGGTGAGGATAGCCAGCATGCTACATGTCATGACTGAGGGAGCCTAGAGCATATGCCTGGCCCAGGTAGCAGCAGTTTCCTGGAGGTGACAATTGTGGGACTTTAAGAATGAGTGGGAGTCATAGAGACAATGGTTGATACAACAGCTCAATTGAAGCTACAGGCAGGGGCATTCCAAGAAGTGCTGTGTCACAGGGGATAACCACGAGATAGATAGGAGTCAGGGGATGGAACCACCAGGGCCGAAGGCTCCTGCTGGTTTAGAGGACTTGCCTTCAAGCTAGGGCTAATGCCAGGGCAGTATAGTAATAATTTCTTGGGACAGACAGCCAAGGAACAGTCACTGAGGCAGTGGGGACCCTAAGATTCAAAAGCCAAGAAGGCAAGCTGCTGGGGCATGTCCAGGCAAGAGGCAGGGAGGAGAGACCTGGGCAAGTCCCTGGCACAGCCTGCAAACTCAGTTTCCTTCTTTGTAAATAGAAGGGTGTCACAAGCCAAGCCAGCAAGGCACCCACTTTCTGCTCCCCTGTATCCATATCCATGATGTTCTTGTAGCTGGGGACACCGTGATATGGTGGATGAGCTTTCTATCTGTTCCCCACACCCAGGTATGGACTATGGGCCCTGCTTGGAGAGAGAGAAAGAGACTGGGGCATTTCCAGCACCTGCCTGGGTGAACCCCCAGGAACCAGGCGTATCAGACCAGTGGATGCCATCATTCCAGGAAGCCAGATCTCCGCTCATTTGCATAGCCACTTTAACAGGAAGAGGGACCTCATTGCCTCATCCACCAGGGCTGGGCTGCCACGTTGGCTAGGGGCTTAGTGGGGCAGTGAGGCAGGAACCCCAACTAAGCTCTCCACTCTTGACTCAGCTTGTGGGGGGGGGACAGGTGGCCTAGGAGCCTGGCACTGTTCCCATGTCCATCTAGACCAGCTGTACCCTAGGGAAGGAAAGTTGTTGAAAATAGTGCCAGCTGGACCCCTTCTCTGAGGTCAAAGTCCACTACATTGTTCCTGAGCAATCCTGGTTCCCAGAAGTGGTGGGAACACTTCCCGTCTGCAGGAAGTGTCCCTGCCTGCTACCTGGTCCCTGTCTGCCCTTCCCAGGCTCCTCCCCACTGGCCCTTTCCAGTAAGTCCAACTTCAAGCAGGAAGCATGCACTCCCACATCTCTGAGGAGGTGTGAGGCAGTGTGCAGCCATTTCAGAAGCAGAAAAGCATGAAGATGGGGGGGGGGTCCTACCTTCTTCTGACCTCTCCTGGGTCCCAAGCTTGCTTCTGAGGTTACCAGGAGGGCCTGTGGGGAGGAGGCTTGAGAAATGGAGAAAGTGGCTTCAGGCTTAACATGGGCCTTTTTGTTCGTTTGTTTTCTGAGACAGGGTTGTGTAGCCCTGGCTGTCCTGGAACACACTCTGTAGACCAGGCTGGCCTCCAACTCATTAGAGACTGCCTGCCTTTGCCTCTCAAGTGCTGGAATTAAAGGCATGCATCACTACCACCTGTACATGGGCCTTCTTAATGGCAAGTTATGTGACA
The DNA here is from genome assembly GCF_900095145.1 of Mus pahari. Classification (NCBI taxonomy): domain Eukaryota; kingdom Metazoa; phylum Chordata; class Mammalia; order Rodentia; family Muridae; genus Mus; species Mus pahari. Next base: position 6,821,984 of record NC_034601.1, on the reverse strand, counting down.
TTGGGTCATGTTACGGGGAGGCTGTACCCTCCCAATCCATGTAGACACAGCTGCATGGGGTTTGAATCCCAGCTCTGACAATGGCTACGTCTTCTGAGGCCAACTCCCTGAGCTCAACTTCTCTGTACACAAGTAGGCATTGGGGTGGGGTGGGGTGGGGCAGTCCACTTCCCCTAGGTCTGAAGTGAGGACAGAGTAGGTACCACAGGGAAGAGCCGGCCCAGTAGGAGGAAGAGGGCACCTGGACTCCTCAGCCCACCAGGAGATGGTAATGCCCCTTGCAGAAGTCAGAGCAGGGGAGAAGCCAAACCCTGTGTCCTTAGAAGGGCTGAGGAAGGACCACGCCTGGCCTAGGAGGCTTCCTGGATGAGGGGGTGTGTGAGCTGGTGAAGCAGGTTCCACACCTGGAGTGGAAGGAAGAAGTCTCATCACTCAGATGGCACAGCTCACAGGGTGGAGATGAGTGTCCTGGCCTGGCCAGTCTCCATCACTCTAGGTCTTTAGACCCCTGTGTATGAAGACACTTCCTGTATCAGGACATTACCCCTGACCCCACAGGACAGCTGCTGGCGTGGGTGATGCTCTTTCCTTCCTCTGAGAGCTCTGCCCATGTGTCCTGAGGGTCATGGTGACTGGCGCTGTAATACACAACTGTTTTCTATTGTTTTGCTTTGAATTTTGGGACAGGGTCATACTATGTAGCCCAGGCTGGGCTGGAATTGACCATATAGTCTAGGCTAGCCTCAAACTTGCAACAACCACCCTGCCTCTGTTTCCTGAGTGCTGAGATGACATACAGCTTTGAGCCACTACAACCAGCAGTTGCTTGTATCCACACTCTGTAGCCCAGGCTGGCCTCAGACTCATGGCAATCTCACTGCCTTGGCCTCCTCAGTGCTGAAATCACAGTCATGAGTCATTTTTGTCCATTTTCCATTTTTTTTTTTTGAGACAGAGTCTCTCTATGTAGTGCTGGCTGTCCTGAAACACACCCTGTAGCCCAGGCTGGCCCCTGGCTCACAGAGATCTGCCTGCCTCTGCCTCCAGAGTGTTGGATGTGCTGCTACCACCTGGCTCTATTTTTCTATGGAAATAATTCCCCCCTCTGGGAGTTGGGGATGGAATGCCGGGGTCTGGCACGCGCTAGACAAGTGCTCTGCCACTGAGCGACACAGTGGACTTTGTGGAAATCATTTAGAAATAAATGAACAGGGAAACTGTGGTTTTCACAAGCCCATGACTGGCTCTCTCCTCTGAGTAGCGGCTGCCCAATTTATACCCATAAGAGCTGGAGAGGGCATGGGCCAAGGTGTAGACAGCAGTCGTGGGCCTGGTCAAGTCCACAACCCCAGCAAACATTTGAAGTAGCTGAGGTGTGCACAATCTAAAACAGATCCTGGCCTCACTTCCTCGGGCTTTGAGACTCCCGACAAGCCACTGGGGCAACAAGGGCGGGGGTGAGGGTGGGATGATGATGACAGAGCAGTCCTTGTTTATGCTTTTTAATGGGACTCTCCAGTCACCTGCATGTGAGGCCCTTGTTCAGCACAGAACCCCAGGGATAGAAAGGGAGTTCTGTATAGATGGATAAGTGATATTGCATTTTGCTCCTTAAAACTGAAGAGCCTAGGCAGGGGCTTGAGGGTTCGTGCACATTGGCTGTGAGCTCTTCATGCAGGAGGGCCCTGTGTGGCCATGTGAGAGGCAGGAGGCAGAAGAGAGCATCTCTAAACCTCTTGGAGGGGACGTTCTCAAACGCTTAGGCGCTCTGAGGGCTACTGAGTCTTGTGTGTCTGGTGTAGGTTTATAGCACCCCAGAAAAGTCAGGACCCTTCCTTAGAGCTTAGCGCCATCCCTCACTGGGTCCCTTCATCAAGTGTAACTTACCATGGCTGTGCATATTACTCAGGTGACCGCTGTCTACACAGAGATGTCGAGGGTGGATAGACTGATGGATGGAGGCCCAGATACCCACCCCCAAAGTTAGCTGAGAAAGGCCCTGCCTTGCCTTCAAACCCAGCAGTGACTTCCTGCAGCCTGTACCACACATTCTTCCTATAACTCCCGATGCTGCCTGTCCCTTCCTGTTGTCCTCTTCCTCAAAGATGCACCTCAGCTCTGATCACATGTCCACCGGACACCACTGCTTCTAGACCAAGCACCTCTCAGGCCTCCCCCAACCCTCTAGACTGCTCAGTCCAGTGCCTTCACTGTAAAAGAGGGAGGGGCAGAGTCCACTGGACAGTATGAAACACAGTAGTGTTGTCCCCTGGGCCCACTCTGCCCCTCTCTTTTGTAAGATGAGGTCTCATGTAGCCCAGGCTTTCATCAAACTCATAGCCAAGGATGACCTTGAATTTGTGAACCTCCTGCTTCCCCCTTCTTTCCCCTCCCAGGTGTTGGGATCGCAGGCACGTGAGAGGACAGCCAGATGTACTCTAGGCCACATCTCTAGCCCTAGGAATGCTAGCGCTGCAGGTGGAAACTGGGCACTCCCTGTCCCCAGCAGGCAGATGGGCACTACCCATCTGTGGGATCTGAGGAAGTAAAGACACACCCCTTGGCACAGGGCCAGGCTCCATTGATATTGCATTGGATGGAGCCACCTTGCCTCACCTCCAGGGCCACCCCTGGGGCCACAGTTTTTGAGGCCCTTTCTGCTAACCCCATCTACAGCAACCCACTTCCCAGGTCAGGCCCCTCTGGGTCTTTCCTCTTACTCTCCTGTGAAATTCATTGTGGTCTTGCCTGTGAGGAGCCATGAGTGGCAGGGCCTGGGGCTGGCCTGGAGGAAGGTGACTCAGAGGGTTCAGACAGGCCTGGCGGCCCAGTACTAGCATGAGTCAGAGAGGCATCATGCTTGCACCCATGTGCCTAGGGTCAGCATCACCTGACCTCTGGCCTCCTTCTGAGCTGACTCAGCCCTCTGTTAGTGCTGGCAGCCTCCAGGCCCTGCATCTAGTTCATTCATTGATTCATTTCTGACCTGCCCATTCATCACTGCCTGGATCTATCACCGGTGCCTCATTCCTGTGACTCCTCAGTGGGCCCAGCTCTTCATTCATTACTAATCCAGCTTGGTAGCCATTTGCCTGGCATCCTCCAGGCTAGCTGCCTACTAGGGGCATTTCCCACTTGAGCCTCTTGGGGACTAGAGGAGAAGTTGGTAGTATCCCATTATCCAGAGGAGACACTGAGGCACTGCACAGGCAGTGTTTGGATCTTCTTCTGATCCTGTTTCTAGAAAGCAGCACTGCTTCCCAGGAAGGCTGTGCTCTTACACGCCAGGTGGTCAGCCGTGTCCCCAGTGTGACTTATGAGGACAGGGACCTCAGCAAACACCCGTGTCCCTCTGCTCAGTGTGAAAGGTAGCTTTCTCTTGAGGTCCAGGAGATCCCCCGAAGATCCCTACAGAAGGTCCTCCACCCACTATGGAAGCCAGCATCTTCAGCCCTCAGGGAGTGTCTGGAGGTTGCAGCCCCTGGGTCCTCAGGCAGAACGATCTGGCTTTACTGTTCATTTCCCACCTCTGTGCATAGGCGATGTTGTACTGTCTCCAGACTCAGCAGGACACACATTCCTCCTTCTTGGGATCCAAAATCTGTTGTGCCTACAACTGTCACTGTCACACTCTCAGGGAGCCAGGCTTCTCTTCTCTAGTGGTCCCCAAGCTAGCTTCCTCAGAGGGGAGACTCATGAAGCCAGTGAACCCACAGTTCCTACAGGTTTGGATGTGACATATTCCCTACTTACCCAGGTGGACGATTCTGTGAGTGATACCCTATGGTGGCCTTAGCTTCATGCTGGATTCTTGGCCTGAGATCTGCCCAGTACCATGCGCCACTCCTGCACATTAGATGATGTCTCTCTGGATGGAGGCAGCAGATGTCTTTCCTGGACAGACAGACCTCAGTGTCCTGCATACAGTGCTGTGGGAATTCCTGTGGACCTTCTGGTCCAAGGCCCCAGTGGGCAGTGTGTTTTTTTTTCTCTCTTAGTGACAGCTCAGCGGGACATACCCATTATCTGCACAGGGACTCTCCTCCAAGGAAGCCTAGGCTGGAGTGTAGTTCAGGAACACAGCGCTTGTCCATGGTTCTAGCCCCAGGATCACAGAACCCAAACAACGACATCCAAGAATGCCAAAGTCTCCTTTAAGACACAAAACCTACTTGGAAGTGACGCATGCTCTCTGCAGGCTCTAATCACCTGGCTGGCTTAGACAGCCCAAACCTTTCAGCCATGAGGAACAGAGCAGCAACACAGGATCCAGCGCAAGAAAGGTCTCAGTTCACTGCAGAGGCGGTCTTTCCTTTGACTATTTCTTTTTTGATTGGCAGTTGGTCAAGCCTATGATGGGGGAGTCCATGGGATCGAGGGATGACTGGACCTTCTTTTCTTTGTAAGATAGGGTCTTAAGTAGCCAGGGCTGGCCTCCAATTCACTATGTGGCTGAGAATGATCTCAAACTTGTCTCCTCCCAGGTGTGCACTTCCATTTCTGGTTTTATGTGGTGCTGGGAGTGGAACCTGGAGCTTCATGTATGCCAGACAGACCCTCTACCCACTGAGCCACATCCCATGCTTTAATCAGCTTGACCACTGGAAGACACTTAACAGTCTCATTTGGATGAGGTTTTGGATCTGGGAGAGCCCCACATTCTGTGTCTGTGACTTAGATTTTGTTTGCACAGTCTGGGCAGGCAGGGACATAATGCGTACTACAGTTGAGGAAACAGAGACAGAGAGGGCTGTGCTGTTCCAGAGTGACGGGAGGAGGCCTGCCAGGTGAAGTAGGGGCTTTGAGTCCAGGCTGGTCCAGCCTCCACCCCAAATCCAGAAGCTGTGAGTGCAGGCAGGGACTTTCAGAGCCCTGGCCAACCACGGCTTTCTGTTCTCAGAACTGAACATGTGACTGGAGATCCCCCTGTGCCAGGAGGTCAGCATTCACCGTTGCCCTTCCTTCTAGGAACAAGCTGCAGAAATTATTTTGCTGAAGTGGGCACAGCACATCACAGTCCATGTCCCAGGCAGAGAAAAGGAACTCACCCCTTGGTCTCTGCCTGAAACTAACTATGATTCTCTCTGGGAGCCCTTGGGGAGCTGGGGAAGTTCAGATGAGGGCACTTAGCATCTAGGTTGTGGGAGAGAGAGCCTGGGTTCCGAGGTCAGGGAAGTGGGGCCCAGGTGCCACTCTGTCCTGAGCAGCTGTGGGGCCTTAGGCAGGCTACTCTCCCTCTCCGGCCCTGGGTATTCCCTTGTACACACTGAGGCTGTCTGACAATGGTGCCTGGTCCACAGGACACAGTTTGAGAGCAAGAACAGACATAAGTGCAGTATCCCTATGGCTGTCCATTCCAGGGCTCTCAGCCGACCAGGGTTCTGCTCTTGTCTGCCCCCTCAACCTTTCTACCTCTGCCTGGTCCTAGCATGGCTGTTTCAGGCATATACATCACATTATCAGTAGCTTAGGTCCAGGGGAATGGTCCAGGAAGGCCGAGATAGCTAAAGAGTGGGTTGGCAGCTGAGAGAATATGACGCCAGGCTGAGAGGTAAGATTGGACATGTTCAGGCTTTTCAGTACTGTGGGCCAGCAAGGCTGAATGCTACTACTTAACCAGCTATTATTTATTCATTTTTAATGCTTATTTTATTTAGAATCTATGTACATGTGTATATGTGTGTGGGCATGCACACATGAGTATAGAATGTCCACGGTGGCTAGAGACCTTGGATCTCCTGGAGCTGGTGTGAGCCGCCTGACAGAGGGTCTGGAACTTGAACTCCAGTCCTCTGGAAGAGTAGTTCGTACTTTTAACTGCTGAGCATTGCTCTGATTTGTTTTTGAGACAGGGACTCACTATATGTGTAGTGGCTATTCCTGGTTGTCAACTTGACTATATTTGAAATGAACTACAATCCAGAATTGGAAGGCTCACCAGTGGACCTAATCTGGAGACTGGGAGATAGAAGTTTCTGATCTGGATCTTGGTATGGAGATCTTGAGACACAGTGGTGATTGAATCCAGAAGATTAAGACAGG
>NC_034601.1:6772370-6815931 GCF_900095145.1 Mus pahari | reverse complement strand
TCTGTGACTCTAGAGAACCCTGACTAATACAATATGTAAGCCTGGGTTTGTCCTGGGAACTCCTGACAGAGACCTGCCACCCTGCCCTGCATAATTAGTTTCTTTGAAACTCAAAGCTTTGAAAAACCGGATCTGACTACAGATGAGGTCCTGAGACCCTGCTGCAGCAGGACCCCCTTCTTGTGGTGTTTGGTGGCAACTCAGTGAAAACATCAGAAACTAAACAGAAAGTCAGCATGGGACCTCAGCTTTGTCATCCCAGCCCCCGGGAGGCCGAGGCAGGGAGACTGCTATCAGTTTGAGGCCAGAATGATCCACACAGTTTCCTTGGCTACACAAGACATGGTAGCAACTCAGCAACCCCCAAATAAATAAATAAATAAATAAATAAATAAATAAATAAATAAATAAACTGAATTTCAGTTTCGGGCTGCCCAGGAAGACTCACAGGGTAGAGATGATGGATGTTGGGACCTATCATTAAAGGCGTCTAGCACCCAGCTTGGGACACCCCCTCTCTCAGGTGAGTAGGGATGAAAGGTGATCGATCACAAGAGATGTCTCTGTGGCTCTTATCCCTGGTGGCTGAAGGTATCTCTGGTCCTGCCGTCATATCTCTTCCTGGGAAACAGGTGACTTTGGGAGGGTGGAGTGTGGCTTGGGGCAGTTCCTTCCTCGGAGAATCACTTCACTGTCCCCAGCCTTCCAGGCTGCCAGTCCTCAGAGCTGTAGAACATGTGAGGACCGGGACTAAAGACTGTTATTGCAGCTGCAGTAACCCCATGCCCACGGTGACAGTGCAAGGGGCCAACTTGGCCAGGCCACAGGGCTGTCTCTGAGGTTCAGGGCTTAGGGCCATGCAGCCTCATTTGTTTGGGAGAGAGACCCAGACCCATGACCTCAGGCAAGCCTAGGAACCTGTGTGTGAGCACAGAGTGGGTAAGGGGGTAAGTGTGCCACTCAGGGATGGACCATAACAACCCAAAGGGCACAGAGCCGAGGCCGAGGGGGCGCTCAGTAGAGGCTACCACTCAGGAGGATGAGGCTGTGATGCAGAAACGCTGACAGCGGTGCTGAAGATGGCAGTGGAGGAGCTGACCAGAGGAAAGATGGAGGTGAAGATGGCGTTGGAGAAGAGGATGGGGTGAGGAAGAGGAGAGTGGTGCATTGGCTACTTTTATCGGTGCCGTGACAGGATGCCTGGGAACAATAACTTAAAGAAGGCTGTCTGTTGGCTCCCGCCCTCCTTGGCCTGTTTGGCCCTTCTCAGGCTCTACTTTCTCCGGCGCTCAGAACTCCTGGCTTACCTGGTGCATTTTTACAGTCTTCCTGGCTTCTCACATAGAGCCTGGTGCAAAGCGGATGCAGAGAGAGGCAGGCCTTTTCTCTGCCCCTCAGGAAGAGGGTCAGCATGCAGTCACCTGCTCTTGGCGACAAATGCCACTAAGGCCAAGACACCACCACAGTGGCTCTGCAGGAGTGTGGCTGCAGGTCGGCTGAGGAAAAGTCAGGTGTACCAGGTAAGCAGCTTCAAGGAGAGATAAGGTGCTGCACAAACTATACGCAGTTCCCAGGAAGCTGCTGGCTATCTAGGGTGTGGTGGGTGGTGCTGCAGGAGTGTTGGGGCTGTTGGCTGGGTGTAGCCTCCAGGCTCCACGAGCTCCCCTCCCCACCTCCCCCACTGTCCAGCTCTCACTCTGAGAGGACAGGCTCTGGGGCAGGAGCATGGGGTAGCCTCGCAGACTCACTCACAAGTGGTGGTAGGGACTGCAGGTGGCTGAGCACTGGGCTGGGCCCACTGCCAATGGAGCTGGCACACAGTGATGATGGGAAGCAGCCGAAGGCGGAGCCTGGAGACTCCCTCTTTGGCATGAAGGAAACACCTGTTAGCAGGAATCATTTGCACTTCTCAGGAACTGTGTGATCTGGGTTAAGTCACCCTCTGATCTGGGCCTTAGCTGCTCCTCTCCTGTATAGAAGAGTGCCCTTCTAAAGTCGAGTACAATTATGTACTCGTATAGACACCTGTACACACACAGATGATGGCACATGCCTTTGATCCTGGCTCCCAGGCAGCAGAGGCTGATGGGCTATGATTTTGAGGTCAGCCTGGTCTACATAGTGATTTCCAGGCCAGCAAGGGCTGCATAGTGAGACCCTGTCTCAAAACAAAACACAACAAAACAAAACAAAGCAAAGCAAAACAAGACAGAATCCGCCACCGACCTATGTTGCTGAGGCAGCCTCCCAGCATCTAGTGGTGACACATTTTGTCTGGTGGGGACCAGAAAGCAGGGCTGGGGGTGGTGAGCCCTCTCTGTATCAGACACCAGGCCTGTAGCTGGGGTGGCTAGGGGCCGTGGGCACAGGGAGGGTGGAGGGGTGTGGAGGCTCAGCTTCACAGAGGAGGGGGTTGAGCTGAGCACTGGAGGGCTTGAACAGCATCTTATGTCTGGGGGGATTCTCAGCTGCACAAGTGCTTACCTCGCAAGCACGAGTGCCCGAGCTCTATGCCAGAACCTGAGCTGAAAATGCCAGGCATGCGTGGTGGTACACACGTGTAATCCCAGGGATGGAAAGGTGGTGACGGGAGGACCCTGGGCCTTGTGGCCTGACAGCCTAGCTTACTCGAGTCCCAGGCCGGCAAGATAAGTTCCTTATCTCAACCAATGAGAGTGACTGAGGAATAGCAGCTACAGCTGGCTTCTTTTCCCTTCACACACATGTACACACATAAATATACATAATTGTACCTGCAGACACATGTATAGACACTTGTACACACACAGAGCACTTGGGCCAGGAAGCTGTGACAAGGTGATCACTGGCCTACATGGCTGTCAGGAATGTCCATGGTCTGGATGTCTTGGAAGGCAATCTGCATTTGTAGCTATAACCTTAGGAATGGGGTTTGTGAATTCCACAGTCAGCTTCTATTGTACATTGAACAGCAGATGGAGACATAGTTGAGGCTAGGGAAGTCTTATACTTTGGGCCTTGAGAGTCCCTGGAGCTCTTTGGCTGTGGCACAAATGTGATGCAATGGGAGGTCTTCCGTCATGGGAGTGTGTGTGAGGGGATTGTGTGACTCTTGGTCTCTTTTTCTTTCATTTTCCAGCTGTGACACTGGCAGCTCTGCTTTGCAATCATCTGCTGCACAGTTATAACGGTGATAGGGCCCACCACCTCCTGGGCTGGAATTTCAAAGACCCCAACCATGATAAACCTTTTTGCTTCATAAGCTGCCTGCTTCTGGCTTTTGTCACAGTATCAGAAAGGTTCAGGCTGAGTTAGGATGAAGTAGCAAAAGCCACATTGACACCCAGTCTCGGGCAGCAGCTCACCCAAGGGCCATGTCATTATCTTAGAACTTGTCGTGCTCTTTAGAAAGGGAGCCCCCAGGAATAATAGAGCTGAGCTGAGAGCAGGAGCCCGGCTCTGTGTCCAAGCAGGGCATAAGCCGACAGCCATTATACAACTTCAGATGTCAAAATTCACAAAGGAAAGTCTGGAGGGAGATTGGCCAGGTGCCATCCTGGGCTGTACAGCTCATCATGGTAGATCACTGGATCAGAAATCTGGATTTCCCCAGACTTTTCCAATTGGCACCACGATGCAAGATCTTTCAGTGGCTGGTGGGAATGAGAGGGTCAAGGGAAAAGTTGAATATGCCCAAAGGAGATGGTCACTGCTGGATGTGGGACATAGGCACAGTTCCCTGGAACCTGGCTGTGGATATGGCCCACATACCTGTGATGTTACTTGCTGAATTCGTCCTGAACTCCTTTATCAATTGAGAGCTGTCTTCCCATTCGACCTTGGGCCACCTTGTTGCCTCTCAAAGGGCTCAAACCTACTTACCATCAGAATCCAACGATGCAGTTTAATTTAGAACCCTTGAGTGAACCCTGTGCTCATGGGACCCCTGGGGACAGGTGTGTGCCTCTCTATTTCTTCTGATCAGCCAGGCCCAGCCAGCATAGGAACTCAAGTCACAGACTGGACTCTCAGTGTAAATATGTCTTGTGTTGTAAAGGAACCCAGAATGCAAGGGGGCCAACCTGCTCTCACTGGACCCACTTCTGATAAGGATGTGGGCGGTTGAGAAGGTCCTCATGGTGCCCTGTCCTACAGGTTAGGTATGGGTTGACAGCAGTGGTCCGGCTGTCTACCTGTCTGGCTGTGAGTAGATCTGTGATGGCAGAAGCTGCATCTGGGTCATATATGAGTCCCTGGAACTCAGTCAAGGCTGGGCTCCCAGGTGGCTCTGTTTAATGCTTGCTGAATGGAATTGAATCAAGAAGCCTTAGTCATTACTGCCAAATCAGGGAGTCAAGCCAAAGGCAGCTAACTAGCAGGTAAACAGACAGAACAAGCAGGATGGAATACTATTCAGCCATGGAAAAGAAACAAGGTGTTAGTATATGTCACAGCACGGATGAACCTCAAAGGCATGGCACTTAGGTCGTCCAGTCCAGGGTACAGTCTCAGGTGCTGCAGGGAGGGCTGGGAGGGGCCAAGAGGGGCTGTTGAGGTGGAAAGGGGCCTTCTGCTTGTCTGCTGCATCTGAGTGTTTTCCTGGCAAGAGGCTGGCATGCGTACAGTCAGATATGACACTTACTGACTACAGGGCTATGGGGGCCAAATATGTGAGATGCCCAGGAGAGCTGCCATGGTAGCACAGATCCAAGCTAAAATGCCTGAGGGTCGAGAGCACTGATGCCCCTCAGGTGAAGGTGGGTGGGTGGGGGCTACTGTTCTGTGCTTACTTTGGCTCTAGAGGACTTGGGTGACCCCCACCCCATCCTCTAGTCAAGTGTTCTCTTCTAGAGCCTTCCTGCAGCTTAGTCTAATTGGTGAGCTTTAGGTCAGTGAGAGACTCTGTCTCAAAAAATCAAGGTGGGCCGGGAAGTGGTAGCATACGCCTTTAATCTAAGCATGCAGCAGGCAAAGGCAGGTGGGTCTCTCAGGGTCAGCCTGGTCTACAGAGTGAGTTCTAGGACAGTCAAGAGTACACAGAGAAACCCTGTTTTGAAAAACCAACCAACCAACCAACCAACCAACGAGACAACCTCAAGGTGGACAGTATCTGAGTGTGCTGGCTAGTTTAATGTCAACTTGACACAAGTGAGAATAATTTTCTTAATTAGTGATTGAGGGGAAGGGCACAGCCCAGCCTATTTGGGTGGTGTGATTCCATCCTTGGGCTGGTGGCTTTGGGTTCTATAAGAAAGCAGGCTGAACAAGCAACAATGAGCAAGCCAGTAAGCAACACCCCTTCATGGCCTATGCATCAGCTCCTACCTCCAGATTCCTGCCCTACTTGAGTTTCTGTTCAGACTTCCTTTGATGATAAACTATGATGGGGAAGTATAAGCTGAATAAACCCTTTCTTCTCCAAAGTTGCTTTGGTCATGGAGTTTCATCACAGCAATAGTAACCCTGACTAAGACACTGAGGAACAGTGCCTGAGGTTTGTCTGCTGGTCTCCATTTGCAGAAACACATGTGCATACACATATACATTTACCCTGAAACACATGAACACATGTGTGAGTGCACACACACACACACCCTACATACCACTAAAAAACAATAAAATCCAAATCCAAACACTACCACCAGAACTCCAAAGGTTCATTCTCTGGGCTTGCTTTGAGCTTGTGTGGTGTGGTTCATTCCTGGCACATTAGTATGCTCAGCCATGACTGTCTAAGGAAGCACGTCTGTGCTCTATTCTCTGGTACCTGTGGATTTTGTCAGCAGGCTGAGGATTTTATGAGGTCATCCTGGATCAGGGTGTGTCCTTGTTCCATGATTGGTGTCATTAAGGAAAGGAAGGGTGATGAAGCATGGAGACCCGGAGCCATATGACCATGGAGTTAGAGCCCAGTGAGTCAGCTGTCAGGACACCAAGGCTGGCAGAGCATGAGAATCTGGGAGAGAGACATGGAATAGGGTCTCCCTGGGCTTCCAGAAGGTGCCAAATGAACTGAGCCTGAGCTGGTACTTGTGGGCCCCATATCCTGCTGGGAGCATGTTAGCATAGCCTGGCACTGAGGCAGGGCAGGGTCCTCTACTCTAGGTTTGACTTCTAATTTCCATACAGTAGGTTGAGAAGGTGAGTCTAGCACACTGGTGTGTGTATCTGGGTGAGTGCAGTCGCTATCAGGTAGGGAGGCCGAGAATGAGTGTGGGACAAAGGAGGGACAGGGCCCAGGTGCCAGCCTAGGGCCTTAATGGTTGTGAGTTCTAGCTGTGGGTAAGGCAGTGGTAGTCTGAGTGATAGACCATGGACAAGGCAAGGTGGGGATATGATGGCCTGCCTGGGAGAGAGTGAGGCATGCAAGCTTCCCATTGGGTATTATGTACTCCTGAGTGAATTCCTGGGAAACCCCATGTGTCAAGTGATGCCAGACTCACCTTCCTCTGGAGAAAAGCACATTAGGCCCAGAGGGCTTTTTTCTAGTGTCCTGAAAAGCCATGAAGAAGCATGTGGACGTAGAAGGGGCTTTCCTTACCTAGCTGCTTGGGACCCGGTCTTGCCCTCCAGTGAGGGACTCAGATTTTGGGCAGGCAGGATGCTGCCACCTGCCCCTCCTGTCTGTAGTGGGCAGATCTGTCACACTGTGGGGACACAACAGGAGAACGGAAAGTGCCTGGCCCCCAGCCACTACAGCAGCCACAGAGTGGCGTTGCTTGAGATTAGTCAATTTTCTATGGTAACAGATTCCAGAGAGGATCAATTTATAAAGAGTCAGGGAATAAGTGCTTGCTTTGCAAGCATGAGGACCTGGGTTCAATGCCTAGAACCCACATTTTTATATTTAAAAAATGTAATTAGGGTGAGGCGACACTGGAACGGTGGAGAGAGGATTCCTGGGGTTTGCTGCTAGTCACTCAATCTAGCCACACAAGTGAACTCTAGGCAAAGGGGCAGAGTTCTGTCTCAAAAGAGCATGACCTGAGGAATGCCAACCAACTACCATAGTTGACCTCTGGCTTCCACCTTTCGCATAAATGCATCTCTCTCTCTCTCTCTCTCTCTCTCTCTCTCTCTCTCTCTCTCTCACACACACACACACACACACACACACACACGGAGCTATGACTGACTAGGAGTCACCTAATTTTCCCAACTTTGAAGTTACCTTCCTAACTTTACTTACAGTAAGTTCCCTCAAGACATGCAAGTGCCCACATGCCCAAAGCAGGGCTGTTGCGGGGTTGAGGGAGGCTGTGAGGGTGGGTGCTGGTAGCAGCAAACAGTCGGAGCCAGCCACTCCTCCCCATGTAAGATGGGCTGTAGACCACCTCTGGGTCCTCAGACAGTGAGACGGGCTCTCAGTGTGGGTTCTGCATACTGATGACCAGGGTGTGTGCTTCTAGTTCCGGGCTTAAGTTCCAGATGGTTCTAACATGTATTCAAGCCTGTGAAGTGCTGCTTCACCCTTCCCTTCCTATCCCAGCCTGGGGACCCGCATCTCTGCCATACAGATTTCAGATCCCCCCTTTCCTTATCTGTAATAAGGGGCGGCATGAGGTATGAGGCTTGCCCACCCTCACCTGGGTCTCTCCACCCCTGAGGGCCTAGTTCCTGACTTGGAGATCCAGGATAGGCAGAGAGATAGGTGAGCCCCCTGACAACTATCGCTCCTGGCCTCTGTCCATCCTGAGGTCAGAGGCTATTGAAACGTGAATGTCCACAGACCCAGGCAGGGCTGCTGCGGGGTAAGAGAGGACGCAGGTGGGCCTTGGCTGATGTCCAGTGGTGAGCAGACTCCAACCCCAATCAAAGAACTTTAGAGCCTTCCCAGGCCCAGACATCATGGCTAGACTTCCAAGGAATTAAGACAACCACAGTCCAGAAGGGGAAGTAGGCTCTGCTGGCTACCAGGACAGGGCTGGGCTTCACTTCTCCTGCAAAGACTTGGATCGAGGTTGAGAGTGTCCAGCTTCTTCTTCTGGGTTTGCTCTCAAGACTTTTAGGGCCCCAGGCATTTCTGGGATAGACTCAAGCTGGATCAGAAGCTGAGAAGAACCCAGGGAGTTCCACGTTGGTGTATGCAGGAACTGTGATCACCAGTGTCACCTGACTATCCCAGTGGGGAGCCCTTCCTGGTCCCTGGGTCTTTCCTGTCCCACAGCAGCCCATAGCACAGGTATAGAATGAGCACTAGGTTTGAAGGAGCCAAGGCAGAGCAACCCAAGGTCCTGTCCCCCTTCATGAGTAAGCCCTTCCCAGATAGGGCAGAGCTGAGGATGTCAGTGGGGTCTCTAGTCCTTATGTCCCACCTGGGCACTGTTGACAGGTCAAAGCATTTGGTGACCCTCCCTGTAGCATAGCCTCCACCATGGTGCCAAGGAACAGCAGGCCACACTCCTGGGCCATTGGTTTTGCTTTTTATTGCCAAGTTTCAAATTACAAGAAAGTTCTAGCTTTCATTCCTCTCCTCAGGTTCAGTCCCCACAAAGTATGAGGCCTGCTGGCAGAAGCAGGCACTTCCCTGGCCAGACCTTCCCAGTTCTGCCCCCTCTCCCCCTTTTTCCTCACAGCTTCAGCTCTGAGGGAGGGAAGGAGCATTTAACCTTCTGCCCATTGTGACTGTGTGAAATATATTTATTGCATCTACAAAAGATCAGTCTTGGTTTACCCATGCCTTATTTACAACTGCATGTCAGAGGCCACAGAGAAAGCCAATGCCATCCTTAGGATGCAGTCAGCCAACTCCTGCCAATGCAAGTGTTTGGTGGGTAGAGTAGCAGGTGAAGCCTCTTCAGCACTTCCACCATAGAGGGCGCTCACCACCACACTGAGTCTGACCTGTGGGAAGTGTCCCACCTGCCTAAGACTCCAACGGGGAGGAGACAGCACTGCATGTTGCCATGGTGACGGTCACAGCTGAGGTGTGGGGTTAGAGGCCAGCTCTGCTAGTCTGCCCTGGGGCAGTTGCAGAAGGGAGGGAGACCAGGGCAGACATGGCCTGGGAGATGGGACTAATGATTTTGGAGGCTGACTCTAGGACCTCCAGGTCAGGAGCTGTGGGACCTACTGGACCTCAGATCTCTCAGTCCTACAGAGACCCAGTAGGTTCTCGCTGGCTAGGTCTGTCTGGAGAGCACAGCTGCCAAGTTAGCAGAGTGCTCCTGAAGACTGGGTAGTACCCAATGCCACCAAGACCTAGGTGAGAGGGCCACAGTTCTGCTCACAGGAAGTCCACATTTGCTCACTTGGAGGTATGCCCTAGGCTCCTGGCTGCAGGAACCCTCTGGAAGCAACCTTAAAAGCCAGCTGTGGGGACAGGCTTGTTGTTGGTGACTTTTACACAGCAGCTGCCCTTTCAGGGTTTGCTGACCAACATGGGCACAATCTTTTCCCTTCCTTAAAATTTCCAGATTGCGAAGAGGAGGCTAGTCACAGAAGGATGGGCCTGACCTGTTTAGGTGGGTTAGGGTGGCTGTAGGCTTTTCTCTGGAGACAACACTGCAGGGTGGAGAGTCACTTGAATTGTATAACATTTATGCTGCCCTAGCAACTGTCATTTCAAAACCCGAAGTACACAGTTGTGCTGAAGACAGGGCTAGCTTGCTTCTTTGTCTACCCCTCTCTGCAAATGAGCAAGAAACACCCAAGGCTGGCTGTGGGGTCCCAGTGGCCATCACTTTCCTCTCTTCCCAGGGGCTAAGCATCCTAGAACATCCTTCTTTGCTAGGGCCTTTGGAGTGGCTGCCTCTACGGAAGGTTGGTTGACTTCCTGACTCAACCTTCTGTTTTAGGAAACATCTTGTGTCTTTGACAGCATGCCCACTGGAGTGCTTTTAAAGACCAGAGAAGCCGTCCACATGGGTACCACTACCTTCCTAGGGAGCACTGCTTTCCCTTGGAAAACTGAACACTGGGGCCTGCAGGGAAGTTAGCTTAGCAGAGTGTCAGGGTCTAATGTTGAGCAGATGGTGACATGTGTGGGGGTACCCTTGTGGCTCGCCTTTGGTGGATACTGAAACTGGGTGAGGCCAGATCTGTAGGAAAGCCACAGAGGGCCTTGCCACAGAGCCTGGAGTAGTGACCTGGCTGGCGAGTACAGAGGAGGGTGGGGCGATGGCACAGATCTGTTCCTTGCTGGCACATGCCTACAACTATGGGGTTTTCATACTGTGTGGAAGCAGCAAAGGACGGGGCAGGAGGGAGGGGAAGGGTGGGATTCTGCTTTTGGTCACCTGTTTTACAGCTGGGTACCTAGCTGGGCATCCACTTGCATCTTGGAAAGCAGATTATATCTGAGGAGGACTTTCTGTGCCTTAAATCCTTTGATTTCTGCCACGGACACTGGGCTAATGGGTCTTTCTTGGATGAAGAGAGAAGGGAGCATGCCTGCTGGGAGCTGCGCCTGCCTGTGTGGTGTCCTGAGCAGAGAGCAGGCGTCATCCAGGGCATGCGAGAGCAGAGGCTCGGCCTTCTCACCCATGTGACCTGAGCGGACTCAGGTCTCTCTCATCTTGTTCTGAAGTACCTCAGTGTTTCAGGGAGAGACATCATCACTCCACAGGCTTGTAGAGTTGGGGACAGAGAAAAGAAGAATCACTCAGGAAAACAGAGGATGTGACACCCACAACTTCAGCTTAAAAACATGGAAACGTTCTAAGGACAGGGAATCTTAACAGCTGACACTTCTAATGTGACTCCGAGACTTATGGTTGAGGACTTTTTCTTTTTGCCCCTCCTCCAAAATAGATTCTTTTAAAATAAATCTCTTCATCTGTTGCCAAAAACAGAAATAAATAGCCCAAAGAGATGTTTGTCTGGGTTTGCTTCTCCACAGGTTTCTATCCACAGTAACCTTGTCCACTTCTGTGCACACTGGGAGAGAAGACAAAGGAGCTGCCTGAAGGAGGGTGCCAGTGGGCCCTGCCCCCTGTGGCTGTCAGCATCAGGGACAGGGCCCTAGACCCCTCTGAGGTGGCCAATGCCATCGTCTCTACACAGGAGGCCATCTCTAGGATCCCAGCCTGCTCAACGAGAGGTCAGAGCAAATGAGTGCTTGGTTGTTGTCTTGTAGGGAGAGGTATGGGGGCAGTTTCCAGGTCCACGGAGAACTGTGGGTGCTCCCAGTGTGTCTTGCTGTCACAAAATGCATGGGGGTCCCTACCAGCGGGCCGCACACACAAAGGAAGAGCTCTGGTGCGTATTCAGTGCTCTGTGGGCTCTGCAGGCTCTGGGTTTACAGTACCCTCAGCTGGGGTCTCCGTATCTGCTGCAGGCAGTGCGGGGAGCTGGGAGATGCCAGAGAGGGATCGGAGGCTGTGGGGATCGACCGGGGGGACAATGGTCAGCGACTCGACACTCAGTGTGTCAGCAGTATCCTCGTAGAGCAAGGAGATGGTGGGCTGCTGGGCGGGGAGGAGGCTGGGGGAGAGGTGCATTGTTTCCCCCTCAGAGCTCCTGGCCGATGAGTTCTTGCTGGCCTTGGAGTTGACGTCCATTTCATTCCCAATCACTGGCTGGTCTGGGGGAGGCTGAGGCTGCTCTGGAGTCGTGGGGGCATCTAGGTGGGAAGGAAAACAGAGATTCTCTCAGCTCCAGTGACACTACTCAGCTGGCACCTGCCACTCCTGCACTGAGCCAGGGCGGAGAATGCTAGTGCTAGGGGCATGCCTGTTCCACCTACTCCTTGATGGGACCCAGAAGTTGCTAGCCTCATCTAACTTAGGCCGAGGGACAGTGTGCTAGCATCTTGGGTACCTGCCTTGTGAAAACTCAGGCCTTGCCTGAAATCAACAGCTGAATACTGAAGGTGAAACCTGGTCTGGGCAGGCTCTGTGTGCGGGCATAGAGTCTGGACCATCGCCTAATGGTAAATACAGAAACTGAAAGCAAACAGGCTGGGGATATCTACAACTCCAGGCTATTCCAGAGGCTATATTTGGAGATACTTGCCAAGGAATCCAGTACAACAGCTTTTTTTTTTTTTTTTAAAAAAAGGTAGACCTTTTTAGTTTCTAAACTCTTGCACTGTTGTGAGCCTCTGCCGTCTGCAGGCACTAAGCCAGCACCCGCCAAGCAGATGGGCTTGCCCAGGGCCACTACTGAGCTAGCCTCCACCCAGTATAGAACTTTTAGTATACGTGCTGCTGAAGCGAGCACCCGATGTAGAGTTGTTGTTGTTGTTGGTTGGTTGGTTCTTTATTAAACCCTTGGAGACTGGATAGATGCAGGCCACTTGCTTTTCAATGATGCTAGCCAGGAATGTGTGACATTCAAGGGGAGAGCCATTCAGCACTTCAGCCTGGGGACTTTAAGACCCTGAGAGGAGGTGCTAGGGATGTGGCTTGGCTACACATTCCTATCTGTAGCCAAGGGTTAACAGGCCTCCGCAGAAGGTGGCGATTGTTCAGCCCTAGAGCTGCATGAGGGGACTCGGGGCAGACGGGATGTAGTTTTAGTTCAATGTATTCTGGTTGACTTCATTTTGTTTTCTCATTTAAGCCAAAATAAATCAGAAAAGCAAACCAAACACAGAGCCAAAGGATGGAAGAACGAAGAACAGAATAAAAGCAGGCAACATGAGGAATGGTGGCAAGCAGGGGAGCCGCAGGGGAGGAGAGCGCATGCCGCTTGCTAGGCCAGCACGTGCCAAGTGCCTTTCTTCTGGACTCTGGGAAGATGGAAGTGTCAGTCAGTTCTGTTCCTTCTAGGAGCTTTACTTTTGTTTCTTGGACTGCTGGGGATGGAACCCAGGGCCTCAGGCATAATGCTAGCCAAATGTTTGCCCAGGAGCTCCTTTCCCCCCAGCATCCTTGCTTTACACAGGAAGGAGAGAGCAGGCAGTCTAGAGAGAGCCACTTCCCATGGCTTAGGGCCCACCCTTGCTTGGGGGCTGTGGTGTCAGTGAGAACTGGTGCAAAAAGAGACAGAGGTGTGAGCTGAGCCGGTATGACTGCAGTGCTCACACCACCGCTGCGCTCAGTCTCTGCTAACTACTAACTTGTCCCACTGTACAAGCCATGCTTGGGAGCTGAGCTGGCTTACTTTAGGTTCCTGTTGTGACTGTGTGTGAACCCTCCATATCCAAGTGGCACTCGGCAGCTCAGTGACCTCTTTCAGTTTTGGGACAGGTTTGAGCCTGCCTGGGAAGGCCTCCATGAAAGCCTGTGCCTAGGCAGCTTGGAGATGACCCCCACTGAAAGCGGAATTGTCTTGCCATTGGTGATGGGGAGCAGAAACGCTGTCTTCCTGGGTTCTTTCCTCTTTCCTGGTTCTCTAGTGGGGCTTTTGCAGATGGGAATAATCATGAAGGCAGGAAGACCATGGTCAAACACAGTCAAATTCATCAAAAAAGCAAAACAGCCAACAATGCCACACAGATGGCCGTCTTTGGAAAAGTAGCAGCTCTTTGTTAAAGGCTGGGTTTCTACTAAAGATACCCCTAGTCATTTTAATAGAAAAAAAAGGAGTGTTCTTTTGTTCCCACCTTCTACTGCTGTCTATACTAGAAATTATTTCCTGAAAATGGGCAGCAAATTTATCTAACAAGGGGGCCGAGAACGAGAAGCAGGGCAGGTTTCCCAAGGAAGGCACAGAGAGGCCATGCTCTGCTCAAAGCTTGAGCAGCAACGGTGACTTGTTGGACCTTTGGCACCTCTGCTTTGCTGAGCCCTCCAGACCTAAAGGCTACATACTTGGGACTGGAAAGGAGGAGTTTGGGCATGAGCTGGGGAGGCAGAGAGAACCATAGCAAGAGTGGCAGCCATAGCAAGCTTGTGTTCCCAGGAGGGTTGCGAGCCTCCAGCCGCTGCCTGTGAGAGCACTAGGAAGCTGAACCCCTCAGATGTGATCTGCTGCTTTAGGGCGGGGTCTTTGTAAAGTAAGTGATGGCTTCCAGAAATGATGTGGACTGGTTGTATATAGGCTGGAATGGCAGGCAAGTGCTGTGGGAAGGAAGGAAGGAAGGAAGGAAGGAAGGAAGGAAGGAAGGAAGGAAGGAAGGAAGGAAGGGCTCCGTGTAGCAAGCTGATGCAAAGCTCCACACAGCTATGGAACAGAAAGCCAAGTGAAGGGCTGCTGCCAACACACACTGTCAGCACATGGACATGTCAGCAAGCAGGAGAATGTCCCAGGACGGTAACAGCAGTGGCCCTGACAAGGAGAGCCGGTTCACATCTTCTGGTGATGCTTACAGTGATGGGAGCACTGGAAAGATGGTATCTACCAAGGAGGAAACACTGGGCCTGGATGCTGGTAGCTGCATTTACTGTTTAGCTTGGGCCAAGGCCTGGGAAAGGACATCCTAGGCCGCCTTTTGCTAGCTTTCAATTTCCTAGTCAATAGTGAGCAGGATTGCAGAGATTTGTGTGGACATACGGCACATGGCTCAGGGCTGACTCTGGAGAGGCTGCTCAGAGCCTGATTGCTGTACAAGGGCAATACTCTCGTATAAGCCAGGAAGGACTGGCTGGGGCCGAGGACAGAAAGGGAGAGGAAGCTAAGATCCGATGGCGTGCTCTCTAGGCCCAGCTTGCCCGCCCTGCTCATGCCAACCCTGTTACATGTGGCAGGAATAGCGTGGGCCCATGGGGGCTCCTGAAGGAGACCTGCCTGATTTGATTGTGCGTGAGTTGCCGTGGCAGCTGTTGGTCGAAGCACTAAACCCAGTGGCCACCGTGACTGTCGGCCTCCGACAGGCTGAACACACGCCGGCGTCCTTTCCTGCCACTCCTGACTAGAGGGAAAACACAGCGACAGATCATAGAAAGCCTGTAACAATGGAACGGCGAAGGTGAGGTGGAAAAGAAAAGGACATAGCAGCGACCGACACAGCATTAGCAAGGACAAAGGAAGAAGGACTGTGGCTGCAGTGGGCTGCAGTTCAGCTGGGACCCAGACTGCCAGCCCACCATGTAGACAGGACATGTCCATGCTGTCCTCAAGACGAGCCAAGGTCAGGAGAGCTAAGGAAAAAAAATTGTTCATTTATGCAACTTTTCTTTCTTCTTTAGACAGGGTCTCACAGTCAGGGTTGGCCTCAAACTCTGCTATGTAGCTAAGGAGAATCTTGAACTTCGGCTCCTCCTACCTCTAACTCCTGAGTGTTGGGATTATAAGCATGTACCACGAGGCTTGGTTTATGTGGGACTGGGAGTGGAGCTCACACCGTGTGCATGCCAGACTCTAGTCCCTCACTCTTGTAACTTAATATGGTTAGCAACAGAGAAGGCTCAATCCTGTGCAAAGATTTGGGTCACTGGTAACTTTTGGTCTTGTCAGAAAAACCAGGGGACAAAAGGATAAAGCTGCTTCTCAGTTTTATCTGGGACCTGCAGGAAGATGGGAAACACAGAGGAAATGCCTGCAGGAAGGAGGGGCGTGGTCAGAGGGTCAGAGCCAGGCAGGAGTGAACTAAGCATTTCTGACCCAGGCAAGAGTGACACGGAGGGAGCTGCTTCAAGTTTTAAGTAAATCCTGGATGCTGGACCTGACACCCGCCTTAGACTCACAGTGGTATTTAGGGGGGGGGATGACTTGGAAAGTCCCACCGGGGGGCACAGAGCAGGAAATGGGGAGACTAGGCACTTGGTAGCCAAGTGGGAATGCACAAGCTGGACCAGAAGCAAGAGGGAGGACTCACGGTGTTCTTGGGGTAGTGGTCTCAGAGACAAACTCTAAGAGGGGAGCTAAGAATAAAGTCACAGAGCAAGCACAGCGGGAGCATGCACAAACACCATGCTGAGGATGGTCACTGGTCCATCTTATGTTGGCTGTATTTTACCACCTCAAAATGTGCGCGCGCGCGTGCACACGCACGCGCGCGCACACACACACACACACACACACACACACACACACACACACACACACACAAAACATCAGAGAAAAGACAACACTGCTTCCTTGAAGTGTCTGCCCTTAAAGGTCTATGGATTGGGTGATCAAAACCTCAGTGTAAAAATCTAGGCAGGATGCTTAGAGAGGCTGAAGGGAGGAAGGGAGCCGGGGGAGGAGGTCAGGGCCCCAGAAGCCATCCCTTTCTTTTTCCTGTCAGCCCTTGGGATGGCAGCTGCAGTGCACAGGGTGACATTTACACTTGCAAGGGCAGCCTGACCTTCTTTCCAGCATCATTTCCAATAACACTCCCTGTTTTCTGCCTCAAAGAGGCTCACAAAGAAACTCTAAACTCTGGCACATGTGGATGCCAGAAATGCAAGGAGCTAAGGTACATCATGGGACCAGTATCTGAGGGACAATTTCTCATCAGGACTCCATAAAGACAGGCATCCTGGCAGTGTCATCTCAGCGCTCTGGCGGCTGAGGCAGGAACATCAGGCTAGTATGACTTACATGGTAAGACTTGTCTCAGAAACAACTCACAGAGTGTGAGTGCATACAACCGGGCCTGACACTGAGTGTGCATGCTCATATGTGTGCACGTGGCACCACGAGGGTGCACAGGGCACTGGGCCCACACTGTTCTGATAAGGAGCCCACTGACTCCTTCCTACACTGCTGCTTTTGATTTCACAGAGAAAGTGCTGGCCCAGCCTGCTGCCTTCTCACCAGGGGTCAAGCTGAGGCTTGCCATCTAGTTGAGCTAGACATGTGAGCCATGTGGTTCCTGGACAGATAAAGAAACATATGGTGTTAAGCTCTCCACTGAGGGGCTGGCCACCTAAAAGCACTTTTGTTAAAGTGCAGTGGAGCCGGGTGTCATGGCAGAGGCCGCAGTCTCAGAACTCAGAGGTGGAGGCAAGGGGATCACTTGGGCCAGTCTGAGCAACACAGCAAGACTAATCTCAAAAAGTAAGAAATAAGACACAAGAAGGAGCAATGGGCAAACAGACTTAGTGTGAATGGGTGCTGGAGCAGACCACTCAAGTCCCTGCAAGACCCTTTAGTGTAGCTTTGATAGACAAAGGCTGACCAGGAACACAAAACTCACTCACTGTCTGACCGGTTCCTGAGGCAGTCTGGAATTCTGTATGGGCTTTCTCTCAGTTTGGGGTGTCTGTGGGCTCCCAATTTGAGCCCTTGTTAAAAAGCCACTTGGAATATGCACAGTTTTATATAGCAGAAAGGGGATACAGCAGGCTCTGCTGGTATAGCACACTACTTGACTACTGAGGGCACCCTTCCTCTTGGCTGTGGTCCTCAATCTGAGCTGGGCCTACAGGCTCTAAAACCACTTCTGGTCAGAGGTCTTGGCCATGAGGCACAGGAGCTGTTTCTCAAAGACAGACTGCCTCCCTTCTATACTCAGAAGGGTGGGGTTTGCAGGGAAGCTTTAGGGAGATGGGAAAAACAAATCTACTTGCTTCTAACAAGATAGAGGGATGGACACAGGCTGACCTGTATGGGCCTCAGACGCCTGTTCTAGGGGCCCCTGGATTGCAGCATACTCCCTCTTGTCTCTAGGAATACAAGAGCTTTCTATAGCTGGTCTGTGCCAGCTGGTGGAGCCCCTGCCTGGCCCCTCATTGTGGGTTTCAACTGCACAGATGCCTCTGTGGTGATCTGTTCATCTGTGAAAACCTGCTTGGTCACTTGGTGTCCCTAATGTCTGTGCATGGTAGGAACTCAGCACAAACCCATCTACCTAGAAAAAGACAGCACAGTGAAGGTCCAGGGAGAAGCCTGAGAGCAGCCAGTGAAAGGGCCCGTCTAGCAGAGGAATGTCTTGGGTCAGGTCTCAAGGCTACCTAACCAAGATGGGCAACCTGCACCACTGATGCCTGGGAGCACAGGCTTCATGAAGCTCTCCACAAGAAACAGAGAATGCCCACCCTGGGGTACATGTGGGTCTCTTTCAGACCCAGACAGAAAGTATGAGGTCAGTTAGCGGGACAAAGCAGATGCACACGTAATCCCTCCAGCCTCGGCCGGCTTCATGCTTAGTTTGGGGATAACCCTAAATCAGAAGAGAATATGGCTGTCTGGGTTCTTCTGTGCTTTCCTCAGACTGGGACCCATGAGGCCCAACCATCTGCTACCTGGACTATGTGAGTCCCAGGCTCCTGAGTGGGACCATGGCTTTGGAGCTGGGTCCACAGGCGACTGTGTATGATAAAGGGTGGCTGTAAGACAGTTGGTACAGTCAGGACTCAAACTTCTGATCTGGGCCCATGGTATCCCTCTGGGGTACCCAGGAAGACTCAGGGGCATGTCCCATACTCTGCTGGGTTGTTTTAGAAGGCAGAACATGGCTACGCAGTCACCAAAGATACGGTTCACATTTTTCTCCCACCTGCTAATGGCAGCATGGCAGGTAAGTAACATCATCTGTCAGAACTGTTACGCTTTCCAATAGAGGAGAGTAGGGAAAGCTTCAGGGAGGAGGTGTGATGTAATGCACCCAGGCAAGGTGCCCAGCCCTAGGACACCATGCAGGGTATACATACATGGGGTGACCATGTATGGGCTGGGGAGGAGCCCACACTGACCATGAGGTGCAGGCCATGTGAAATGCTAGAAATACATGAGTCTTCAGTCGTTCTTTAACTGGTGCAAGGCAGGTCTGTTACCTGTGGGGTTTGGTAAGCTATCTGTATGGTCATCACTTCAGACACACAGTGTTTCTTCGTTTTCAAGAACATTCCAATCTGTTCTTCTGGCTGTCTTGAAATCGATAGAAAGGTGTTGGGACCTAGAGCTGCCCTATCAAACTACCCAGCCCTAACACTTACACCAGCTGTACTTTTGTGATGTGCCCCTTGTATACATTTGAGTATGACTTGGAGCAGCCGTGGGAAAATGGCCTCTTGCTGGCATCAATCCTTTCCTGTACAGACACTTGGCCTTGCAGTGGACACTGGTGTCTCTGAGTCTCTGGAGTTTGTTTTCCTTGCTTACAGGAGCCTGGCAGTTGTTCTCTATCTTAGGCAGCTCCCCGGCCTCTGGGAGGTTCAGTAAATATAATGTCAGCAGTGCTCTGAGTCAGTACCATGCCCTCAAAACTACTCTGAGGACAAATGGACTCTTGGCAAAGCCATGCTGCGTCATTCGCCGCATCTGCTTGCTGTCCAGCCTGGCTCCTCAGGTTCATCTAACTAGCAGCTGGTTAGCTGAGGACAGCACCTCTAGTTGATGGTGTCAGCCCTTGTCAGGTATAAAAACTGGCCAGTAGGCTAGTCTCTGCTTCCTAAATACTGGGCTAGCACTTAGAGCTAGTGTCAAACTCCGGCACGTGGTCTTTGGCGCAGCCCGATAGGGAATAGGTGTGGGAGGCACAGTCTGGCTAGGCTGGACCTTCAGGAACAAAGCATGCACTTGGTTCTGGGTCGAAGGCATAACCTACACTGGAACACTGATGAGGAGATGCTCGTGGGCCCCAGGAGTCTCTTCTCAGGACCAACAGCCATGTCTCAGAATACCTGATTCCCTCCCCGAGAGTGAAGCAGGGCTCTTGGCCAGGTCAGCTTCTCTAAAAGAGGTGAGCTATTGTGGAGTGGACAGAGGTGGATGGGTAGCCAGGCTCAGGCTTTTACTGTCACGTCACATAAAAAATGGGGCTGGTGTGCCTGCCGGGATGCGGGGAGGGAGCGGGCACCTCAGAGACCCTGACTATGGCTTACTCACTAGAACTGCCTGGCCAGCTGACAGCAGGCTAATGGCCCCTGGATTTGTGAGATTCAAAGACATGTTGTTGGCACTGGGCAGGGAATGGTAGGGATGGGGGCTGAGGGAGGCCAAGGTAGAAATAATGAGCACGTGTCATAGGGTTGATTTGGACAGTGCAAGGCTTCTCTTGGTTTTAGTGTTAGGCAGAGAAGTGTGTGGCTACCTGCTCACGTAGATGCTGGCTCTGCCTCCTTAAAAATGGAAGAAAGGTGTCTATACTATGTAGAAAAGATCTTCTGCCCTAGGAGTGCTGGCAAACAGGTGTCTGGGCTCAGATGTAGACACAGAAATGTGCATGTCAGCAAGTACATGAACACAGCACCTGGATAAACAACCCTGCACTCCTGTCCCAGAGCAAGGTGAGACCAAAAATAGGATTCTGGAGCTGGCCTTGGCTTTGAAGCACGCTCTCTCTGCATCTCCTCCTTGTGCTTCTGGAGGTAGCTCAGCAACTGCTTCAATCGGTAGCTAACCCACAAGGGAGTCCAGATGTTACTCCCCACTAGCCTGGGGGCAAGTAGAGGATCTGACAGTGTATTGGAAGAGGTTCCAGTGAGGTGAGCCTGAGGGTGACCTTCCTGTCTGGGCCTTGTGACAACAACTGGGGATGGGAACAAGTACCTTGTGGGGGTAGGGTATCACAGGTGGGCAAGGATCCCCTAAGTCACAGGAATGGGTACAAGGGTGACTTAATCAACTACCAGGAAGAGGAAACTGAAAGTGTCAGCGAGGGAAGTATAATATCTAGGAAGACACTGGAGCCTGGGGTGGGAAGAGTACCAGGGCCTTTGGCAGGTGTGTCTCTCGTCATGGTTCTTCACGGATAGGCACCCTGCGAGTTATGCTGGGCAGGGCTCTAATCAGACCTTGGAGGCACAGATAAGGGCACAGAGAGGGTACAGGCTAGAGACATGTGGATCGTGGGGCAGTGTTGCTGTGTGTGAAGCCCTGTACTGCCTGGGGACACTGGGCTTTCCCCTACTTTAGCTGCATTTAGGGCTATGCTAATCAGGAACCATACCTGATGTCTGTTCCTTGGGACTTGATGCAGAACAGACAGAAACCTGTGTGCAAGCTGCTTATAAGAGCCCATGACAAGGCAGGTGGAGGTGGGCTGAGGCATTACAGTCTTACTCCTCTTAATGGACTCTTTTTATGGCCTTTGAAACTGGTGTATGTTAAAGAACGGCAAGAGGTGACCTTGCTCTGTCCTAATGAACTCCCTTAGATTGGTAGGGGTGCTCCTGAGGACATCTGGACAGTACCAAACCCTGAGAGGGGAAGCCTGCACGCTGGAGCCCAACTAGGGGGATGACTTTTCCTTCTCCCAGGCTTCACACAAGCATCTGTGAGAGACCTCTCCAGGTGACACACACAGTGATGCCACTTAGGCTGGGCTTAGCTGGTGCCACTCCCTATAGCTCTGTGGTCACAGCAGAGCAGAGCACACCATCCAAGGTAAGTGTGAATGCAGCTGGCAGATAATGCCATCTTGCTCCACCATAAAGAGCACCACTGAGTGGCAGTATCTTTCAGACACCATGAAGAGGAGCTGTGGGTCAGAGGTCATCGTTGAAACAAGGGGTCACAGGGTCCCAAAGGGCCTCCCAAAGTCCCCCACGTCTCATGGCCAATACCTGCCGGGCTCTGGGTTGCTGAAGGTGCAGAGGAAGAGCCTCCTGAGTCACAGTGGCTGGTGCTCCCACTGCCACCAGGGCTCCCACTGGCAAACGGTGGCGACGGTGATGACAGGGATGGAGAGCTATGCTGGTTTATGCACTGGGCCACAGCAAAGCCTGCAAGACAACAGAGCAACACCATTAATTAGAAGAGTGATGGGCCAGGCATGGTGGCGCACGCCTTTAATCCCAGCACTTGGGAGGCAGAGGCAGGCAGATTTCTGAGTTCGAGGCCAGCCTGGTCTACAGAGTGAGTTTCAGGACAGCCAGGGCTACACAGAGAAACCCTGTCTCGAAAAACAAAACAACAACAACAACAAAAAGAAGAGTGATGGAAGGCTTTGCAGGAGGGCCACCTCCATACTGAGTTAGAGACATTGGGAGGCCAGTTTTTGCCTCAGGGGCAGCATGGGGGCTTTAATATCAAGACAACTTGACTGGTCTGTTCTCTATGTGAGCCTTGGCATGTTTGCCAGAATGAGCTGATCTCTCTGGTCAGGGGCTAATCTGGGCATGTATGAAGCCGTTTTCAGAAACAGCTGCCATTGACCAGGCCAAGGCAAGGCTATGGTGCCTGTTGTGGTCATCACAGTGGCTAGATATGCTTTGAGGCAAATGTATTACAGAGACCAGCAACTGAGAGCCTGCTCGGAGTCTCCCCTTCCAGAACCCATTCTGCCTTGGCAGTCTTGGCAAGGTAGGGTTAGGAGTAACGAGGGCTCTGCTGAAGAGCTCAGCGACACTCATCAACAGCCCACCTCAGAGTCACTCACAGATGTGGAGGCTCTGTGGTTTGTGGCCACACAACACGGGAAGGGGCCTCGCTCCCAGACTTAGAGATACTAAGCTCTGCATGGTGAAACCCACTTCTCAGCAGCAGGTAAGTGGCCCCTCGGTCTGTTTCTGGTTGTTCACCCTCATGGCCTCAACCATGAGGAAGATGGGGAGACACTTCCCAGCAGGCCCAGCACAGGCAGGGGACATAGCAATGTCTGTTAAAAGTGCTCTTTGCTGACTGGAGAGATGACTGAGCAGTTAGGAACACATGGCCGCTCAGAACCTCACCTGAGCTTCCAATGCTAGAAGATCTCAGGTCCTCTTTGGCCTCTGCAGGTACCAGACACATACATGTAGTGCACACACATGGTACACAGTCATGTAGGCAAACCAACTCACAGAGAGTAAAAACAAATTTTAACTTTAAGAGTGTTCTTTACACTGAGTGTGCTGGTGCACACCTTTATCCCAGCACTCAACGTTCACGAGGCAGAGGGAGGCAGATAATCTGAATTTGAGGCTGGTTCAGTCTATATAGTGAGATTTTTATCTTAAAAAAAGAAACAACAAAAACAGATAACCAACGCCCAAAGGTCCCTCTTTATAACAAAGCCCAGTCTTGCTGATGACCCAGGAGCTGCCCCCTGCCTCATGCTCTCCACACTTGGGGCTTCTGCCCCCCCCCCCAAGGGCGGATGCATCTGATTTTATCCTCTACAAACATGAAAATTCCCAAGGAATAAATGCTTTAGTAATCCCACCAGCCCATGCAGACATATGGGCTCTGCTTCAGCCCCAGGAACTGGTGCTCTGCAGACCACATCGCCTCGGCCCCTTCATCCAGAAGCTGTTCTGAGGTGAGATGGGGTCAGGGACAAATCCTTTAGCAGAAGGGGTACTCTGACGGTCCAGGCCACTCTCAGTGAGCACACTCAGCCTAGCTGGCCCCAGTCCTGCACTGCTGGAACCTCCTGGTCTAGCTCCTGCTAACACTTCCTCCAGAAGGCTCTCCGGGACTAGCCTTATTTCCACAGAACATAGGAAGGTAGAAGATGGCCACTGCCTGTCAGGGAAGTGTGATGGCAAATCTGACTAGAGTTGGAATCACCATGGGAACAGCCGGGTCTGTCTGTGAGGTGTTCTCCGAGAGGGAAGACCCACCCTGAACATGGGTGCACCATTCAATGCTAGAAAAAGGAGAAGTCAAGAGGAACCCCAGCATTCCTCTCAGCTTCCTGCCCGTGAGCGCAATGTGAAAAGCCACCAGATCCTCTGGTCATTGGGCCTTCTCCACCATGATGGTCTGTATCCCCTTAAACCATGAGCCTAAATCTACCTTCCTTAAGCTGCTTGCCACAGCAGCACAAGTTGTAACTAACTCATCAAGTAAAGTTTTAGGGGCTGGAGAGATGGCTCAGTGGTTAAGAGCACTGACTGCTCTTGTGAAGGTCCTGAGTTCAAATCCCAGCAACCACATGGCTCACAACCATCCATAATGAGATCTGATACCATCTTCTGGAGTGTCTGAAGACAGCTACAGTGTACTTACATATAATAATAAATAAATCTTGTAAAACAAACAAACAAACAAAAACAAACAGAAAAGGAGGGCAAGGATTTGGAACTTGGTTTAAATGCAACTGGCTTACAGAGTAGAGTCACTGCCATGGAGACCATGTTGTCTGAAAAGCATAAAATGCTGTGCTCTGGTTTTCTACGGGGGCAGTGTGTATGGCTCCATGCAGTACAAAGGGTAGAGAAGGTTCTTGCCTCTGGGAAGCTTACTGGTCAGTGGAGGGTCCAGGCAAAGCCCTACACCTTCTGACTTCCTTCTCTTCACTCTAGACAGGACCTCTTGCTCTATACACTCCTTCCCTGTAGACTCAGTAGTATACTTGGCCAAGGAGGAGCGATTTATATACTAATGTTCATGAAGAACTATTGTTATCAACTGACCAAGCTCACTGATACCCTGGGCCAGGCTCTAGGGGGCAGGTGACATGTGTCATGGCAACAGCAGGTGGCTGGGGCCTGGTGGTCAGTGCTTGCTGCCCTCACCTACTGTGTACCTCAGATGGATGTTACAGTGGAATTGGCAGTACCACCAGGTTCCAGACCCCATGAGGCTGCACTGAGAGACTGACTGACTGGCAGGAAAAGCCAGCAGAGGAAACAGAGAATATCTGACAGATTCCTAACACTGCTTAGGAGAATTCCACAGGGACAATCAGCCACAGCTTTGCAGTGAACTTTATTGCTGCTTATTTCTTAATCAGTACAGTGGTAAACCCCTGAGTTTACAAGCTGTTTACTTGCCTCAAAAATGAATTACCCTGTAACAAATCAAAATGTCAGGTGGCTTTACCCAAGCCGCCAATTTATCACACATACAAACAAGCTGAGTATTGGAACAGTGTTGCAAATGAACTTGTGTGCTCCTGAATGAAAATGATGAGTGACAAGCTGGGACCCTGGGGGATCTGTCTCTAAAGACACTGTCCCATATTTAGAGTGCAGTTCACGAGGGATGAGCTAGGATACTAATGTTCTTTGCTGGGTGGGTGGAGCTTAGTGGCACAGCCCTTGCCTAGCATATGTAGGTGGCCCTGGGTTCTGTACCCAGGATGCTCTTTTGAAAAGAAGGTAAAAGGAAGGTCTTTAATTTGGGGGTCAGCATCAATGGACTAGTAATAAAATTTACATGTAATTAGCGCATGCCTACAAAGGTCAGACAACAACTTGCAGGAGGTGGCTCTTTCCTTCTATCGGGTAGGACCTGGGCACTGAAATGTCATTGGCTTGTTGGTTCTAACCCTGTCCTATTTTGCAGCATAAACTGAGTAGAGGTGCTAAGAATGCATCCCCCCCCAACCCCTGCCGTGCTGCTGCTTGAATCCCCCCTCCTTCTTCATCCTCTCTGTATGTTGCAATTTCAAGGGGTTCTCTTCCACACTAACTTGCCATACTGAGGGATTAGGTGGGTACTAGAGGAACCCCAGGGGAATAGCATGGTAAAGAATGGAATGGTGGGTACTAGAGGAACGGCAGGTGAAGAACCCTGGACCTCAGAATTCTTGCTTCATCCCAGCAAGGCAGTTCTGGATGAGCTAACTGCAGCAGGGATGCCAGAGGCCTTCTGGGTCTATGTCAACTCACAAGGACTGCCAAGTCTTTGCAAACACATAGACAAGCCAGAGATTATGGGAAGGGTAACAGGCACACAGGCTCCCCAGGGTCTTCTCTGCTGATGACAAGATTGGCTCGCCCTGTGTCTGTCTCAAGAACAGCTCTTAGATGTGTACCAAAGGCTGTGGGGATTTGCAAGCCTTTGGGCCCAGTCAGTGTGTAGGAACTAGAGTCACTGGAGGGGGGCGGGGATTAAGGCGTGGGGGGTGGGGGGTGTGAATGCTGGTGAAAGGGTGTAGCATGGGGGATGTAAGACGTGGGTATCTCCAGAACTGGAGGAAAGCCAGTGGATTCTGACACAGGCCATTGATGAAAGCTTCCAGTTGACAAACATGCCAGTGGAAGGGAAGATTAAGTGCTTAGGGGAGTGCTCGAGATGTGGCAAGTGAGGAATTGAGTGAAAGCATGTCTCTATACTCCACTGAGAAGACTGCAGGCTTTCCCTCACCCCTGTCCAGAGCAGAGCGAACAGTGGTGGGGCTGAGCCTGAGAGGAGTGGGTAGGTTTAGAGTAGGCTTTTATTGTCTTTTAGAGGCTTGTCCGAATTTTCTAAGCTCCTTACCATGAGTCATTATTATTTTGACATAGGGTCCTGATGTATCTCAAACTGGCCTTGACCGCGCTGGAAACATCTGGAAATATCTTGAACTCGATCCTCCTGTCTCTACTTCCCTGAGGACTTGTGGCACCACTGTGCCCAGTTTATGTGGTGTTGAGATTAAATCCAGGGTTCTGAACATCCTAGACAAGCACTGTGTATCTCCAGCCCTAAGAACATTGTTTCAAACCAGGAAAGAAGAGGGCAGAGGAGAAATAGGATTCTTGGGTGCTGGGCACACTCAGGCCCACCCACTATGAGCCACTCTGGTCTCTCAAGCTTTCTCCCTGTGAGTTCTTGAGACCTGGGCAAAGTTTCCCAGAGCAGGGATCAGGCAGGAGGACCCATGCCAACAGCAAGACATCCCCAGGCTTTGCAGGATCTCTGAGCTGCATGGGCAGCCCAGAGCCTTCCTGTCTTCTTCTATTCCATTCTGCCATGATCTAGGGAATGTGAATGAATGAATAGCTCTATGGCATTTGTCAAGAACAAAATTACTACCAAAAGGTCAGCCTCCCACTTTAAGCCCACTGACAGAGGGAATACTGGGCATGGAGTCAGGAGCCCAGGTTCAAGTCCAAGTTCTGTCCACTCTGGCTTTGAGACGTGGGATGAGTCCGTTCCTGTTTACCTCTGCTTTCAGTGCTTCCTTCCAGCAGCCCAGGCTGGCCTTCAGTCCTCGGCACTTGTTGGGCCATTCCTGCAGACTGCAGGTCCCCTTTGCCCCCTTTCTTTTGGTACATGTCCCTTCCTGCCCCTTCAGGGCCTGAGTGCTAGCTGCCAGCTTGGGCAAAGGTTTTCCCCCTATACCCACCACGTCTGTTCTGCTCAGGCAGTGCATGAGAAACCCGACTGCAAAGATGCCCGGTGTTCCTGGGTAACAGCTTTCACTACATAAGCAGCTAGACCCTGTGGACGTCTTTCTGAGATAGCCAGCTATTTCTATTACTCATTTCTCCCTTCACTTGCAGTTACAGGACCTGGCCACTAGGCATGGCCTTGTAACAGTTGTGGCCATGAGACAGACATCAAAGTGGCATGTGGGATTTCCAAGAAGCCTCTTCAACAGGAAAGAGGGTAGGTACATCCTCTATTCTGCTTCCTGGAACACGGATGACAGAAGTCCAGCAGTCATCCTAGGCTAAGAGGGGGAACTCTTTATGAGGGAAGGAGGAACACTGAGTGGAGAGGAGCAGGGTCCCTGATGCCTCACGGAGCCCTTGTTTACCCATATTCATGAAGCTTTCACTGGAGAGCAACATCAATCTCCCTTCTAGCATTTTCTATGTAGTTGAAGCTAATCTTATCTGATACTGTTGTGAGGAATGCAGGACATGTTAATGCTACGTCCCCTGGTCACATTGGTATGCTGGCTCTGACCTTCTTCTGGTAGGGAGAAAATTGCCCTGAGCATATGGGGCTGGTAGTTCTGCTGGGGTACAGGAATCTGGACATGGTAGGATGAAGGAAAAGGGGAGGGGCAAGTGATCCTGATTATGAATTCAACTTCCTTTCATGATATAAGTGGAGGTTTTAGTAGAACCCAGTGGATGGACTGAGTTTCTTTCTGAGTTCAAACCAGAAATCAAAGATTCTAAAAGAGGACTAAGACCTTGACACTGAGGGCGGTGAGAGACAGCACAGTGTGCAGATAGGGACACTGGGGCCTGGGCTGAAGCTTTTTTAATCTTCCAAGAAGGCAGGGGCCGGTGGTGCCTTCTGGGTATTTGACTACAATAAAAGTGTTCCAGGTTAAAAAGCATTTGCCCTTTTGGAATTATGGAACCGGCTTGAGTCTATGTAGGGGATTCCACAGGGGCCTCTCAGAAGGTCAAGTGCAGAAGCCTGCTCTACTCAGGAGTCATTCCAAGGAGCTCCTACTCTGTAACATAGGGCTACACCTGGCAGACCACCAGGGGCTCACTGCTTTCAGGATTAACTCCATCCTTACCCACAGACTTCTAGGGGCTTGCTGCTCCCAGCATACATCTGTATCCCTCTGAAAACTGAAGCTCACCACCAGAGAGACAAGCCCTGAAGCCCTATAACAAAAGTAGCTAGTACTAGACCAACATCAGGATGTATGCCAAATCAAAGCGACAGCAGGAAGACTTCTGTCACAGCACAGCACATTTAGCTTGAGCTTCTCAGGAGTTCCAGCATAGAGGGAAAGCATAGCATAGTGGAACTCTTGGGACCCACTAGTCACTGAGAGTCTGCATCCCTTGACCCTCCCGGCACGTCCCCGAGAGCAGCAGCAGAGATTTAGCTGCTTGCCTTTAGAAACTGTCTCATTCATTCTGCAAAGAGGCCACCGCATGATGGCCTTCATCAAACTTTCTTCTCTAAGCAGTGACACTGTGATTTCTACAAGAGTGAAAAAGGAAGTGCTCTGGTTAGTGCACTGCGGTGTCAGAGAGTGGCTTCCCTGCTTTTTCCCAGATTTTTCTGTGGATCCCACTGGTAGAGATCACACACCCTACAAGTTTGGCTGGTAAAGCAAGTAAAAGAGGGTGGGAAGGGTGGGAAGAACTAAGAGGCTTGCCTGACTCCACAGAGACCTGGAGGCTAGAAAAGTCTTCTGTTCTGTCAGGAAAACACAGTGTGATACCCTGGGCCCTGAGAGATATCAGGGGCTGGGACCTTCAGTGTAAGACCTCCCCCCCCCTTACACACACACACACACACCATGTAAATTTCCAATTCTTCCAAAGAAGGTGGCTATCTGGACTTTTATGTAAACTACACACTGCCTGAAATTTTAAAATGTAGAAATAACTTTTCCAAAATTGCCCCCTCCCCTTTTGAAACAGGATTTCTCCCAGGGTGGTTTTTAACTTGCTATGTAGCCTAGGATGACCTTGAATCTGACTTTTCAGCCTTCACCTCTGAGTGAGGTGATTATAGGCAGGACAGAAGGCAGGGTTTTGTGAATGCCAGGCTGGTGCGTCCTGCTGAACAGCAGCCCCAACCTTCACAAGGAGTGGCCTAGCTAAGGGGGTAGGGCAAAGCCAGCTTGCCTCTTGTCTGTGCATAAATCCTGTACTGTGCTGGGCTGTCATTGGCCCCATCCTGAGCCTGAAATGTCTCCTGTGGAGGTGCCTGCCACAGCTCCTGTGATGGGTGATGTGTGAGTTTGGAGCACAGGTAAGGGCTCAGCCTGGCCCAGAGGTGTTCCCCAGAGTCCCTGGGAGGGAGAGGCTCTAAGACCTGCCTTCTCTAAAGCCAACTATCTCTGTGAGGTTCTGGGTGAGGAGGCACAGAGCACTGTGAATGGGGAGCTAGGGGCCACAGGCTCCCAAGATTGCCTTTCATTGGCAGATTCACTCAGAGGCCAGAGCTCAGGCTCCTAGCCAGACAGTGTTCATATTTTTCTCACCACACACTGAGATGCTGGGAAACAGTAAGAAAAAAAAAAATCAATCAGCCCTGTGACCTCCTGCACACACCCAAGACAGCCATCCTGCACGGCCCTGCTTCTCCCTCGCTGGCTCTTTCCTTGACTGTGTCCTTTCACCTCTGCTGCAGTCTGCCAGGTCCCTTGGGTGAACTGGGTAGAGATATGACAGAGCTTAATACTTCACTTGGCTACAGCTCTGTCCTGCTGCTGACAAGGTCTAGAGTGACATGGACCTTTCTGATTCATGCGTTAGACCCAGTATGTTTCTGGAGCTTATCCCTCGATAAGATGAGTGTGGATGTGGAGAGCCACGCAGGGAGTCGGTGCGGAAAGCCACCTTAGGCAGAGGTGATGTCACCTGGAGAGGTGGCAGAAGAGTTAAAGACTGCTCTCACCACACACTGAGATGCTGGCTGCTCTTCCAGAGAACACAGGTTTGCTTTTCAGCACTCACAGGGTGGCTCACAAATATGTGGAACTCATGTTCTAGAGGATTTGACACCTTTTGGCCTTCTTAGGCACCAGGCGTGCACATAGACATTCAGGAAAATACCCAAACACGTGAAATGAATGAATGAATGAATGAATGAATGAATGAATGAGGGAGATAGCTCACCTGTAAAAACGATTGCATTTTGTAAAAACTATTGACGCAGCATGAGGGTCTGAGTTAAAGTCGCCAGCACCTACATAAAAAGCTGCATGTGGCTGCGTGTGTCCCTGTGCCCTACTGCTGTGGCGTCAGAGACAGGGGTATCCCTTGCTGGGGACAGCTTAGCTCCAGCCTCAGAGAGAAAGCCTGTCTCAAGGAAATACGGTGGTGAGTGATACAGCGGGACACCCAGTGGCCTCTCCTCTGGCTTCTGTGCATGTGTTCTCATACACACAGTCATCTACTGCCAAACAAGTAAAATGCTAAAATGAATAAACAAAACAAGGGTCTAGACAGACAAAAGCTCAGGGGGTTTAGGGTGAGTAATGTTCTTCCAGAGGCCTGAGTCTGGTTGCCAGCACCCAGGTTGAGAGGCCCATAATCACCTGTATTTCCAGTTCTAGGGGGTCCAACATTTTGGCTTTTGTGGGCGCACGCACATGTGGCAAACACTCCTCCTTCCACAACATAAATAATAATAAACACAGAGCAAGCTTGGACCTGGGCACTTAGAGAGCGAGCCTCAGTAACCCACACAGCACTGAGGGTCTCCTGGCATGTGGGTACCCAGGGCACAGCATTAGGGTCTCCTGGCATGTGGGTACCCAGGGCACAGCATTAGGGTCTCCTTGCATGTGGGTACCCAGGGCACAGCATTAGGGTCTCCTGGCATGTGGGTACCCTGGGCACAGCATTAGGGTCTCCTGGCATGTGGGTACCCTGGGCATAGCATTAGGGTCTCCTGGCATGTGGGTACCTAGGGCACAGCATTAGGGTCTCCTGGCATGTGGGTACCCTGGGCACAGACCCTCACCCCTGCTCCCTCACTTCCTGTCTCTCTCCAGTGGGTCTGAAGATGCAGTATGTCAGAGCTATGAACTCTGGGATCACCTGAAGGGCTTCACACTTGAGTATCACTTTTTGATTTTCTCCCTGTGTCCCATTAGTGGAAAAGGCACTTTCTGTCCTGTGTCAGGGATGGTGGGGGTGGCAGATACGTAAACGAGGGGAAGGGAATACTACAGCAGTCACCATTTTCTGCTTTCTGACTTTTGCCATAGGCGACTCGATGACTGGCTTTGCCTCCAAACACTTAAAGGCCTTTATTTCTGGTTTTAAAGGGATAACATAACAAAAATTACTGGGAACTTGCAGAATCTGATAGCCTATAGCTCTTTATCCATGGACAAATCCTCTTGGTTATTAAGGGCTATACGTGAAAACCTGCAGAAAAGAGAAAATGTTTTTTCAGTATTCTGCTTTTTTCCTGTGCCATTTTAATATGGCTTAGCCATTTGGTTCAGGTGAGGGCCTGGCTGTGTGGATCACCACCCATGGGAGACACCTCAGGGCCAAGTGTCCCTTTTGCAGCTGGGGGACCCCTTAGATGTGTGGATGTCAGGAATGTAGGTGCTCCCCCTGCCTTGGAGGAGCACCTGCTATGGAGGTCTGGCTGGCATGAGGACCTGGCATACTGGTTCTGGAGAGGTGCTCTGTAGACTATTCAAACTGTAGGGCACCAGGGTTTGGGCTTTCTCTCCAGGATGCCGGGGCTTTTGCCTCTCCCAGTCCCTGCCCACTTTAAATGGCATTACCATGTATGCATGAGAGAGCACAGAGCTCCACAACGGCCTCTCAGCCAAGGCAATAGAAAGTTCACCACCAGCGGCCATCTTGGCTGCCTGGGTTCTGAGGCAGTGAACAAGGCTGAAAGAGCAGGGAGAAGGAGGCCATTAGATAGCTGTGTGGGGATTTGTAGGCACGGCGGAGGGGGTGGGAAGGTGGGAGGGGAGATTCCCAACCCAGGGACAGAGCAGGTGGGCCAGCTGAAGGCCCCTGACAAGGATGTCCCCAGAGCTGTGGTAGGCCAGGAGTACCTGGTTTGCTGAGAAGTCTCTAATAAGCCCTGCTCTATCCTCTCAGGCCAGAAGCAAGGCAGCACCGTAGGGTAGGTCTCATAATGTGGATGCCTAGCCCCGAGGATTCCACAAGGTGGAAGTATACAGAGAGGCCAGAGAATTCACTGTTAATTTCTGCAAAGGATGTACAATAATCCCCCCAGGGCAGACAGCCATAGGCCGGGGTCCCTTTCGTCTACTCGTTTGCTAGGACTTGGGCTTACAGAGCAGGGTGGTTTGCTCCTGTGGTAGCTATGCCACTGAAGCCTCTTCTGTGTGTGTTAACTGAAGTCAGGCCAGACTGACCGATGGCAATGTTGCCTTACACATTACCACAGAAAGAACCAAAGATGCTATCAGCACGGTGGGCGTTAGATGGGATCAGGGAACGTGCTGAGTCATATACAAAGGCCAAGATGGCCATCAGCCCAGAGCATGCTCAGAGGCTCTCAGCTGCTGCTCAGTGGGCAGGGCTCTGCCGGCTTCTGTTCCTGTAGCCCCACGACACATGGCCAGCCAGTATCTGTCATGTGCAGAGGAGAAGTCCTGGGAGAAGCGGAAGCTCGGGTAAAGGACACAGGGGAAGAGGAGTGTTCCTGAGCCTTGAGCTGCTCCTAGGTAATGTGATGTAGAAGCCCCACTTGTCCTGAGAACACATGTACTGGAGACTGTGTCCAGGCACTTGCATTTTGACGGCTGAACTGGAAGCTGGCCTTAGCAAGGCAGAACTTAGTCAGTCTTGGTGGTGGGGTGTGTGGTAGAAGTGATCTGGGTCTTTTGAGAATGCAACACCACACATGATTGAGACTGACTGTCCTTTTGTCACCCGTGTGACCGGAGGCTTCAGTCACTAAAGTGAGACCTGAAAGTTCTCCTAAAATAGTCACTTTAATTGTCTAAGCTAATGGATTTTTTTAAAGACAGGATCTCAGTGATCCTGCCTCTGCTTCTCAGGTGCTCAAGGAGGGTCCTCCATGCCTAGTTTGACATAAGGATTCACAGCAAAGCCACCAGAGAGAACATGGAGCTCTTGCTCTCAGCCTCATGTGGCCATGCCAGCTGCGCTGCTTTCAGCACACCAGGGTTGTCTGAAGTGTCTGACAGTTGTATGCATGCAAAAACTCAAAATCCAACCAGTCTGACCTGCCTCCAAACAGTTACACATGCTTCAGTGCCTCCTACAGGGATGCTGTGGGAGCGCTACTGGTGGTTCAAAGGAGGACTGCACACAGGTAGCTCTCTCTCGTTCTCTGCCACTCTCCTTGCCCTGCTCACAGCACATGTGTGTATGCACACCTCTGCAGGCTCCTCTTCTCCTCACTTCTCATTTCCCCAAATCAGCAGTTTGGAAATGCTTGGAAGTAACTTTGGCATGTCATGGAGAGATACGTGTGCTTCTGAACAAAAATCCACAAGTGGCTCGTGAAGCTGGGGAGGGGCTTGTGCTCTGTGCTTCCTTGCAAATGCCAAGCTAATGCCTGAGGCATTAAAATCACTCTGGCTCTTGTGCATCTCTAGTTTTGACTTATTTTTTTAAGGATGATTAATATTTCATCATAAAAGTATTGATTTCCTTTAACTAAGAGACTTCAAGTTTGTTGCATCCTTAAGCATGATTTTATTATGTCTCGGGCCAAAGGTTTTCTCCCCCCCCCCCAGAAGGATGCTTCTGCTTTTGATATAACGCGTGTCAAGAAGGAAAGAGGAATTGATTCACAGAATTCTGCATTACATGCAACTTTGAAGGCAG
Organism: Mus pahari; assembly: GCF_900095145.1. Classification (NCBI taxonomy): domain Eukaryota; kingdom Metazoa; phylum Chordata; class Mammalia; order Rodentia; family Muridae; genus Mus; species Mus pahari. The sequence goes on along the minus strand of NC_034601.1, from coordinate 6,782,386 downwards.
ATATCCAGTTTGTGGACTTGAAGAGATGGTTCTTAAGGCAAGTCTACCTTTTCTGTGTAAAGCCTTCCTCATTAGTCAGGCCACTGAAGCCTAACACAGATGAGACATAGGCAGCCCCACGAGGAGGATTTGAGGGGCTCAGCTCAGACAGCCTGGACGTGAACCCTGAACACACAGGCTGTACACCCCAGCCCCCAGCCCCATGCCATCATCTCCTCCTCTCATGAAAAGCAATAGAACTCGTTCTGGCTGGATGCCTCAGGGCTACTGTTCTCCATTCGCATAAGCAGGTGGTAGAGGCCAGCAGTGGAACTGGGCAGCACTCAGTTTTACAGAAGCCATCCAGGAAACAGGCGGGGGGCAGTAACTGGCAAAATAGCTAGCGCTCTGCACTGTTTAAATATTGAACATCCTCTCTCCTTCCTCCACATCCATTATTAACCGGGACCTGCATAGCTGGGTGCACTGACTTCATTTCTTCCCAAGAATCCAAGATGCAGTGGCCAATGCCCAGGGGCTGGGAAGGGGGTGGAGATTTAGGGTTCTTTCATTCCTTTCACTAGAAATCCTTTCCAGTCATCCCCATGTTTTTAGAGGTTTAGATTCTTGGAATTGTCTCTTGACCTCAGTACCCAAACTCAGGTGATTAGTGGTTCAAATGTTGACAGGCTGGACATTCTCCCCTTCCCCACAAGGAGCAATGGCAGAGGGAGGCCATGGGGAAGATGCTGCCATCACCAGACCAGCATGGCCTCAGAAGTTTTATGGTGACAGTATAGATCACCAGCCCTGTCCAAGTGAAAGCCACATCAGGATGTGACATGAAAACAAGTGTTTTGTTTGAAAGACAGGAGCCTGGAGACACTAGTTAGTTGCCTTTGGCTAGACAACTGAGAAGGAGATGACAGATGTCAGGGACCCAGGCCAGCCATCAGGGACATCCAGGAGTCATTTGGACCACTCTTTTTGAAGATGCAACTGTGAGAACAGAAACTTAACATCTATCTATAGAAGGGAACACCTTTCCTTTTAGGGGACCAAGGCCCTTCCTGGCTTGGCAGGGTGGGCTAGTGAGCAGTATTCCTTGGTCTTGGGCTTTTATCTACTCAAGAGTTTGACCCAGCTATCACTGCAGTGCTGCATTTGAGGTTGGTGTTTGCCCTGCTAGGGGCTCAATCTGTCCATCCCTGAATCCTGTCCTGGTCTTTTCTGTGAACCTTCCTGTCAACCAGCTCTGATTTCTTGGCTGAGGACTCAAGCACCCCACAGGGGTCTTTGTTTTCAGTTATACGAAGCCCCTGGTCCTCTGACAGGCTTCTTTAAGCCCACATTTCTGAAGTCCCCCTTGATTAAGCTTCCCAGGTTCCTTTCCAATTCCAGCTCTTAGAATATAGCCTAAAAGCTCCTGTTCTAAAAAGCTCCTCAGAACCTGAGGGGCTCTGGAGAGTCTCTGGCTGCCTCAAAGTGCCTTGGAAGTTTGGTCTCTAGCTGCTTCTCTCTGACATGGGCTTCTTCAGCCTCAACTCAACCAGAAAATGCTTTCTCCTGGTCCTGGCACATTGCCCTGTGAGTGAGATTGCATGGATGGATTTAATGTCTGGTGTCCAAAGGCCCCCTGTATTTCTGAGATTTCTTTTTGTCTCTATGTCTTCAAGAGAGCATTCCCTGCATAGACACTCTGATCTATGGCTTCTATTTTTCTATTAACCTGTGGACTCTCTTTCTTGGCAGGGAGGACAAGGAAAATAAAAATGTGACAGAAAGAAGGATCTCCAGGGCCCAGGCTGGCAAACGTGCACAAGCTTGTGAAGGGCCTTGTCTTGGCACCTCTGAAGAGCTGGCTACACGAGAATCCAGGCCCAGGTTAGGCACACCCACTTAACCCTAAGGAATGGCTTCAAGTGAGTGGGGTATCTAGAAGCATGATGTGCTCTGCTGAGAAGCAGAACTCACCCTGGTACCAGTGAGGAGACTTGGTGCACTTTGGCTGACCCAGACAAGCCGCGGAGGCCTAAGAGTGGGATCTGGTTTGCAAACAGGGTCACTTTGAAGATGGAGCTGGCTAAAATGAAGTCATTAGGATGGGTCTGGATCCAGGATAATTGTCTTATAAAAAGTAGAGACCTGGAAGGGCAGTAGTGGCACACACTTGTAATCCCAGCACTCAGGAGGCAGAGGTGGCAACATCTCTGAGTTCAAGGCCAGCCTAGTCTACAGAGCAAGTTCCAGGATAGATAGGGCTACACAGAGAAACCCTGTCTCAATCTGCTCCCCATACCTGCCCTCCAAAAAAAGAAGAAAAGAAAAACAGAGATTTGGATAATGATATTCACTATTATGGTTTTAATCTGAAATGTCTCCGGTGAACTTCTGTATAGCTGGCATTGTCCCAAAAACATTGTGCAGATGTGGACTTTGGAAGTGACTAGACTGTGAGAACTTTGATCTTTCGAAGGATGAGACCATTGATGAATTCATGATGGATGGCTTTAGTAGGGACTGGATAGAAACTAATAGGGGAAGACTAGCTTAAGGAAGGAGGTCATTGTGAGTGTGGCCTAGCAGCACCTTGTCCCTGGTCTCTGCCGTGCTCTCTGCTTTGCAGATGCCATGCCCTTCTGCCATGATGCTCTTGCCTTACCACAGGCCTGCAAGTAATGGAGCAAGGTGCCTATGGTATGAGACCCCTATCTGGAGTCATGACAGAGCCTTCCTTCCTAATGTGACTCTGTCTAAACATTCTGTCACAGCGGTGAAAAGCTGTGCCACTAGCAGACAGGGAGAGAATGTCATCTGCTGCATAAGATGCCAAATGACACCAAAGACATCAGCAATCTTCAGAAGCCAATGAGAAGCCTGGAGCAGGTTTCTCTTCCAACCCTCATAAGGAGCCAATCCTACCTCCCTTTTGACTTCAGGCTTCTGGCCTTTAGAACTGTGAGACAACAAACATCTGCTGTTGAAGCCACCCAGTTCATAACATCTTGTTACAGATGTCTCAGGAAACACAGACTGTGCACCTGTGAGAGGTGAAGAAGAGGGCTTTATAACGAGAGCCACAGCACTGTTAAAGCAAGGGCTTCTGCAGGGGTGGTGGCACATGCCTCTAGGAGTACAAGGCTAGCCTGGTCTAATCTACACAGAGAGTTCTAGGCTACATGGTAAGAATCTGGAGAGTACACATACACAGCAGTGTGCTCAGTGGTACTCACTGGGGCCTGAACAGTGAAAGTCAGGGGCACTGGACACTTGGATAAAAGAGTCAAGTATCCACTGTGGCATACTATGCAGCCACAGAAAGGAATGCACAACATGTAAATAACAATCCAGATTTCTAGTTCATGGCAGGGTCTGAGAAAAGCAAGCTTAGAAAGTGCTGCAGAAGTGCGTGCATAAGCGCACAAGGCAGAGCGGGAGCACTGCAGAGATGCCCACAGCACCTTATCCTGCGTCTCTGTGGCCAGATGAGTCTGGAAATCATTATCTTTAGGTATTAAAAGCCAAGCAGTACATACACACAAATTATGTGTGCCCACAGCTGGGCTTTGGTCAGCTGAAACCAAACATTACATTTCCATAGGAAACAAGCATTAACTCTTATTAACTCTACCACAGCTCAGAAACAGTTCAGGGCTGCTTTCACCACCAAATGAGTTAGAAAAAATATTTTGGTTTTCAGAGCTATTTAGATTTCAGGACTGTGGAGAAAGTCTTATGGCCCTGGGTTGTGGGTGCTCATATGCAATGCAGCTGCATAGGGAAGGGTCTGGAAAGGGGTCAGTGAAACCATGAAAGAGGGGTGTTGAGGGGTAGAGTAACTGGGGAGAATGGTCAGAGAAGCCTGCAGTATATTATGTAACGTATTAATCTGGGTATGTGTTAGTGTTTGTGTTTAGAATGGAGTATATGTGTATTTGTGTGTTGTTTGTATGTATATTTATATGTATGCATGTATGTATGCATGCCAGAGGTTGATTTTCATTCTTTGTCTTATTTTTGTTGTTGTTTGGTTTGCTTGTTTGTCTGTTTTTCTCATTTGTTTGTCTGGCATTTTAAGATGGGGTTTCTCTGTGCAGCCCTGGTTATCCTAGAATTTGTTCTGTAGACCAAGCTGGCCTTGAACTCAGAGATCCACATGCTTCTGCCTCCTGAAGGCTGGGACTAAGGCCTGCACCATCACTGCCTGGTTCTTGCCTTAATTTTTTTGAGACAGGATTTGTTACTGAACCTGGTAGTCATGGGCTGGCTAGATGGCTGGTGAGTGAACTCTAGTGAGCCTCTCGTTCACACACACTTCCTGCTGTCTCCAACGCTAAGGTTTATGTGCAAAGATATGTGTGAAACTAGGCCAGTTTTTCACACAGGTGTTGGGGATCTGAACTCAGGTCCTATTGGTTGCACAGCAAGCTTTTTACCCACCAGCCATCTCGCCAGACTATTTGTATATTTTTAGGATCCTTTTGGGCAACCTACACACAGAGACAGAGACATAGATAGATAGATAGATAGATAGATAGAGAGAGAGAGAGAGAGAGAGAGAGAGAGAGAGAGAGTGAGAAGGAGGGAGGCAGGGACGGGCAGTGACCTGCAGTGTTTGCAACTATCTCTTGTAACAAGTGCTGGGTGCTTGGGAATGAGCTGCCTGCAGCTGCAGTTTCATAGGTAATTTTCTGTGTTCACTCACTAAAGCACAAAAATTAAGGCAGTGCTGCCTGTAGTCACATGAAAGAGCTGACTGGTCCATCTGTTCCCTTCATGTCAGCAGGGCTTGGTGACCTTTGTGGGGCAAGCTGCCTCCCTGCCCTGCAGCTCTGGCAGTCTCCCACTGGCAGTTCAGCAGTGCTGCCCTGCCCCCATGGCTATGAAATACAGCCCCTTCCCTGACAGCTAACGTGCCCCACTCTGATTCATCATCTCTCCAACTCTCTCTGTCCTTTATTTTCCTGCCCTCTCTGGCCTTTGATTGCTTTTCGGGAGTTTATCATATTGAACTTTTATCCCTTTCCAGGAAACCCTATTATTTTTTTCTTCCCTTTCTCAATTAATAAATAATTGCCAAAGCACTTCTTTGGATAGAAGCACATCCTGCCTTCTGCCAGCAGCAGAGGCTCCTTCTGGAACTCCTGGGGGCCCGTGTGCAGGGCACATCACCTGTCAGACATGCAAAGTACAGAGGCCCATTGCTAGTTACATTGGGGTGGTTGCCAGCTCTTCGCTCATCATCCAAGTTGCTCAGATTCCTGGGAGGCAAATGTGTTCTCATGGCCACCCTCAGGGAGGGGTCGGCGCTGCACGGGAGTCCAAGTAGTGATTTTAAGGCATGGATATCAAGTAGTTCCCACAGACTTGTATATGAACAGCTTGGATTGCAATGCAGAAATGGCCAGTGGCAGGCCTCCATAGGGGACAAGACAATGGGGTTCTCACTCCATACTGGATTAATCTGTTAGTGATCTGACAACTGACTGGGCTACAGTAGGTGAGGAAGGGGGGGGGCGGAGGAAGTAAGATGTGCTTTTGATGGGGAGAGCCCATCTCCGTTCCTCTTCCCCAACTCTCGTGACCAGCAACCTGTGACCTCAAGGTGAGCAGCTTTGTTGTCTTTCTCAGGAACACTGTGCCACGACAAGGACAGACAGACATGGGGTCTAAACTTATCACTGATGCTGACACTGGATAGGGACTGGGTCCTCAAGACTTAGTGTTTATGTGATGGTTCCTCTTGACTGGAATGAGAATTCCCTAAGAGATTAGTAAGATATACTCTGGGTGTGTCTGTGATGATATTTATTAGACAATTAGGTAATACGGCATTCATTATCCCATAGGCTAGGGGGACAGATGGAAAAGGCAGCCTCTCATTGTCAACTTCTGTTTGTGTATTTGTGTGTGCGCGTGTGTACGTACACACGGCCACAGCAGGAGGGAAGGGTCAGTATTCTCCACCTCCACTCAGATTGTCAGACTTGGTGGCAGGTGCTTTTACTCACTAAGTGATCTTGCTGGTCCACACGTGGTTCTATTTCCTGGATGCAGTGTGGTGAGCTGCCCTTCTCCCACAATGGACTGAATTCCCTGAAAGTACTAGAGAAGTGAAGCCTACCCCTGTGAAGTTATTCATGTCATACTTCACAGTGCAGATGAGCATGGCAGCTGGATGCAGGAACCTCTCAGAAAACAGTCACTGGTGCATGGCTCTGAGTCTTGGCCTCCAGCACACACCCAGCCCTAACTGCCCCATGTATTCGGACCATCTTTTAAAAGGCACGAGTATGAACGGGACAGAGCTGCTATGCTGGCACTCTGCTTCTCAGGACCTTCCAGAGCAGTGAGCAGGTACCACAGCCGCTGTCTTCTGTCCCACGCCCACAGCATGAGCTTTGGACATGCTTCTGAAGTCTCACTAAAGCTCACAGAAGTGGAGCTAATGCCATTCCCAGAAGCCATGCTTCTGAGGTTAGACCACAACCAACCGACTTCTGGAAAGGTATGAAATACAAGCCTACCATGACTTACAGGAAAGAAAAGGGAACAGGAGGCCCTTTTACCAGTAAGAACAGAGGATTTTTTCTTCAGAGTCAAAAAGAAATGGGAAAAAGGCAAATTTAGAAGAGGAAGAGTGCCAGGTGAGTCTGAATTACATAAGGGTTTCCAGATTGTTCTGGAATGTGCAGCAGGTTCCAAGTTATTTTTTTACATTTGGATGTCTTTAAGGAAAATATGGCCTAAATGGGACACAGATGAGGTAATCTACTCCTTGTGTGCTGCCTGGTGGTGGCTTCATAACTTCGCAGCTAGTTGTAATTGTGGTTTTAACACAATGTTTTTCAGAGAAAGGGATGTGCTATGTAGCCCAGGCTAGCTTTAAGTTCTTGGCATTTCTACCTTCTCTCCTGAGTTCTGGAATAAGCAGAGCATGCCACTGTATCCATCTGATACAATGTTCTCCACTACATCTAACTGATTCAAAGTTCCCCACTGCAGTTCCAGAGGACCAGAGCATGCCACTGTATCCATCTGATACAATGTTATCCACTACATCTAAGTGATACAATGTTCCCCACTGCAGTCCACCCAGGGGCTTTCACTCACAGGGTTGATGTGACTTGTTCTAGGGAGGAAGGGCACTGTACCCTATCTCTCTGAGGGAGTCACGCATGCCCTTCTCACCCCTACAACCTGCTTTGCTGCTCACTTTCTTGTACATGGCATGGTGTGTATCATTCTTCTGGTCAGGCCCAGCCCAGGAACATTCCTCCCAACAGGATTCAACACAGACAGCATCCAAGGTGCCCACATGCTCTTGCCGACATGACTGACAATCACTCAGGCCAACTTCTTTGGCCATAATGGTGGCAAAGGGAGTTCTCTGGCCACTCTAAACAGCTGTGGAGCATCACAGTCTCGGGTCCTACACCCTAGGAGTTGGAATCTAGCATAAGCAGTGAGCATTTCATTACTAAAGATCCAGGCAGCCTGTGGGCCAAGCTTCCCTTGTCTGGGACACATGTTGCCTAGATTTGCTCCTTTTCCTTAGAGAAGCTTTTCTGAATCCTAAGTCCAGGTAACAGTGCTTTTCTGAATATTATTCTAGCTCTTGGAACAGCACCTCAGGGCACTGATTATGACAGGCAGTTCTGGAGCCTCCATAATCCAAAGGGACTGATCTGCTTGGCTTGCCCCTGAGTCCCCAGTGAACACTGGCTGACACATACAAGGGAACATACAATGGAGTATTAAAGCTTTGTGGCTCCTTCCCTCCTTATTCATTCATTCACCCACCCACCTACTTTACATATCCATCCATCCATCCATCCATCCATCCATCCATCCCTTTCCCATCTTTCTCTATGTGAGTGCATGCATCTATATACCTATACAATGTTTATCAGGCACCACCTAGATGCCTGGGATAGAGTCCAGATCCTAGACTCTAGGAGCTGGAATTTAGCACTAGCCAAAGCCTAGATCCACCTTCCACAGTTCTCGGCTGGGTAATGGTTTAGGTGGGATGTGGAGGGGAGATGATAAGCAAACAGTATGGAGAGTGCTGAGGAGGAAGGGTGCTTCCCTGGCTTACAGACTGTTGAATTCTTCTAAAAGGAAAAGGCAGGAAGGGTCACTGGACCCTTGCCTGAGAACCTGGCCTCTCCTCCTAGTCATGTGTACGAAGTGCTGCCTTCATTGCTTATGGCATGGGGGAGTGTCTTAGCAGGGGCTAGAATATATAGGTTGTGGGAAGCCTAGGTGGGGGGTGCTACCTGTGTGGTTATGAGAAAGCCATCATCCATGCTGGATAAAGGCTATCTAGTACAGCTGCTTTGCAATGGTGACGCATGTCTTTAATTCCAGCACTAAAATGCAAAGGCAAGGAATCTCTGAGTCAAGGTCAGCCCGGACTACATATTGAGTTTCAGGCTAGCGAGGGACCACTATTAGTGAGATCCTGTCTCAAAAAAACTAAAACCAAAACCAAAACCAAAACAACAACAACAAAACCAAACAACAACAGCAATGCCCTCATAAGCGAACACAACACAAAAGAAAACTCGGCCCTCACCCAGGAGACAAGTACAGGTGGGTACGTTAAGGATGCCCAGCTTTGAGCCTGTGTCCAGCCAGGAGATCCAGACAGTCGCTGGTCTAGGCAGGGACATGTTCTCAGCTGCCTGGTCTTTCCAGCTAAGTATGGGCTAAGGTATCACGGACAGCCTGATGTGAACTGGCCCTGGTAGTCAATTATTTTCTTGCTCCAAAAGCTGTGCGACTGTCAGCCTGGCTTTTGAAGGCCCCAGTGGTTCACTGGTAAGATAGTTCCACAGGTTAAAGCTCTCTTTCCATAACTCTTGTGACGCTCCAACCTGCTACCTTCTGAGAATTCATATACATGTGGTTGTCGTATCTCGGCTCTGTCACCTTCCTGGATATACTGTATTGACCTTGCCCATTCTTTAAGACCCCTTCTGAGAGCCTTCCTGCCCTGGGTGGCCTAGCATCTCAGTGCAGTCTGGACTGCTGCTGCTGCTGCTACGGTTTAGGAGTTCCCTTCTCAGGACACCATGAACTCCCGAGGGAAGCACCTTCAGCTTCAGCAGGTTTCAACCTGTGGGTTGCAACCCCCTTGGCAAACCTCTATCTCCAAAAATGTGTACAATGCAATTCATAACAGTAGCAAAATTACTGTTATGAAGTAGCAATTAAAATAATTTTATGGCTGGAAATCACCACGACATGAGGAACTGTATTAAAGGGTGGCAGCATTAGGAAGGTTGAGAACCACTGGTCTAGAATCTCCCCCTCCACAGTTTTTGGAACAGAGAGTGATAGAGAATTATGCCCATGATGAGTTTGCTAGTTGCCATTGAACTGGCCACTCTAAAACTAGATCTATGGTTTCTATGTGTCCTGCTCCAATTCTCAGGCTCCCTTGTATGCCAAATATGTGAGGGAACACAGTTCTGTACAGAAGGGAGGCTATCAGACAAGGCAGCTCTTTTAGCTCCATGGGAGAAGGGAACTCACTCACACACTGCCCTGTGCCAGGATAGCCACAGCTGGTGCTAGGGTGGCAGGCCAGTGCAGTCACTGTAGTCACTGTAGTCACTGAAATGGTTATCAGGAGTCCTCGTGTGAAACCACATAGAGGAAACTCAGGGAAACCTCTCTCTATCAGCTCTGGGGCATAGATGTCCAGCAGAAGAACCTGGAAGCCTCCAGTCCAGCAGGGAAGCTCCCTAACAGCGTGGCTTCATCTCTCCTCATAAGTTCAATGGGGCTATGACTGGCAAGATGGTTCAGCAGGCTAAAGCTCTTTCTGTGCCCATGCTAAGGGAGAAGGAGAGCTGACTCCTGAAAGTTGCCTTCTGACTGTACATGCATGCTATAGTATGAACATACCTGTATCCACACATGCTAATTCTCACTGTACATGCATGCTATGGCATGAGTACACCTGTATCCACACACACTGTGCACACATGCTAATTCTGACTGTACATGCATGCTATGGCATGAGT